>NC_091094.1:21663645-21974791 GCF_024713975.1 Paralichthys olivaceus | reverse complement strand
GAAACTGCAGTGAAGTAAACCAAAAACTCAACAGGTCAGATAAAATGACAAAGGAAGCTCACAATGGAAATGTTATCATCAACGCATCTCTCAAAAATCCAATGTACTCTCTGTACGTTCTTAAACTTTTTATTTTGCGTGTTTTTGCTTTTGACAATTTATGTCCCTTAAACTGCTCAGAACATTTTGTGCCCTTTGTTGCAAACCTGTAAAACCAAGAATGAAAACTTTCTTATCTTTTTCAACGTCTGTCTTCAGATCCGCTCAGATCAGGATAAGGATGTCGGCATCCGCTACAGCATCACAGGAGCAGGAGCCGATCAGCCCCCGAGTGGCATCTACAACATAGATCCCATCAGCGGCAACATGTTTGTCACTCAACCCCTGGACAGAGAGGAGAGAGCCTCCTTTCATGTAAGCATCAAATCACTGTCTTGTCTTGTTTCTGCTTCCCTCCAGATCCATTTATGCTTATCCCTGTGAAAGATGTGCCTCGCCTTTCCTCTTCCCCCATCTACCTTTCCTAACAACACTAATGCTGTCTGTCGAAACACGGTCTCGAGTTGGAGCACATTCGTAGGACTTACTCCTCCGTTAGCCTCTACACAGTGCCAATGCCAGGCTCTGACTGATACCTCAGCCAGACATGACTTAAGGAAAACCTTGAGAAAACACACACAACCACTTCAGCTGCCGTTTACAGTAGATGGAGATTTAACTGCACAGTTTAGCGCAGGAGCGATAGAAAAGAGAGACAGAGAAACAGAGTCAAGGTGGAGTGGAAGAAATCTATTGCCTTTGTTCTTTCCATCAGAGCTAATGAGCAGGTGCAGCGTCCAGTGTCTGTATACGTGTGTGTTTGAACCCTGATTGATATATGATGTGTGTTTGTGTCCCTTCTTCTGTGTGTGTGTGTCTCACTTTTCCTTTATGTACTGCTGCACTGTTTTACTTAAAGGTCCAGTGTATAAGATTTAGGTGAAAGGGATCTATTGGCAGAAATTTAATGTAGAATAATCCTCATGATGTTTTCACTAGTTCGTTTCATCTAAATTGTATGAATTGTAGTTTTCTTTACCCCAGAAAAGGTCCTTTATATTTAAATACCTTATATTTACACTGAGGGGACCCTCTCTACGGAGGCCGCCATGTTTTTTACATTAGTTCAGACTGGACAAACTAAACACCTTTTAAGTTTTTATGACAATTAAAGGCTCCCACAGTTTCTTTTTCATGTTTTGAAGGAGAGGGTGAGGTGAGGGGTGTTCAGCTGCAACATGCAATTTCAACACTAGATATCACAAAATTCTACACACTGTACCTTTAACCACCCCCTGCACACATTGTAGAGTACTCACCTTGTGCACTCTGCAGCTGTGGTGTTCAAAGGTGCCGGCTAACAGCTGTATATTTAGCCTTCTAACTATACAGTTAGAAGCCCCCCCACACACACACACAGGGAGCTTGGGAGTTGAGTTGAGGACTGGCCCCTCTGGAACTTTGGGTTAAACAGCTCTGTGGCAGTGTGAATTAAATATGCAGGCCACATGAGACTTGTGTTAACGCCAGGCCATCGGTTAATAGATACACATTATAGTTTTCAGTGTATATCAGCAGAGACACCTCCACTTGCAGTGAGTGCTGGTGTCAACACCCATGTGGCTGTCAGCATGATAGATGGCTGCGCTGCTGATAGAGCTAATTCAGAAGCGTGCTCCTGTCTCCGAGGAAGGATAGAATAAAGAAAAGTGGATATTCAGTGTCTGTCAGCGCACACTCTCAGGAGTCTGCAAACATTATAAACGCACAGACACACACACACGCACACACATGTACGTGCAATGACTATAAACAAACAAAGCTCTAGATGATTGCCTTTCTTCCTTGGTTTGTCTCATACTCATCTGTGTGTTTGCATGTGTGTGTGTGTGTGTGTGTGTGTGTGTGTGTGATGTATTTAGTGTCACATAAGCCTCTTGGTACCTCACTTGCTTAGTTCAGGCTCTGGACTCTGTTGTGAGTGTTTGTTGTCTCTCCGTACCTGCTCTAACTCTCAACCAGCAAATTGGGATCAATAAAGCTGGTAGGATGTTGGTCCTGGGAAAGGACAGCCGCTCAGTAAACAGTTCTTATTTGACACTGCCTGTGGTAAAAACAGCATGTTGGGTTGAGGGTACTTCAAGTCTAATGTGGCTGATGTTTAGGCTCCCGTGGACCCATGTTGCTTGTGATGTGATGTATGATTTAGTGTGGGAGAAGGTAGGCAGAGTTTGACCCAGGGGAAATTTAGTCCAGTGCTTACTTTCTTTCAACTTGACAAGAAGTTCCCACCACTGCTGTGCTCTCACAGGCCAAACTTTGCTTGTTAGTTTTGGGTTCAAGTGAAAAGAGAGACAAGGCTGCTGTTTCTGTCAGACTAGCACCAGGGGGAAGCGATCTGCGAGGTGAGTCGAGTGGGTGTTAGCCTGAGCTTCTCTTTTGTCAGACAGAGCTGCATTGAGTCAGTGGGGCACGTGGAGAATTGAGCAAGATGAGAGAGTCTCTGAAAATGTTTTATTTGTATTTATTTTGGCATGAATCCATGAACTTCAGAGTTTAGTGAGTGTTGGTGATCACAAACACCGTGGACATTTGTGTAGAATTTGTTTGCAAATGAACATCGTTCAAAGTAAACGATCTAAAATTTGGAAATAGAGAAAAAATATATCATATTGCTTATTGCAAGACTATTGGACAAGAGATCACAAGTTGGGGCCATTTGTTCAGCATGTATGTGAACTGAACAAATTCAGCCTGCGGATCTCAATTTGAAACTCTGTGTCAAGAATTCAGTGCAAAGCTAACTCCCTCTGGTATTAAAGCAGCCTCTTGCTAACACTTTAGACCAAAGTAATAACTGAAATCGTAGGTGTTTTTTAGCAGCTGATATGCAGACATTATCACACAGGGTTTTAACACATGCTGAAAGTAATAAAGTGTTAGTCTAAGAGACTGGTACATTTATATGAACCATTGTGCTATGGTATATGGTATATTGATTCACTTTTGTAATTTGATTTTCTTCTTAGTAGGTTGCAGCCAGTTGCAGCAGTATTACAGACTATAAGAATGACTCCCATAGTCTCAGAAAGAAAAGGTTTTGCGGTACCAAAAACAAAACCAGGGTAGAAAACAGTGATCTTCCTGTACTATTGCATCCCTAATTACTTTGCCTGCTAGTGGCTATGTGAGTCTGTTCTTAGTTAGCTAAATAATAACATGTTGATGTCAGTTGATTGTGCCTGTATGCTAACATTTGGTAATTAGCATAAAGACAAATGATGGGAACGCAGTTAGCTTTGGAGGTATTTGCTCGTAAACCAAAGTTTTGAACTTTTTTTAAGTTAATAATGGCTCAAACATCAGAACATCGTTAAAGCCATTAGGGTACATTATCTGACAATATTTTTGTTGAATAACATCCAGCAGATGTTGACAACCTACAGAATAAGTGAAAACTTTGACTTGTTGGTTGCACTGAGCAAGAGGTAAAATCATCAGGGTAAATGGAATTAATATCCTTGAAACCTTTAATATCTATCTATCCATCTTCCTCTCTAGGTATATAGGAGGGTCAGCTGGTTGACAAGCTAACAGTGCCATCACTAGTGTGGCTAAAAAATACTAAAGATTACAGCAGTATTTCTGATAGGATTTTTAATTATCTGGAAAATACTTGATGAATCCAGCAACAGTAGTTTTTAAAATTGTCTCTTCTTTTACATTCTGTAGGTAGGTGTTTCAAAACAGCAGCAAGAGCCAAGCACAATATTTCAGCAGCAGAGAGGGAACCACATACAAAATTCAGCTCAGTGTTGCCTCGGTTCTTCTCAAGGTTCTCCTGGAGGATGCCGGTTGGAGTGTATGTTGGTGAAAGACATCAAGGGGTCAAATACAAACTGTATTCCACCTCGGTTGGTCAAGTCATAATAAAACTAACCTTGCAGAATACCGATGTCTGCTCACACATACATTTGTCTGCACCACACATACACTCCCCCAGGCCCTCAGGTCATCATTTCAATTCCTCCATTGAACACACAAATACAGAGACACACATACCACACAGATAGAAATATGATATATAAAGTATTTGGGAATGTATGCACACAAATCTGCACATAGAAAGGAGGCCCATGAATACAAACTTAAATGTCATATTCAGACATTTACACACACACACACACACCTCCGTGCACTGAAGCAGTCACACATCCCTCAGCATGCAGTGCACACAGCTGAGAAAACAGATTGGGCCTGTTTGCTTGTTTGCTTGTTGGGTATCCTCTCCATGTTTGTTTGCTATGCTTCAGCCAATCGAAAACTAGCATCTTGAGGATCATTAAGTGGCTAAAGACAGCACTTTTGATTGGCTGTGTGTGTGTGTGTGTGTGTGTGTGTGTGTGTGTGTGTGTCTGCACACTTGTGTCAGCGTCCATGTTAATACGCATAAACATGTGTTGGGTTGCGCGTGTAAATGCTCGAGCGGGCGTGTGTTTGGGTATGTTGTGATACATCCTTGACAGCTGACACAAAAGCCGACATGATTAGTTTTGTAGTGGCGGAGGCAGGTGCCGGCATTGAATCTTTCATGTCACTCCACAATACATCAAAACTCGCTGTAAATAGGCTGGCAGGCAGAACCTCCTTGACTTAGTTGTGGCAAAATATTTAGCAGCCAGCATGCCAGCTTTTAGCCAGGAGGAGAGCCCTTCTCCTTATACCAAGCCAAGCTGTGATTGAATAACATTTCTGCAGAGGATATGATTTTCTAGGCAATTGAATGAGAGTAATGTAAGTCACGGTGAACAGTGCCGGTTTGGTTCCAGGCTATTACAAAGCTTTGCGTTATGTTAGATGTCATTAGTGGGGATTGGTGGGGAGTAGAGGGTGTGTAGCAGCAGCACTGGAGATTAAGACATCCCAGTGTAGATGATGATTGCCTCTGTCAGTCCTCCCTGTTCGAGCCCCCACACCCCCACACTGCCTCTTTGTATTTTCATCTCTCATTTACTTGCACGAGGCTCAGTCACACTCCTCCTCTCCTCTTCCCATCTCATTCGCCTGTTCCCAGGTCCCTCTTTTATTTTCTTCCCCTTCGTTCTCCACCTCGTCGCCCGTCTCTTTTCTCACACTGTGAATTGTCAGGGAACAGCTCATCATTGCGAGACAACCATCCAAATGGCTTCCTTTGTCAAAATAAATTGAGACAAACATTCTCCCCAATACTAAAAAAGAAGCCACAGCTTGAGCAGCAACACCTCTCTCTGATATTCTTTAGGACTCTGGCTGTGCTTACAACAAAATAGGTGTTGTTTGTGTCTGGAGCATTTCACTACTTTGCCCCTGTCTGTGTTGTTGTGGTTGCTTGCCAGGAAACCGTCAGGATGCTTGTGCCCTGCTGACAGTCAAGAAATAAAATAAAAGTTGTGCCCTGTTCCCGTCCAGACTAGATCACAAATGTATATATCAATCGAGCCAGCGGCCTGTTATCAGTTGAGTTACATTTATCAATTCAAGCTAAGATTCAACATTCAATCCTAATGATCCATTTCTTGTTTGTGCTTTGTTGTATATTCACAGCTGAGAGCGCATGCAGTGGACATGAACGGTAACCAGGTGGAGAATCCAATCGATCTGTACATCTATGTGATCGACATGAACGACAACAGGCCTGAGTTTCAGAACCAGGTGTACAATGGCTCCGTGGCTGAAGGGTCCAAACCAGGTAAGAGTTTTGTCTAGTTAGATTAATGTTTATTCGGTCCTTTTGGAGAATCATTGTGTGCCACACAGTATATGCCCAGACAGACAACCACATGACAACAATGACACATAACACCAAATAACTATATAGGATGGTAAAATGCTTTATTATCAGACACTGAAGTTCTCACTGAGCTTATTATTTAGAAGCAATACTGATAGGGACAAATGATCTGCTGGTCTGTGTTTAGTATGTCACTCTACCACGATACATGTCTAGATTAATTTGTAAATACAACACGAGGGGATGCTGACAGAGTAAAACGACTGCAGACATGTGCTTCATGGTGAGAGTTGACCACTGTCAAACAGCTGCAGCAGTGGCTGTGACCCTTTGTGGTTCATTTTGATTTGTGTGAGGACGGTTCCTACAGTGTGAGACTTTAAAATCCCTGTTGCAGTGGAATAGCACGTTGAATTTGCTGATATGATATAGACTAGGGCTGCATCTAAAGATTATTTTGATTATCTATTAACGTGTCAATTATTTTTTCTATTAACCGAACAAAAAGAAAAAAGCCAGATATTACCCTTTCCAGGAGTTTATTCAAAAAGCAACTTTCTTGTACAATTTAGTTTTTATATGTATTACAGACATCTACAGTTTAATTGTAATGATAATTAGTCAGTTGTGGGGATTGTATGATGTAATAGTTTGCATTAGGATTCAGAGTCAACTCATGCATCTGTACACGGGAGGATTTTCATATCCTCCTTGGTCGGTTCACTCTCATTGGCTATTGTTCCTGTCATATGAAATGACTCCCCGATTTCAAATTTGACATTTAAAAAAATTCACAATATTTATAATTTGAAATGCTCTGATTCAGTTGCTGACAGGAGGATTGGGTCTGTAAAGTCCTCACACTACAGGAATATTTGGCCAGATCAGCCCTAGATCAGCAACACCCCCCGCCAATCAGACCTGACATTGGCCTCATTATCCTCTAGTGTGCAGCAGGTATAACATACAAACTCGGATGTTGCATCATGAACAGGAAGTGCAATCAGCTTGAGTTATAGGAGAAAGATTTGAGCTCAAACTGCACACTTTGTTCAGTTCTGATCATCTGAGTCAAATTTAAAGCCATAAAAATCATATTGATGCAAACAGTTTATCATTGATGATTGTATAGTTTAGATTGAACAACCTGAACAATGCAAACAACACCTCGGGAGTGAATTTACCGTGACGTGAAGTTTTTGGTTGGTTCAGACGAGGGCACACTCATGAGATATTTGTGTTACTGTATCTTCGCTGGATTCATCATTATCAGATTCTACCGAGCATGGAGGGATGTAGACCTTCCCTCTGAATCGCAAAACTGAGTTGGTCAGTGCCAAGCGAGAGACAAGAGCCGAATATACAAGTAGCTCTCGTGTCTCTACTGGAAGAACTCTTGCTCTAACAATCAGACCCTGAGGACCTGTGTGTGTCTTCACAGCAGTGTTCAGATATTGTTCGGCTGCAGTTTAATCTCAGGGGGATTTGTAAACAATATAGGAAAGCAAGTTGTGCATGCGTACGTGTGTGTATGGATCAGTGAGTATGTGTGTATATTTTTGTGGGTGTGTGTCTGTGTATGGAAGTACACAGACACACACACACACATGGGTGTGTGTGTCTGTGTGTGAGTACTGGTTACTCCTCAGCGGAGCACACAGGTCTACAGCATATACTGTACAGTGCTCCTAATTAGCGAGGGCAACCAGACATTCCCACAGCTATTTCTTCGTTTTTCACTCTGATGCTCTCTGCTTAGTTTAAAATGAGAGCATGAGACGACAAAAGTCTTTCAGTCAAATTTTTGTTTTGAACAGAATGCAGTCTGTTATACCAATCATATTACAGCATGTACGCTATAATTGCTCTTCTCGTCATTAAAAAATCACTGCCAAGTAACATTTGTTTGTGGAGCATACAGTGTCAGGTGTGGAGAGTCTGGTGTCAACAAGGCAAACTGTGTGTAGAGCTCAGTCACTGGTCTCTGAATTGATGAATTTTAATTAGGCAAATATGCTACAAAGCCACGTTTGCCTAATTGCCGGTTTAGTTGACGAAAACAAGAATCGGTGTGATTCATCTCCAGTTTGGGTTCAAAGAGACATTTTATACTTCTCTGGCCCATTTAATCCTTTAATATGTCCTCCACCACTTAAACCTTTTACTCACTATGGACCCACAGTTTTGCTGAAGTGGATTTTCATCCCCAGCTGAACTGATTCCAACTCTGCACACAAACAAGAAACAGCCAACTGTAAGATGTACGCTTGATGTGGTGTGCATTGATTAATATCATTCTGACTTTGAATAAACTCAGTTGTTTACACCTTTATTTAGACAGAAAAAATAATGCTACCTCCAAAACATTGACATTTAGTACATGACCCATCTGAATCTTAGACTGTATATAAAGATGGACGACGCAGCTCCACATGCTCCCACTATCCAGAAATGAAACTGAAGTACCTCAGGTACGAACACCATCTTGCACATTTGCTGGCAGAGTCTGCACAGTAGCGATCAGGACGGAGCCGCGGTTGTCAGTCTCCCATGTCATTCATGACATTTCAACCAGTTTGTATCAACAAATATCCAATTAAAACCAAACTTGCTGGAAACATGAACACTTGTAAATACATTGGTGAGATAAGAATTACCCATAATGAACGAAACCATCTTTAAGAAACATTTTGTTGACACTTTTTATTTTGGTCCATCTCTCATCCATTAAAGGTACAGTGTGTAGAATTTTATGATATCGAGTGTTGAAGTTGCATGTTGCAGCTGAACACCCCTCACCTCAGCCTCTCCTTCCAAACAGGAAGGAGAACCTGTGGAAACCTTTAGTTGTCACAAAAACTCAAATGGTGTTTAGTTTGTCCAGTCTGGACTAATGTAAATATAAAGTATTTAAATATAAAGGGCCTTTTCTGGGGTAATTCATACAATTCATACAATTCATACAATTTAGATGAAACGAACTAGTGAAAACATCATGAGAATTATTCTTCATTACATTTCTGCCAATAGTTCCCTTTCACTTAAATCTTACACACTGTACCTTTAACATGAGGGAGGTGAGATTGATGATCTGAAATACAGCCAGCCACCAGGTGGCATTTGAGATGTGGTACAAAAACTAATACTAAAATACTTTGATTTTGTTTAGGAGTACTTCAGATTCTCAATTCACTATTCTACAGTAATATGTTTTAAATTTCCTCATAATTGATGTAATATGAGTTCATGTAAACTTCATATAATGACTACCATTCTCAGTGATTATTAAAAGGGCCATGAGATCACAGCCGAGCTTCACAGATCCTCTGGTGTACATCCTGCATTTGCATTTGGCTTAAATTATTCAGTGGCAGTGGCATAAAAGGATGACCATTAAAATTCCTCAGGTGGTACCTCAGGTGAAAGACTCTTTCCATCCTGTCACAGCACGGCAGGTGACAGGTGCGGCTCTGGGCACAGAGGCTGCTGGAATACCTCAGTTGTCCGTCTCACCCTGCCCACTGCAGGTCTGAGCAGCGATAAAACATCAAAAACTATTCGTATCTATTACTACATCATAATATATTATGTCGCACAGTAACACACATGACGTGTCTAAAACCTTGGCTGAGAGGAAATTATTTGTGTGGCTAGAAACAACAGCGGTTAAGCAATTTCATTAAGGTCTCATGAAAGATTTCCATTTCTTTTTTGATTATAAAGCAGCTCTGGGTGCTTTGTGAAAATGCAAAAATGTTAAATTCACAGAGAAGGGCACACATTCCATTTTCAAAAACAGTGTTTTAAAACAAGCTGTCAGGACCTATGTGACATGGTTATTCACAACTCTACAGTCACAACTCTGGCTTTAAGCCAGGACCTCATCCTGAACCATTGTTCTGTCTTTCTAAGGTCTTTTAAAGGTTGAAATCTGCTATTTTACTCTTTCTCTGTTAAGGACTCTTAGTGTTTTGCTCCACCCCTCCAACAATCTTTTCCACTTTTAATCCTTTTAACACTATTCTTCTGCTGATCGTTGGATTACATTTGTCTTGTTGTTTTTTGTTTTGGAGCTTTATCAGTCGTGACACTTGGACTGAAATCCAGGTATTATTATGGTTGCGTGTGGACTGAAAACTTGTTTACTTTAAAGAATGAAATCCACCGCCTGGAGTCAGAGCTTTGAAAAAAGGATAAGTAGCTTTTCCATAGCTGCTGCCCTGGCTTATCATATTTCCACCTTCAGTTCCCAGTACATGCAACCTCTGGTAGGCATTCCTTCCATGCATTTGCTGTAGCATTTCACTCTCGCCTGCAATCTCAGTCAATCCCATTCACACTAGACACTGTCTGGCAGTGACAAAAAGGATGACTGCTCCTTCTCCTCCACGTATTTCACAGTCCACTCTCTTCTGTCCCAGCTGCCAAATCACCCACCTCCTGAATGGTCACAGATTCAGTCTCCCCTGGCTGGAGGCAGGGGCAGTGGGCTAACTCACTCCTACATTGTCCCTCGATGCCACCAGATGATCCAGCCAAATCCAGCATGAGCATTTTAGTCCTAATTTCACTTTGTCTTTTGGGCTCATTTTCATGACCATCACCAATTGAGTTAAACATGCTACGGTTGCAGGCTACACCTGTAATTGGCCTGGTTATGATAAGCACTCGAGAGAGAAGCATAAGCAAGAAGATGTAAAACTAAACTGAGGTGTTTTTTTGCACTTAAAAGCACAAATAGATTTTCTCATAAATTTCAAACCTTCAAATAAAACAATGAAAATAAGTAAAATATGGAACTTTGAAAAAAAAGGAGAAAGAATTCAGTGCTTTGCTTTATATAATTTAAAGTATTTCCCTGTAACAAATTGGACTGATGGCATGCAGCCAATTCAGTGCTCATGCTCCATTGTTTCAGTAGTTAGCTAAAGGTATTTTTATCCTCCAGCGTCTTAGCAGAAAGATGAACTGTGATGTATGAAAAGTAGAAAAGTTCATAACAAGTTTTCACCCACACCAGTAGGAAATGAAGAAACCTCCTAACAAAGGCCCTTAACCTTTGGTGTGCTCCCTGAACGTCTGAATAAACGGAAACAGTTCAAATGTTCAATATTTGTAATACTTGAAAAATGTGTGTACAAACCCTTGTATTTTTCTTAATTCCATGCAAAGGGGAGATATGTGTCTAGAGCTGCAGCAGTATCACATCATGTATCTACAGACCCAGATATCTGAGGTTTTCTGAAGCATTTCAACACATCTTCACATCTCGTACTATGGGGAAGCCATCAAAGACAGAGACCTACAGGGAACCACCCTTATCATCGTCACCAGATGTTACACAGGGAGAGATCGGATCAGGCTGTCTGTCAGGATCCGTTTGAAACGGCCGCGCTCTGCACCAAACAAACCTGTGACTAATGGAATTTAATTTGCACTGGCAATCACACCTCACAAATCTGTACATGGCAAAGTGAGCAGGCTGATCACACGCAGTAGTTGTTAATGAGGAGTAAATGAGATTGATTGTGAAACTCTGAATATAATCCTGTGAAATCTGTGAAATCAGTACAAAGGTACAAAAAGTAATATGCAAGTTAGCTTAGGCTAACATGGAGTGCGCACATGAAATAAAAAGACATGAAACACCACTGCCTATACAAGTAAGGTCACTAAAATCATCTGAAACTCTTCACGCCTGCAGATAATGGCGTGACTCCTTCAGAAAGCTCTTGTGTTCAGAGGCTGCCGTGTACTCATAACATCTGCCTTGTGATGTTCAGTCCCTTCTCCTACCCTCCCCCTCATCCCCAACTCTGACAGCAAGTTGTTCCCTTTTATGGATCGTCTTTCTCAAAAAAAAAAGGCCGTCTGAAATGAGAGAGTGAGATCAAAACCAGCAGCTGAGTGCCTTTTCTTACAGTCGATTTGCCGTCCCATGGGGGGGCAGGGGTGCTGCCTCCCTCTCAAGCTACTCTCTCTCTTGAATAGTTTGCTCATAGTTGCAGAGAGATTTAATAGCATCGCTTCATCTTGCCTTTTTGTGGGGGGGTAATTAGGGATTGGCATATGGAGTGCAGAGATGGAGTGGTTGAGATGAGTATAGGTGGAGGACTACAACACTCTATAGCTTTTTTCAGACATGTACTGGATTCCGCAGATCCTCTGTATTGTCTCCAGAGGAGGTCCATGTGTGAACGCAAATGTCCAAGTGAGACGCTCCATAGTTTCTACGGAATTGATCTGCCTGACCTTCTGGTATAAAGTCCATAGAAAGATATAAGAGCTGACAGCGGAGTTGTGGTGCTGTAAACGTAATCAGATCATCTACACATCAGAGTTAATACGTCACTTCCTGTCTCTGCCTGCTGAACCCAGCTGGACACCTCTCGCCTGAATAATGCAGAGGATTTGAAGCTGTTGTGATCTCGTCTGTGAAGTGAACCTCCCGCTGCGTTGTGCATGTGTGAAAGACTGGGTAAACTCCGTAGCCAATTCTCAGGATTTTACCTGGAGGCCATGTCTGAAAACAGCTCATGTAAGTCATAGCGCCAATGTAGAAAACGCATCATGAAATGTTTTTATTGACACGTCCCAAAACATATTGTTGAGATATGGGATTTTTTTACATTCACAAAAAACCTATAACACAAGAGAAAAAGTGAAAAAGCATAATATGTCTCCTTTAATGGGTTCTTCTAAGGCTCCATTCCTCCTCTTAGTTTATTGGGTGCACACAAATAAACCAACATACAAACAGACACAGTTGAAATGTGAAAGCTTGAACTCCTTGGTGGAAGTAATGAAGAACAAATTTAGTGCAGCAGAGGCATATAGATATCTCAACTTAAACCCCTTGAATGGATCAGATACATTGAATTATACATTGACAATAATTGCAGCACAACCCTGATGACATTATGTTGACAAAGCTCCATCAGAGCCACAGAAGACATGATTCAGATGTTTGTTTCTGCTGGTTAAGTAGTTCCATGTGTAAAATAGGTGAAACGCTTCTGTAAAAAAACCTACACATACAATATGCTAATGCACTGCTTATCGATTTGTACTGATCCTGTGACCCTGAACAGCCGCGAGTAGATAAAAATCAGCAAGAATGACTATCATGCAATAATAGAGATCAAGGTTCCATGAAGGTTCCTGTGCTTTGCCCTTTTTGTCTGCTCTGTAGCCATTCTGAACCTGAATGATTGTGAATGGTCTGAATGGTGCAACTGTGTCCTCGTGTCTTCAGAGAGCTGTGGTCTTCATTAATGGGTTTTGTGTGAACTCTGTCTCCCCCTCCTTCCCTTCCACCAAGATTCACCAGGCTTCAACCTTTTCTCTTTCAACCTTTTCTCTCGTGCTTTAAAGCTCTCAGCCCTTGATTCTCCTTCTCTCTCTGCTGTACTGCAGCCCCTCTTTCCTTCTACCAGGCAACCTCTATCTTCTCTCCACAGAGTTATTATCCTCTTATACGTCCATCCCCTGCCCTCTCACCCCCAGACTTCCCCTTGCACCTTTGCCTTTAATGGTTTTTAAAAACCGTCGCAGCTATATTCTTATCATAATCTTTTTCTCCGCTTTGCAATTTCCTCCTCTGCTTTCTATCTTTGCATCTGTTTCTCCCTGTTTCTGCTCAGTCTGTCATCTACTGCTTTCTTCCTCTTCTCTCTAATTGAGAGGCAGACGTTGACTGTGGTTGACTCATGTTTAGGTAGCAGATAGTCCTCACCAGTGATCTGCGGTCATGTGAGTAAAATGGTCGACCACTTAAATTTTCAGCTCCAGCGATTTTGGCGGAAAAGCAATTAGGATTTGGAATTAGTGTTCAAATTAAAGAGGAATTAAACTGGCTCAGAGATGAACCGTTTCAGGCATGGCCATCCCTCTTTGAATCTAAAAGCGCATCATCATCATATTACTGAATCCTCCTCATTGATATGAAAGGCCAACGTTTGACTCCCTATCACATCTTCTCCATTCCTGCGGGACTGTAAAGGTTGATTATAAATCGTGGTTGTCCTTGATGGAGCTGCAGTACTTGTTTTTCTTCTCCCTGTCTTTTTTTGGACTCTCTTTCTCTTCCTTGCTGGACAAAGTGACAAATCCTGCTTTGAAACTTAATGAAGTTTGAAATAGAAATTCGAGGCTACAATTATCCTGTCCATGCAGGCTGTCACAGGAATGATGGTGCCATCTACACCCAATTATGGGAATGGAGACACCTGTAACTGTTCAGACCCACGGGGGACTGTCAGGCCTGCCATGGATCCAGCAGCTCTCCTGCTTCCACTCAGACGTTTACTTTTATTTACATTAATTGGTGATTAGAAAGGTGCTGAGGCAAAACTTGACTTTCTGTCTTCTGCTGTTCTGCTAAAGACGTCTTTTAGTCAACCTTTTTTTGTAATGATACCGGTTTTGTTTCTCCTCAACATGGTATCCACCCCCCACCATCGAGCCTACTGAGGTAACCAACATGCTTATGCATCAGCACTTTCCGTTGCTCACTATCATGAAAAAGTGCTATATTTTTTAAATCCATCTGAAATGCTAGAAAAGTTTAAGTTTCTAATTAATTCAGAGAAGAAAATCGAACGTGTAGGCGTTTTAATTACCACTTTGCTTTTTTCAGCCTCCCTGTCTCTATTTTTCACTTCTAGTCTTCTCATTCAAGCACGTTTGTGCTTCAGTCGACTCTTCCCTCTGCCATCCTCCTCCTGCGAGCTGACATTCTTTTTCTCTCAGCAGCGTGGCGGCGGTGGCAGCCTGTAAATGGCTGCCTGATGGAAAGTGACATTTTCACAGAACCCTGCGAAAGAGGCGAGGTGATCTCTCCTCTTTCCAGCACAAAGTGCTCCTAATTGCCTGATCGCATTTGTGAGCCTTGCTGACAAACTCGTGCAAATCAATAATTCTGCCCGGGGAAGATGCAGGGACACAGGCCCTTGTCACCCTGCTGCACGCAGTGAGGACACACACAGGCACATGCATACAAATGCACAGACTTATGTCTAAGTAACCGCCAGGGAACGTGTGCACTTTTCACCCACACACTCCTGCCCCCTCACCACCTCTGCGCTGTCTGCCTTAAATGGCAGTGTTTATCTGTGATTCTAAGACAAATAGGGAGAGAGCATGGGAGCATTAAGGGCAGCCAGTGCTGCTGAAATAATGGATGGTGGAAATGGCAGACGACACAGCGCTGCTCATTACTAAATGGACTCTGCAGAGATGGAAACGTTGCCCAATGGCTTGGCTATACACAGAGAACAAAACAGCACAACTTAAAATAGAGGCCTATTTAGCAGGTTTTGTTTGTGTTTTTGTGCTGTGCTCTGAAAAAGCTCTCACTAAAAGTTGCTTCCCAAAGTACAGAGAATGTCACAGCAATTTGCAAAGTCTGAATGACTTCTTTCTTGTTTATAAATGGGGTTGTTGTCTTCTGAGTTTTCTTTCTTCTCTTTGATATTGGCTGTAAATTCATTAAAAGTAATGGGCTTGCAAGAAACCTTCTGTGCACTGTATGTGTTTTCAAAATGTATGTGGGCAAAGGACCTTCAAAAGCACATTGTTGTATTTTAATGACTCCTTGTTTTTCTTCTTTACCATTTACCAGATTGACCTTTTCTGACCTTTGACCCTGCTTTTCCCAGTCTTCCCAGCTAACTAACTTTCTCTCCACAGGCTCATCTGTGATGCAGGTGACAGCCACCGACGCGGACGACTCCACCACAGCAAACGGCATGGTCCGATACAGAATCCTCTCTCAGACACCCCACAGCCCCATCCCCAACATGTTCACCATCAACAGTGAGACTGGAGACATCGTGACAGTGGCGGCCGGCCTGGACAGAGAGGTCGGTGTCAACTTTATACATCCCTGTCACTGCCATCATATGTTGGGTTTCTCTATTATATTGTATGGTCTCAAATTTATCATGCAATGTGCCTAATTGAAATAACCCAGCAATAACATTACCTTGGCTGTTATTCAATGATGTCGCACGACCTATTAAATTAGGCCGAGGTAGAGACTAGTTTTTATTATTTTTCAAGGCTTTTCTTTCTACTCTATAACAGTGGTGGTGCAGATACTTTGCTCTTTCCAGTTTTTATTGAAGCTAATCTAAGACTAAATAACACTATTTCCAAACTGCTAAGCTACTCCTTGGCTCTTCCGATACTGACTGTGTACTTGACTTTACTTCACTCTCGTAGCTACCTACCGACTTGCTCCCCCATGTCCCATCCGCTCAAGAACAAAGTTGAAAACAACACAGCAGTTCCACTCAGTCATTTATTATTTCACAAAGCTGCTCTGCTGGGAGAATACCTTGCACCACCATCTACTCTCACACACACACACACACACACACACACACACACACACACACACACACACACACACACACACACACACACACATACACACACACAGCCAGGTAGAGCTTCACTTCTAGCTTTTGTCTCCAATGGTCAGAGAAATGTTGAATCAGTCAAATGCAAGCTTGCTGCAATACTGGCAAACTATTATAGCATTGTTGTTAAATATTTAATCTCAATTTTTTCAGTTTAACCCAGAAACTTTACATTCGATTTCACTGGCTATTATGTTGTTTTTTGCACATATATACACTGTATACATTTATTGTTATTCTTTTATTTCTCAGGCCTAGTCTACACCATGCCATGATGCAACAAATTCAATATTTAAACAATCAAATGTCTAGGCCTCCTGCCTGAATAAGTCTTATTTGATCTCTGAATGCCACAAAACCCTAAATAACTTTGGCCACATTGTCCTTTAAGTAATGTCAAATTAAATTGACCAACAGTTCAGCGCAAACATTTTCCTGTTTTCTCAAATAAATGACAAGAAAATATCTATTACATATCTTATGTTTTGGTCACATATAATGATCCACCGCTGGTGTGTGTGTCCATTGCTTGTTTTGGTTGTTCACCATCCCACACACCACCACCAATACCTCACACACACTGTCCCCGCTGCATCTTCTGTCTTATTCCACTAACAATGGAGGTCATGCAGGGTATACGTCTGTTTATCCCAAACTGGCATCAGGTGACTGCGGGCAATAACCATGGCAGATTGTCCAGCCTGCAGCCTTTCACTGTCATACTGTGTACACACGCACACACCTTCCCTTATCTCTATGGTTCAAATTTAACGAATATACAGCTGGCAAACTTGGGGAAACGTTCCGGTTTATATGCTGTCATTTTGAGGATCATTGTCATAGCTTTGTTGCAAAGATTTAAAAGCGCACATGAAAGTGTTTCATTATGTTTTTATGCTGGGAAGTCCCGCTGGTCCATCTCGGCACTAGAGATCACTTTGGACATTAAAACACTTCACTAACAGTAAGGCAAGCGTATTTGGAGAATGATTACAGTTAAAATCTCAAGAACAGAAACAGGTTTTGAAAACAGAGGAATACAATACATCAATGCTCATTCCTTATCCAAATTTTATGGAGAGCTGGCATGGCATGATAGCCTGCTACATTTGTGTGACAATATAAATGAGTTTAGTGAACGTGGGCCAGCTCTGTGTCCCTGTTTCCAGCTTGGCCCGGGCCGCGGTAGTAGCAGCTGATGTGAGTGAGAGAAAGCTCATTAATCTGGACACATCAAGCCAGGCTCAGTCCCACCTGCCTCTGATCCTCCCACTAAAACTGGGACACACCTGGGAGTTCACCCACCTGCTGTCAAGGTCGTCAGCATAAACATAGAAACATGCTCAGACTCATGGGCACGTGTCCACATACACACTCCCGTGCAGCTATGGTTGTAGTGGTAGAAGCAGTAAAGCTCACACATGGCGGGAAGAAGTATGATAAACCTGATCCCAGGAGTCACAAGGGTTCAAGACTTGCATCTGCACAAAAATGTGAATATGCATTCTCACTCTAGAGACAATGCCCAATAAACACCTTTGCTTCACACACTTTATATTCTCTGTTTCCTGTCCCATCTCTCTCTCTCACACCTCAAATCCACATGCAACATGTTGCTGTGTAACTGCAATATTCATGTGCTAATTAAGGGGTGAAACAGGTTCCCTGGTGTTGAGGAGAAGCAGCTCACTCTGACTCTGGGTGTGTTCTTGTGCTCGGAAGTCAGAATATGGAGACACATGGACGCTGTAAATAAAATGTCTTGTATTCATGTGTTTAAACAACATCTTGACTCCTCTTTCTATTGTTGCAGGCTCTGTGACTTTTTCTGACTAGAGATAGCATTCATGTGAATTTTCCTGGCAAGGAATTATTATTAATTAATTCCTTAATTATGACACCACATCAATTAATTTTGATTTGTATAGCACCTTTCATACAGAGGAAGATGTGACATGATCGCACAATAATGCATCATTATCTCATGTCATCTCACGGGCTAATAGGCTGATATATGTATTAAGTATAGCATGGCTACTTGTGTGTGGTTATCTTTTGAATTTCTGGTGTTTATCTTTTGAGAGATATGGAGATATACTGTGGTTATTGTAACTGGTCCATATTTATATACCACTTTTGTCTAGAGGACCACTCAAAGCAATTTCCAGCACAGTTACTTCATCCATGCTTCTGTGCATGTGCAGCACTTTCTTTATGACACATCATTCATACACTGCCATTACTGCCGTCAGGGGAAATTTGAAGTTCAGTATGTTGCCACACTTACAGAATGGGGAGACGGGGATCAACCCGTTGATCTTCTGGTTAGAAGACGACCCACTTTACCTCTTGAGCCAAAGTTAAGATTCAAATTACGATTGCAGGAGGTGAAGGTGAATGTTTATATTTTTGGTGTTGATATATAAACTAAACCAGTTACTTGTTTTAATGTTGTGCCTGATTGAAGTATCTTCTTGATTGATTGAGTTTTATTCAGTCATCATAACGCATTGTACGATAAGTATAAACAATATGGACGGTGTGAGAAATCTTTGTGTTGGCGACTGAACAGGCTCAGGCAAAAGCAAAGATGTTCATATATGCCTGCATATATTCATGTCAAATTGAGCTGCTCCCCAGAAATGAACAAAGAGAAATATGTTGTATGTTTTAGTAGAAATAGATGAATCCACCAGGATCCACTAGAAAACTACATATGTAATGAAGTATGACTCTGATGCAGCAGGTAGCATAGAGGGAGATGTCAGGGTGCCACAGCTGGCGTGGATGTTCCCCCTGGTGCCCTCCCTCCATGGCACCAGCTCCACTGGCAGGCAGAGCTGTTGTCTTTCATTACCCCAGGCTGTCTCAATTCTCCCATGAGCCCTGGGTTGGAACGCTCTGGTGTGGCATGGTGCGGTGTGGGCTGGCGCCAGGCTGTCCGTCGGTCTGATGCCAGCTTCACGTTGGACTGTTTCACCCTCGATTAGGACATCGCCTGGACTGCCTGAAGGACATGAGAGCCCACAGCCTGGCTCTATTAAGTTCTCCAGAGCCTGACTGAGGATAGAGGCTGAGAGCAGGCATCTGAAATGGGCCTGGGGCTTTATTGTCTCTGAGACACTGAGTGATGTTAACTTGCCGCCTTACACTCAATCTCCAGGAGCAAGAAAACACATCCTTCAGAGGATTGTGAGCGTGTTGCTGAATGAAGAGTCTGGATGCATGTAGGTGGATGTTGACTGCTTGTAGCCAACATTCAGTCGAGAAAAGATCTACTCACACAGCGAGTATTGAATTTGACCTTTTTATCTTCAGAAAAGAGTGAATAATTTCACTTATACCACTTGAGTTTTTGCCACTTTCCACTTGCAGATGATAATTTTCTATCTTGGACTTAGGTCAAATATTTTCCTCTTTTCCGCAGCTATTAGATAAATATTCACAATATTATTTATAGTTATTTTCTCTGATCAGTCGATGAGTTGAAAAAATAATTAACTCACAATATCTTGTCTACAGAATTCCGTAATCTCATTTCCTATGAGTCCCTCGTGCATGTGCACATTTTTTCTATTTGATTTAATAATGACAGACTCTGCTAACGCCAATTATAACTACAATTTAGAGACACATCAGTGTTGATAGAGTATAGGACAATAAAAATAATCAAAAGTTAGATCTGATATGATGAAAGTGTATTTTATTAATATTTTGCCAAATACATTGTCAGGTGTTAGACTCCGTAGACAGCAGAGTGGCTTAGGCAGTAAGCCGACTGAGCCCCATGAGAAAGAAAATGACCTGAACTTGAGAGGCGTTCTGTTTTTTGTGTCCAAACCCAACCCAGGCCCGATGTTTTCCCCTATTACAGGCACGTGCAGTATAAAAAGAAGGTAGAGAGCCCAGCCAATGTGACTGAGCCCAAATATAATTTCCAAATTTTGTGTGCAGACCCGATTACCTTTGGTGCAATATTTTTACATCATGTGGCCAACTCCCCTCTCAGGGTAAGGCCCTATTGAATGCTAAATCATGTTTGGTGTCTGTCATGTCAGTGTCAGTTCATCTAAAATCTAGAACAAACTTTCCCCCTCTTTTGATTTGATGTGAACATTCCTCTTTAAACCACATTGGCGTGTCCTCAAATAACCACTGCACAGAGATCTTAACGTTGTATCAGATATGACTGGTGAGGTGGCTGCTTCAAACCCATTGGCAGCTTTATTTTATTCAGGATCTCTCCTAATCCCTCTCTTTCTGTTTCTACAGTTAAGCTTCTGACAGCTTGATAGCACTATGACTACTATTGATTAATTCAGTCCAAATTCCGCCCATCTCATTCTCCTTTTGCTTCCTTGGATTGGAGGAGTTAGACTCACGGCTGCTCCTTTGTTCCTCTGTTTAGAATGTGATCTGAGCAACTGTACAATATTGTTTGCACAGTGTGCTGTTGGCTGACATTTTTGTATAATGTCATTTGAATTGTTATTCTGTTAAAGTCCTAGAGACCTTTCTCATCTTTTAGCTCTTTGAAGAGAGAGGTCACACCTGACATGATCTCCTGCTAAAAAAATAACCTTTTGCTTCATATTCTTTTGTCTGTTTGTGACATTCTGGAGCCAATAAGTCTGTCCACTACTCAGTATTGTAATGCTCAGTTGGACAATTAATTAAATGCCTCACCCAGTCTGTGTTTTATTCTAGCAGCTTTATTCTTATGTGACTCACAGCCTTTATTTATCCAGTATATGACTCTGAGCTGTAAACGTGGAGGCGTGTATAACCAAGAGGATTCAGAGTTTATATCTCAGATTTACCTACGTTGTGAATATTTCTACAATTGGATTCAGACAAGAGCTTTCAGAGATCTGCATGCTGCTTGCATTAAGTTTCTGTGGGCTTGTGCTGTCTTCAAACCAGTCTGGAGCTGCTTGTGTCCTCAACCCAACATGAGAGACATCAGAACGAAGGATGAAGAGAGGGATGGGTGATGAAGTAAAAAATAAAACAAGCTTCTCTGCAATATTTTGGAACTAACTAGTAAAAGATGTTCTGTATGACAGAGGTCCCACAGTGGCCAGTGCTTTACTTGTAAGTAGACAGGCACTCAGTCGAGCGCACAAGGCCAATCCCCATGGTTCTCTAGTTCCTATGATAGAAACATATACAAGGATGTGGTCTGATAACCACAATGATTTATTTGTCATAAAAATAAGAAAGGAAACTTATGAAAACATTCCTGCATCTGCTCCTTAACCCACATCTGCACTAAAATTGAATGTTTTCTGCAGGCCCCATTCCAGCACCAAGTTTTGTGGAAATCTGTTCAGTAAATATTGCATAATCCTTTTAACAAATAAATCAATGACATTATCTCAGTTTGTTATTGGCGGTAGTTGCAGTTTTCTTGTTCTATTTGTTACCATATAACAGCTGGAGAAAGACTAACCCCCTTATGAAAATATTTAAAATCCACTAGATCTGGATTTTCATTTGGATTTTCACCAAAATGTACTCATCAGTACCAACCACCTAAATATATCTGAATGTTTTTATCAAGATTTGCACATCATTTTTTTCTGAGAATAACTATCAAAAAAATGATTGATCTCGCAATGTTTAAGAAAGTGAAATCGCCCCATGATCTGGATCGGCCATAAAACCTTAAGGATTCTTCCCTCCTTATAAAACCACATTTAAATCTACTAGATCCAGATTTTAATATGGATCTGCACCAACTTGCCAAACTCTTAAATTTCAGTCTCATTTAAATATTGAAAAACGTCCTATATCACAATTTTATAGAAAGTGAAAAAAAAATTGGGATCCAGAACAAACAAAAAACAGACAAACAAACGTTGATGAAACATACCGTTCTTGGCGGGAGTAACTACATTTACTGAGATAGAGGATGTGTAAATGAACTGGACTGAACTGAAATAGATTGAACTGAATTGAACTAAACTAAGATCTAATGAAATGAGATGGAATGGCATCAAATCTAATCCAGTAAATTTAATAGAGCTTATTTCAGCTGAACTGAAACTGTTGTGGGGGTCACTGAGGGAGAGAGAGAGAGGGAGAGAGAGGGAGAGTCTCAGGGCATTTGAGACAGATTGTAAGTGACAAGCTAATGACTGTGGTCAGTAGGAGCCCAGCAGCCGGAACACAATCCACAAACAATACAAGTAAAGTGCAGAGGTAACTCTCTCTCTCTCGCTCCCTCTCCCTCTTCACCTGGGTGTAGGTCTGTGAAAATGCACACCCAGCTTAATTAATTCACCACTATACTTGTGTTGCCAAAAAAATAACTCTACTCCATTGTCTTGTTCGCTGTCCTCTTACCAACTGTTTTCCTTTACTATGTTTTCGCTAATAAAGTCTCTCTGGAGCATGAGTCCATTTGCTTACAAACCTGAACCAAACCTTTTTTTTTTGCCCGTGCTGCCTGCTGTTTGGCTTCACTTGTTGAGTCGCAAACATCGATAGGCTAAAGCTTTTCCCCTGTATCTTTTCTCCACAATGGTAAAGTACCTCATTTGCACCGCTTGAAAAAAGGAATGGCTTCTATTGTTGGCGGAGCTCTGCGTACAGGTGTTTCTGTGGCCTCCGATGGCTTTCAGCTTCTGTGAGGCTCGAGGCCTGTGGGGGAGTCTGGGCTGTTGGTGGTGAGACAAGAAGCTGTATTTGTTGCCAGAGATTTTCTGTTTAGCACTTCTATAGGACTCATTAGAGAGCACTTTACTGGCTTGTTCAGGCAGCTACTTTGGGACTGTGTGTGCGTGTGTGTGTGTGAGTGTGTGAGTGTGTGTGTGTGTGTGTGTGTGTGTGTGTGTGTGTGTGTGTGTGTGTGTGTGTGTGAGTGTGTGTGTGTGTGTGCGTGTGTGTGTGAGTGGGTGGGGGTGGGTGTGGGTGTGTGTGTGTGTGGCTGTTCATGCACATGTACGCCTGGTGTGTATAAGAGTGTGAGTGTCCCACCTTTTCCCCTTCGCTGGTGCATTAGCGGATGAACATGTGAGCTAGAAGGGCCATAAACTTGCAACTGCCCTCACATGAGTGATACAGCCCTGCAGGACAGGAGTCATCTGCCTAGTCCCCCTGCTGTGTGAGAGCTCCACCTACTGGCCATGCTACTGTCACTTCTCCACACCTGAAGAACAGCATCCATTAGCTACGTCGTCATCTTGAGCTATTTCTCCATTGATGAATGTGACCAAATGAATCTGCAGAGGGACACATTCATGGCAGGCTTTATTTACTGAAGCACTCTTTGAGGAGAGATGGTATTGATATTTCATTACGAGTCTAATAAAGGGCAGCCAGTATTGAGTTTTCATTAATAGGATTGCTTGTGTGCATATTAACTTGTCCACGCATTTCATGGTGACTTGGGGAGAAGCGAAATGACTCCAGATGCTTGTTGTAACTGGTTGCAGTGGTGTGACTGATCTAACAATCAGCCGCATCCCTCACAAGTGAAAAAGAAATGAGAGATTTAAAGATAGACAGAGACTGGCAGAGAGACAGACAGACAGACGGAGAACACTGAGCAACCAAGATGTCATGAGAAAGATAGCGAGAGATCAAAAGAAGCACAGAATGTGAGTTAACAAAGAGCGCACAATAAACCGGAGCGGAGAAAACAGACAAAAGTAGAAGAAATAAAAGCAAAAAAAGCTGCTGCCTATCAGGAACAAAGACTGCCCCCTGTACATCTGCGAGCCCTTTGCTGGGTTTGCTCTTGTTCCTCCAGGCAGTCCCTGACACCCCCGCCACTGGACGCCAAGTTGTTTCAAAAGCATGACCCAGTAGTGCAGTGCAGTGAATTTGATGAAACTAGCCTAGCTACAAACAAACATCAGGCTTTCGATGGGAGGGATTTTGGACATTAAGCAAAGCAGCGGGCCCTGCGTGGCGAACGCTGGCCTGTCCTTGACGTCCACTCCGTCTCGCTCCCTCTCTTTTCTCTGACACAATGGAGGCCTGAGCCAGATGGATTAATAGGAAGAGGAAAAGACCACAAAGCAGAGAGGCTTATACTGTCAGGACAGACACACACACACACACACACACACACACACACACACACACACACACATGCACTACTCCTCTCCAGTGACGAGACTGAACTTTCAGTACCATAAATAGTGTCAGGCCTGGTGTGTGACAGTGTCTTGTCATGGCTTTGTTATATTGCAGTGTGTGCTGCACAACGCTCTAGGGGGGTGAGATGAAGAGAACCCCTCCCTCCCTTCCTATAAGCAGACTAAATAAGGCCTGTTCACCTCCTGGTATTTCCTGAAGCTCTGTGGCAAGTCTTGAAGTGGCAGTGCCTCCATTAAAATGACTGATGATGCAGGTTCATGTTCACACAGCACAAAGACTTTTAGGCAATAATGGATGAGCCTGTTCCCAACACATTGCTCTGTGTGTGGCTGTTTGTGTGTGTGTGTGTGTGTGTGTATATGAGTGATTGTTAGCGGTGTGTGTGTGTATGAGTGGCTGTTAGCGTGTGTGTGTGTGTGTGTGTGTGTGTGTGTGTGTGTGTGTGTGCTTGTGCTGTTTACTTGATCTGTTATTGAACAAATCAGGTGCTCAAACAGACTCCAATGTGCAAATATCACTAGACGTTCAGGAGGATTTTATTCATGCATTCATCCACTTAATATATTTATTCATTTATGACTCAGTGTGTCATTGTCACATGGGAGGAATATTAATTTGAGTGTGTTTTCTCTTTCTCTGATTCTTTCAACAGAAAGTGTCTCAGTACACTATCATCGTCCAGGCGACAGACATGGAGGGCAACTTGAACTTTGGTTTGTCCAACACAGCCACAGCTCTTATCTCCATCACTGACATCAATGACAATCCCCCAGAACTGACAGTCAGGACGGTGAGTCCACAACTTTACTCAGTTGTTTTATTGTTCTGTGTAAGGAACTGTATGAAAATGACCAGAAGGAGGAAGGGAGGCTGAGGTGCATTTTCTTTTGCTGAAAGCTGGGGAGTCTTATTTCATCTTGTGACATTTACTACATAAAAAAAATATACGAATCAATAATTAATCAATATATTCAAAAATAATGTGGATCATGCCATGGTAATAAAGGTGGCCTGATCCATGCTCTGTTTTAAATACTTAAACGTTCTTAAATAATGTTTATGACAGAATACAACCCAATAACAACCAGTAGGCACTACATCATGCATATTCTCACATCTATAACGTCTAACATATATTTACATGATGAAATGTGGCAAAGGGGTCTCTATATAACTCAACTTCATTTGTAACTAGCTCCACACAACATATGAAGGGTATACAGAAGGCAAATATTTCAAACAGATGAGGAGGGAGGTCACAACCGTCAGTCCTATTCTACTTGATCCTTTTGGTCCGTTTTGCATGTAAGTGTGATTTCTATATCTTAGAAGAAAAGTCAGTCTTTCCAGCTCATGAATCTCTGATGATTTCAAGCCACTTATTACCTGTAGGTTGATATCCATTCACGAGAAATTACATTTTTGCTGCTACAGTTAAAAAAAAATGAAATTTTCAATCAGAATCTGTATCATATCCTGTTATTCTTTTGTAGTAGGACAGTGTGTTGTATGTATACAGTTGTAGCTGTATTTTCATTATATAAGGGTGGATTATTCTTAGACTGAGTGGGTTACACAAGCATCCAAGTTACAGACAGCTCTTTACCTGGTCTCTGTCACACGAAATTTAACAGCTGACAAAGATGTGTGATAAGGATATATATATATGACAACACAGTGACAAAATACAGAGAGAGACAAAAAAAGATGGTGTGCCTGAAAGTAAGATGGAGATCAGTATTGGAGATGGGAAGTATAATCCCACCTCCCCCTCTGTGTGTTCCCTGCCAGCGGGGGCCTCTGGTGGCCAGGGTTTGTCTGTAGGCATCTGGCCCTGGTCCCTGATACCTTCACGGCGGTCTGACAGGAAGCCAGGCTACAGCTGGCCCACTTCGCTCTAGCAGAGTGTGGTTTGTCAGGAGTAGTTTGTTTTTTAATGGTGAGTTTACTGTGAGAGGTTATCGGTAAAGAACAACAAAGCAAAGACTCTTCTATGCAGAGTGTCAAAGCTTTTGTGTGTGGATGCATGGGGCTAGGTTTCTGTATCTTTCTCCATGTGTAGCTCGACTCTCCATCCTCAGCCTCGTCATATAGAATCAAAATGCTGACCGCAGCCTGACAGGCCCAGCCTGGATTGTAGCTACTCTTTTATGTGAGCACTTGGATTTCTGAGATTCCAGAGAGAGACGGATGCTGTCTGCAGCAGAGCTCAGAGGCAGTGTGTCAGCGTCACACACTGTGATCCCTGTCTCCTCTGCGGGGCCGTCATCAGCGCACATTGCAAGTACAGTTCCAGTCGTGCTCTCTGATAAGAGCTCCCCAGCTGTCAGGGGTAGAGCTCAGTGAACAAGTCTGCTGCTCCTCTCAGAGCTGCTCCGTCCTCCGTCTGCGGCGCTGGCTCCGTCACCGCTCGTCACCGGGGACAAGCTCTGGACCAGAGTCCTCCTGCCAAACAGAAACGGACATGCACTGCTTCAACGGACACGTCCTTGACACGCAGAGCACACAATGAAGACACACACACGTACATGGGTGTAAAAGTCAAAAGAAAAAGAGCAGCTGAAAAAATCCTGATGTGTGACTCAAAAGTGGTAATGAGTAAAAGTGAATAAAAATGTGTTTTTGTTGTTTTTATGCCACTTAGACACAGACAATGACTCACTGTCACATGAAAATCCACAACAAAGAAATTGTTTTGCAGCAGATGCCTTTTCAGCTGCATTGTCAGTCTCCACTTTTTTTTTTTGATTTGCTTCCCACACAAGCAACTCGACTTGGAGTAGTTCAGTAATTATTTGTGTATAACAGACTGGAGAAGAATTTATTGCTCTCTACAGGAGGCTCAGACAAAGCCTAAGCACACTAATTAAGTGAAATTGCTTGTGGGGGCTAAACCAAGCTGATATGTTGCATCTAATTTGAAAAAATAAAAGACCGATTTTTTTATTCATTTCACCACATGGGTGTGGATGTGCTATGTTGTTGCTATGTTCGTCATTGTGTGAGAAACAATTGTAGCTGCAATCGCTCTCATCAAACTATTTCACACAGCGAACCACACCTTTGCTGAAGTGCAGGAGACAAGCTTGGAAAAGTTGTGAGGTTTAAAGAATGAACTCTCAAACACACAGGCTCACAGATGTGTTATTGTATTTCACCTGTAGAGCTGCTCTGTAAATAGCAGGAAAAGCTGGATCACCAGTGATTATTAACTTTCACTACTTTTTCCTCTGCTTCCCACTCTTCAGTTTAGATTTGTGTTAAAAGAGCAGACTGCAGGAAAAGCAGCGTGATGTCTGTGTAACATAAAAAGATAGGTGGAGGATAGACGCCTGTTGCCAGCAGCTACATCTTTCTTACACTCTAGCAAAGACATAACAGCCATCTTAAGTGGACTAATGTCAGTCTGATATCAGTAAGAGTCTGTTTTTGGGACATTTATTCTTCCTAATGCCGTCATTTCCATTCAGTGCCGTTTCCAATGCCCCATGAAAGAAGAGAACAGCTCATTTAGTCTTGTTGAGCTCCAGCTCTGCCACGTAAAATGGGACATTTTCATTTGCTGAGTCTGTTTTCAGGAAGGAGGCAGTAGATTTCCCCTGCTGTGCAGTGCACCTTGATGCAGATGTATTTTCTTTAAATGATTTAGCGTCTGTGCAGCGCTGTAGCCGCACTAATTTCCCCTGACTGGAAGTGTAGCTCCAACGTGTGAAGGCCAGACATGTCTGCAGACAGTGTATAAGATGAGAGGATTTTAATGGTCGCTATCATGCAGAAGTGACCCTGTATTAGAGTAGTTTTATTTAGTGCAGTCATTAATACATGTGGGATCTATTGACACGTCACAGGCTCATTAAATAAGACCCTGACAGTGGATTTGAATGGTGATGTCACAGGAGTCTTATTATCCCCAAGGACAAAAACTGTTGACCAGAGAAGCCCGCCCTACTCCCCACTACGTATTTTTGTGTGCTTTCAAAATTAGAAAAATGTATTCTGTTACATATGAAAAACTAAACTGAAGTTATAAACACACCTTTTCTGCACTGATGAGTTTTGCTGCTACAGCCTCACTAGTCTGGTTTGACTTATGGCAGCCAGTGTTAAGATAGATCATGCTTTGTAACGGACGGCCTCTCACTGTATGAGTCCTCTCTACTCATACTTAAAAATCAGTGCTTTTAAAGGTGCACCAGTGCAGGCTGTGACTGTGACCTGACTATACTGAATCCACACAAACACTTTCAGTAGCACATGATACACAATACTTGACTTTCTCTCTGCTTCCTGTTTAAAAGCTTAGTCAAAGACTGTGTAAGCCACAGAAACAATTATAATGTGATGATGTGTTAAAATTAACTGCTGAGCCATTCAGTTTATAAACAGTGCTGTGTGGTCTGGTTTTACACTGAACTGAGGTCAGTTAGAATCACCAGTGAATACTGGGTGTGTGATTTTTGATGTTGCAGGAGCTGGAGTGCGTCTGAACGGTCATCACTCAGTTAGATAGAAAGTAAACCAACTGTATATTCATTGACTTAAACTTAAAGAAAAAATCAGAATGAGCAGTAGTAATTTCATTTACCTCTATATTTTTATTACATTTGTCATCATCTTTTAAAGGCTCATTTAAGTTGGATCCGTTTTTAAAGTAATGGAACCTTCCCTGCCAACATACTTCCTTGCATCCTTTACTTTGGATGGTTGTTAAACAAAACATCCATCCCCCACTGCTCCATTTTGTCTGTTTGGTCTGTATCTGTTAGCTCTCAAAGGACGTGCACAAATACAGACAAAATGAATTCAGTGTAGAGATAGACGGCTCTGTCCGTTTAGGACATAAACATGTCACTTGTGGCCACAGTGACCATTGTTACACAGTCTCAAATGAACAAAGATATGCTGTTTAAGAATATATTAATCATTTTTTAGCATTGACAATTTGGGGGATTGTTTTGATCCTGCACATCTTATTGGCAGGTCTTCAGAAAATGTATCTCCACCTGCTGTTGCTGAACAGGTTAAAAGACCGTTTCAATAGGCAGAGCACATCAGTTTAGTATATAAAGACCTAAAAAGCCTTAATCCACAATCCTGACGACACATTTTGTCACGTTATGAGTCAATTTGCCCTGCTTTCTTTTCCACCCTCTTTGTAACTACAAAATCCTTCAGATGACTTGAAGCCTGTGTCTCTCGTGGCTTATCAGTGGATCCACATTGCATTTTAAAGAGAGTGGCCATTTTGGGAAGTGCCCCTTCTCTACAGTCAGCACCATTGTGAGAGAGAGAGAGAGAGAGCATATTTTGTTTGGCTGTCTGACAGTGCGGCTTGGACGGTTTGTGTTTGGTGTTTTTGCTAAAGCTTGGGGTGAAAATGAAATGGAGGAGCCCACTCACCAGAGACTGGGAGTGCATATTTAATTTGTTCTCTGCTTATCAGCCCAGTCGTACTGCGGGGGATAGGAGGGGAGGGAGAGAGAGTAAGAGAGAGGGAGGAAGAGAGGAATCGGGGTGTTTGGACATGGCTTCAAACCCCATGATGATGAAGCCATTAAAGTGAACAGCAGCTGGCAGACACACACCATAAACAAGTTAACGCTTCACAAGAGGAAACCCAGATTATCGTCTGACAATGAGAGCTTTTAGTGTGTGTGTGTGTGTGTGTGTGTGTGTGTGTGTGTGTGTGTGTGTGTGTGTGTGTGTGTGTGTGTGTGTGTGTGTGTGTACCTTTGAGTGTCCTTCCCTCTGTAGCCAGATAAATCCCGAAAGAGAGGGACATGGATCCTAATGCACTGTAAATTCTTCTGCGGGCTCTGCAGCTGTTACCAAGTTTCCTCCAGAGTTAGTTCGGAGGGGGACTTGTTTCTCGTTGCAATATAACGAAGATCATTAGCCAAAGATTATTTCTACCACTGCTTTAATTACAGTACTTATCTAATTGCGTATTAGGGACCCAGATTTGGTGAATTATCAGAACCTAAATTGCATGGGTAAACACTTAATTGAACAAATCCATTAGTTCAGATAGAGTTTCATATGAGAAGACACAGTGTGGAATAAGAGCTGCATTAACATAATGTGAGCTATGATCCTCTATTATAGGCATTTAAACAAAAATGTCTGCTCTCTCTTTTGTATCCGCTCCTCTTTCTAATTTCTCCTCCATCTGTTTTGCCACCACGCGCTCGTCATGTTGTTATGTAATGAGCATTATTGGCTTGACCCTAAAAGCAGTTTGTTTTCATAAAAACAAATTATGGAAAATGCCCACAGATTGATGACAGCACAAGCAAATACTTAAAATCGTCCTCTCTCGTTCACCTCCTCCCCTTGTCTCCCTCACACTCTGAAGTTTTCTGGAGAGGTGCCAGAGAACAAGGTGAACGTGGTGGTGACCAACCTGACAGTGGTGGACAGGGATCAGCCCCACAGCCCCAACTGGAATGCTGTCTACCGCATCGTCAGCGGCGACCCCTCTGGGCACTTCACCATCCGCACCAACCCCATCACCAACGAGGGCATGTTGACAGTGATCAAGGTAAAGCTGAAGCTGTTTGTTTAGCTTCTCTACATCAGCTCTTTCAGCAGAAAGTGAACAGTTGCTTGCATTGTTATTCAACACTGCATCTTGTATGTTTCCACCTGCTCTGAAGTGCCAGATGCTGATGACTGAGTATGTAGGTCTCACATCATGTTCAATGACTTTGACATTTCTCAAAATGAAGTTAGAACTAATCTTGCAATCAGCTACACTCATTTTCCTCCCATCTCTCATTATTTTGTTTTTTCTCTCTCCGTCGGCAGCCGGTGGATTTCGAAATGAACCGTGCTTTCATGCTGACCGTGGTGGTGTCTAACCAGGCCCACCTGGCCACCGGCATTCAGTCCTCTCTCCAGTCCACTGCAGGAGTCACCATCTCGGTTCAGGACGTGAACGAACCTCCCGTCTTCCCTGTAAACCCCAAGATGATCCGCTTTGAGGAGGGCGTTCCAGCAGGGACCACTCTGACAGTGTTTGCTGCTCAAGACCCCGACCACTTCATCCACCAGATCGTCAGGTGAATAATCATTTCAGTAAGATTCATAATGTGCAACAATTCTTCATTAAAATTTCTCAGAGCGACTAGCTCTAAGTTATATATTTTGTAGTTAGATTATCCGAGATTTGTGCCTGAGTTCCATCAACTAGCTTTTCATCAGCCATGGTAGAGAAGACTCCCATAATCCCATGCTGCCTCGCAAAGTCTTGAAACCAGGTATATTGTTATTATTTTGTTAAAATGCTATAAAGCATATCTCCAACCACCCAATAATAAGTTTTGAGATGTAAAACCAAAACAATGAGCTGAAAGATGCTTAAATGCAGTTGATAACTTTATGTTGGTTTGTTACTATAACAACCTTTTTCTCATGAACAACAGTCATCTTGTGTATTGTTAATGTGAAAACAAATATATATATAACACATTTTTTAACCTTAAAACTTATAAATATTAGATTTATTTTAGTTTCAGTATTGTATGCAGTGTTATTCAGTGTCACATGTACAGCACTCCATTTAACTGTTATAAATGCATACAACATTCAAGGACGTTGGTTATACTGAGTGGCGTAATAAGAAAAATGACACATTTAAAGCAATTTCAATAATAATAAATTAAATAAGGAAATGAGGAGGATATTTTGACGACATATCAGAAGTAATTCGAAGTGCTACACCACTTGTTATTAATTGTAATAATTAATTGTATTTAAATTAATTAATTGGAAACGTATAACTGTGAACATGACCGTCACGAGTGACAGTTGCACGGATTAAACCACTTTGCAGGTAAGTGCAGAACTGCAGCTGAACCCGGTCTGACTGTGTACATGGACAGTAACAACTTTATGTATGGTAGCGGGAGCGAGCTTGTGGCTAATAGTACTTCAAATACACAGCTATACAATGCAGCAATGGAGCAAAAAACTGGTTTGACGTGGTGAGATAGGAAATTAGCCTTAGCAGAGGTGGTGCACTCTCAGCGCACCCACCTAGATTAAATTGAGGTTTTTAGATATATTCACATTTAAGGACTCATATATCAGCTGTCCAAAGGTGGACTGAAGCTACTCTGAAAGCTCAAAACTACTTTATATACATTCATAGTGACACACTTCCAATGTTTTGTCCACCCCTCCTGTATCTCTCTGAATCAGTGTGTTTGATCAGTGCTGGACAGTTTCTTCACAGTTTATCCCTCTTCTTTGACATTTCTTAACTGACCCCCCCACCCACATCCTAAGCTCTAGTTACCTCCCTGTTGCCAGGCGACTGGTGTGAAGAGGTCATCCTGTAATGAGCTGAACACCGTGCTTACCCTCCTTAGATCCCTTGTCTTCCTCCTCTCTTCCTCGTCATTGATCGCTCCCTTTCTAAAAGGGATGACACGCAGTGGGCATCGTGCCATCCCGGCATTGACCTTTTGCGACAGAAACTCCCACATGTCCATTGAGGTCCAGCGGCAGTGTTCCGCTCCCTCGCCAGCTCCAGCGAGAGAGATTGATTTTGCTTAATGTCAGTGAGACGGCCTCTTTCACTGAAGAACCCAGTGGAAATGTTAGTGGATTGTTTGGGAGGTTGTAGAATATGTACTCTTATATACACTGTGCAGAGGAATGAGCAGAAGCCACATCTCAGGTTTCTCCTGAAAAGACATGACATGCAAACTAAGTGGGTTGAGCTCTTCAGCCCTAAGAGACGTAGCTCCGCTTTTACTCTATTTTCTCTCATCCCTCCCGCCCGCTCGCTCGCTCTGACCCTGTCACTTTCTTCTCTGTCAGTCTGTGTGTCTGTTATTGATGGGAGCTCAGAGCTGCTGTCTTTTCCAAAGCAGCTTGCCAGCAGAAGTTCAGCTCATGCTCAGACAGTCTCATCTCGGTTGCCGCTGCTGTATTCCCTATAGGTGACCTCACTTGAACCCCCCAGCAAAATATATACACATACACACCGAAATGCACAAACGTAGACTCACAAACACACAAACATGCCTGTGCATGATTAGTAGATGGGAGAGGAGCCAGCTTGTATTTTTCAGTTTTCAGTTTTTTTTCTCTCCCTGGAGGAAAGGAAAGAAAAGATGATGTGAGGCGAAGCCTGTTTAGATGTGATTTAAGTGGCAGCAAGAGCAAATTAAGGGGCTGTTCAGATGTAGCGTCAAAAAATGTGTGGAAAGCGGCAGGCGTGCCACTTTCATCCTTTATTCCTCTGCACTTGGGGGGTTGCACTACTGTTGCACCTGCCATTACTAAGCAACCAAAAACTTCCATCCAATTAATAGAAAGCCTCAATGATTAAATTAGCTCAACTAAGAAAAAGTTTGAAAAAAATACATACCATAAATCCTCCTCAGTTATTTTATTGCTGTCTGGGTGCATCCCTTTCTTCAAGCTAAAAAACAAAATAAGGAATTTCCCAAACTGATCCGGGAGCTTTGTCTGGACAATGGGAGATTCAGAGCTTATTTCAGAGTGGATCAAGTTTGACCTTGTTCTAAAAAATGGCCTGAATATCAAAAGACTGCAGTGAAACATTGACAGTGAAAAGACAAACTAATAATCTCTTACCAGTGATTATCTGGTCTCTGCATTTAAATTGTGCCAATAAGGATTTTACCACAGATGAAATCATAGTCCGCCAATAAATAATAAGTTGTTATAAATGCTTTTGAATCTGATAAATGGCAACACTATTGTTGAATTTATGTTTTATTAAAAACCTGGATTTAGTCCTTTTACTAAATTTTATGAATAAATAAAACAATCTTAGATTAAACAAGAATGGCATTAAGTGGAGAGCACTCCCTCACCAAGGCCAAACAATCCCCTTAGAAAACCACATTTAAATTCACTAGATACAGATTTTTATTTTGTAGTTTCATATGTATCTGCAAAAGGAGTGGATTCAAATTATATTACCCATAATGCAACTACTTTTATATAATGTCGTCCAGTGGAGGCTCCATAATGCACACTTCCTTTCCATTCTCTCCTTTTCTTCTGATCTTCTGAAAACCCAGTATATAGAAGATGGTGGACATGGTTCACTTTGTCACAAACTGAGTTTAAACAAATGACAAAATATGGAAATCTCACCAATTAAGGAAATATTTTATCTTTTATATGACTTATGTGCTCTGTATAAACAAATTATTTACACACTAAGACATTTACAGTGTGTTATTAAAATAGTGTCAAATACTTAGTTTTACCTCTTGCTGTGGCTCAGGAGGTAGAGTGGGTTGTTCACTACTGAGAAGGTCGATGGTTTAATCTCCAGCCCCTCCAGTCTGCATTCTGAGTGTCTTAGGGCGCAAAACTGAACCCTTAATTGCTCCTGACAGCTGACGTCTTTGATGGTGTGTTATAAAAAAAAATGTATGAGTGTGTGTGTGTGAATTGGTGATTGCTAGTTGTACTGTAATGAGCTTTGAGTGGTTCTGTATAAATACAGTTAATGAGCCATTTAGAGAAGTCAAGCTCACTGTTTCTCAGCATAAAGATATCATGAATTATCAAAGCTGTGTATGTCTTTGATGTGGGGTCCATTTTTTGAGATGTTGAAGGGGCCTGTGGTCTCCAGGAGCCCAAACAGAACATTGGGGTTAATGGTTCCGGCAGTCTTCACACTTTGATCTGTTTGCTGCAGATGCAGACAGCGGCAGGTGACATCTTGTTAGCACAGGAAGGAGATGAGAGTGCCTGACATGCCACGCAAACACCAGAGTCTGCCCTGCAGGGCAACATCACATCCTGACTAACTCTGCTTGACAAGTTCTTTCACTGAAAATCATATTTATAACATATATGCTATTTGTCAGCGTGTCCCTCTCTCTTTGTCTGCTCGCTAAGTGTGCACCAGTCCAGAAGTGTGCCTCTTTAGCTGGAGGTGGAATTAATTGAATCCATGCCTGTGAGGCTCTGGCAAACTAGCGTCATCCTCCAACGCACTGTTTTAATTAACCCTCCTTTCCCAGTGATCACGTTTCATTCCGACTACGATTATATTCAGAAACGTGTCTATGATCTCCCTCCCCTCGCCACACTCTCGACCTGCATCTCTCACCCTTACCTCCCATCGCCCAGGTCATCACGTCGACCATCTACCTACTACTGAGACTCCCATAATTACCCTTCTCTCACCAGGAGAGAGGAGCACTTCCTCCACTCAGTCAGACGTTAAGACTCGTCATAGTTGTTAATGGGATTTATGGGCTGTAATTGCAGCTGTCACCCTCCACTCTGGTGATGTATCGACCGGTGATGGTGATGAGAGTTGCTGTGGCGCCCGTGTGGGTAGAAATAGCGGTGAAGTTGTTAAGCGCTGCCTGTCTGTTCGGCATATGGGTTCAGGTTTTCATCGGTCTTCATGCTAATGAGCTGCTGCTATGATAAGCTCAGTAAACATATGTTCCACTCTCCATGTCACTGTAATATTTTAAAAGTGCTTGGCTGGTATTGGTTGTTATGGTAATGAACATTGAACCTGATAATGACTGTTTTAGATTCACAAATATGAAGGTTCAGAGCTGCTAAAGTTAATTTCTGGAATATATTTGTGCCTGCATTTACCTTTGGATTTAATGAACCTTCTGTCTGTCTTTGTTTGTGTGTGTGTGTGTGTGTGTGTGTGTGTGTGTGTGTGTGTGTGTGTGTGTGTGTGTGTGTGTGTGTGTGTGTGTGTGTTTGTGTGTGTGTGTGTGCGCAGGTACTCCAAGCTGTCAGACCCAGCGAACTGGCTGAAGATCAACAGGACCAATGGTCAGATCACCACCATGGCCCTCCTGGACCGAGAGTCCATGTACGTCAAGAACAACGTGTACGAGGCCACGTTCCTGGCATTCGACAATGGTAAGTCTGGTAAGTCAGGATGTCTGTGTGTGTCGTGGTGATTTCATAAACTGAGGGTCACATACGGGATGATGGAGGCATATTGGCAAAGCAGCTCTACAGTGATGGCAATATCCAAGCATCTCAGCAATTATTGGATGATGTCCCATGAAATTTGGTGCATCCATGGTTTCCAGGGCACGTCTCCACCTTCTGCAACTGCACAAGAATAAAATGAAAATAGATCTCGGATACAGGTGCTGCCATCTAGTGCTGGTGACATCACTTGGGGCCAGACAAACCTATTTGTGTTGTGACAGTGGTAATTAGATAATGGTAGCCCACTGTCTGACTGTCCTAGGTGTTTGGACTTGAGACATCATTCACCTGAATTTTTATTCTGACACCACATGAGCACACAAAAACATCATCATGTATGATCACTGTGCCTACATACGGCCTCTCAGAGCTTCTACAGCCTGCTTTTCTATTTTTAGAAAAGTTTTATTATTTTACTGTTGATGATATTTTTTTGTTACTGTCATCATCATCATCGTAGTAAAAGTCATAAATAACACCGATGCACCAAAACATAATCAAATAAATGTTTCTGGCATGATTCTCTCTTCTTTGGCACCAATCATCTAAAACTATAATCAGATTATTATATAATATATTCAGTCTGTACCTTCAGGGATGATGTGCTGTCACTTGTTTCCCTGGACATCACAGTGTGGGGTTACTGCAGAGAACACAGGTCTAAAGGATGAGTCTATGTAGTGGCTGGATTGTGAATGAGTGGAATACTTTGTTCATATACTGTATGTTCATTTCTCCGTCTCCCTGTAGGAAGAAGGCTAAGAATAATATGTGTCAGTGATGGTGTTGAGTAACAGAAAGAGCTAAAGAACTAAAGCTCTGTGTGTGAGCAGGAGGGACTCAGGTGTTTATACTCCAGTGAGAAATGAGGGATCAGTTGCCCTGAAGCAAACTAAGCTAAGCTCAAAGTGTTGACTGCCTATTGATTCTGGAGCTCAAAGTCAACAAGGGGATATATTCCACTTTGATTGAAATTCTCTTAACTTATTGTACTCAAGCCAAGCGTAAGAGAAGCACTCCGCCAATCACAACCGACAAGTCGGTCGAAGGGGCCTTGGGGTGCGGGGCAGCAGACATTTACATAGCCGATGCACCACGTTACTGTGTGTTAGAGGGAAAACAGTTGAAACACAACCCTGATGAGCTGCTGGGGTGAACTCCATCCACGCTGCACTGCATCAGTAATTTTAGTCCAGCTCGCTGACAGTCTCTGTGCAGGGGGCTGTCAGCTGAATGTCGAGGCCACAATATGTCACTGCTGCAGTCTGTTCAACACGTCCTCTCTTCATCTGTAGTTTGTCATCATTCACTATTATCCTTGATCAAGTTCATCACACTGTGAGACTGAGTTACTGATTCTGAGTCAGTTTTAATCACATCAGGAGAGAAGCTGTTGATTTACATACATGTGTAAAGAGCTCTGTCAGAATAATAAAACAGTTCATAACACTTAACATCAGTTGAATAGTTTTTACATGTATTTGCCTTAATCTGACATATTATTGATTTTCATCATAGGATCCAACCTAAATGCTTTAACTTGTTGAGGTGAAGCTAATTCTTTGACTCTGTTTTGATTGTATTCATTCACACATATATAAAAGATAAAAGTTCACATATTTATATATATATACATATAAAAGAAAGCAAGCAGCAAAACCCCCTAAAATAAAAAGACAAAAGAAACCCACACCCAGGCAGATATATGACAGTACACAACATAAGTAAATACAGTTAGGATGGAGGTCTACAAAGATAACCTATTAGCGAAACATTTCAAAGAGGAAACAAACCTTTCCAATCAATCTAGTCCCAATGTGCACGTCTCTGGACTGTGGGAGGAAGCTGGAGAAGCCAAAGAAAACCCACGCTGACACAGGAAGAACATGCAAACTCCAAACAGACCTGGCAACGCTGGGATTTGAACTTTCTAGCAGTTAGGCGGCAGTGTTAACCACTGCAGTTGGTAGTTGGCATATATACATGTAAGTGTCGTAGAGTAAATAGTGCGATATAGACATCTAAAAATGTAGAGATTTATAATATTAAAACTAGTGTAGTGTGCACACGTCCACCGAGGCCCAACAGTCGCCTTAAATTTTATCAACCTGCACCAAATTTCACACACTCAGAAATATCAGTTCCATAAGGCCAATTTTTATACCACCCTGCCGGAGAGCCTGTGACTGGAATTATGTTTTCAAGTTGTCCACCCTTATCTCAAGAACGTCAAGAGGGGAATTTCTTTAAATTTGAAAAAATCAAATCTACTTCACTTGGACTCAACTGATTAGATTTTAGATTTAATTTTCATCAAGATCCATTAATTATTTCCTGGGAAATCAGTGAAAATTTCTAAACAAATTAGATTCTATCTTACAATGTTAAAGAAAGTGAAAACAAATTCCTGCACCAACATTTCTACCATTGTGGATCAGGGATGAACCTAACTGGTTCAACCCTGATTTCGTGGTTATCCATCCAGTACTTTTTATGTGATATTGTTCAAGCTTATAAAACACCTTAACTTTCTACTTGCAAGCAAAGCAAATGCATTTTTGGTTACAATAATTATCTGGTCACATCCACTGATTTTATTGGAGTAATTTCCCTTCTATAATTAAAGTCCTATTTAAATAAATTTCAATTAAATTAAGGAAAAGTCCAATTATGTCCTTTCTCTTTAAAGTAACCCTGGAGTCTTTTAATCATTTAAACTCTGCTCATGTGTTTATGTCTGTAATGCAAATCACATCCCAGAGAAAAGAAAGGCTTCAAATCCGAGACGATCTTTTATGAGTTTCGTTCTTGCTGATTCACTCTGTACAGTGGGCGTGGTGCCAACACTTGTGTCAGCGCTTACACACTTACACTCCCCGGAAACTGCACATCTTTTATTTCGTTATGATTTTCAATATTAATGAGTAAATAAGCTACATTTTGGAGGAAAACTTCCGCCTGTATTATTTATCATAATAGAGTTTAGCATTATCAAGGCTGTGCAAATATGTTTTATTGGGATGTTTGTGTGTGGTTTCATCAGATTTCATTGTCCGTGGTCTAAAGCTTTAAATAAACAATCAGCAGTTGTCGCATTTTGATCCAATATGTGCTTGTGTGATTGGTGCATGCACATTCATTTTAAAACAGGAGAGACTGTCTCACATATGAAATCACAATCACCTACAGTTCTTTTTCCAGCTGATGGAGGAAATACACTTTCAGGACCTTTATTCAACAAAATCAATTCGATGCATCGATGTTTGAAATTTATAAAGAGACACTGGCAGTGAAATATTTCACCTCGCACCAGAGTTCAACCTCATTACAAACGTTTTTCACCGCTCTTGTGTTGAGACTCGAGACTGATCAGCAGAACAAGTTCACTTTGCATTGTGGAACCAATGAGGCGCTTATTCCCAGCACCGTGTTGTACAGCGTCGACAGAGACAGCGGCAAAAACAACATTTGTCATTCAGCACAAGTGCAGTTCACTTACAGTTTACGCTGTAATCAAAGCTGTTAACGGTGCATAAAACATCACAACCGTGTCTCCTGACCTGATCTGGTTCTGTTCTGGGAGTCAATGTTATGATGGGTCTGTGTTGGTGGACGCAGTAAATGGTTAGTGTTTGAGTCATTTCCCAGGGGGCTGTGCATAGTGCAGATAACAGCAATCTTTATGTGAGCTTCGTCCCCTCCAATACGAGCCTCGTCTGAAGCTTTTCACACACTGAAACATTTATGTGTCCTTTCATTTGTTCTGGCTGTTTTGTTTGTGTGCTCCACTACAAATGTTGTCCCTGCACTTTCAGCCACTCGGTAAACAAAACATTTTTCTTCCCCTGTTGTTTCTCTGCCTCGCTGCCTCATTTTCTCACTTCAACACTTGAATCGGCTGGAAAGATGTGCCTGAAATGAAATGAAAGGATTGTTTTGCTGTAGCTTTCTCAACCCCCCTCCATCCTGCTGATTGCTGCATCTTCAATCATTTCGTCTTTACTCCTCTGCTCCTTCTCTCATTTACTCACCAGCTCCTCCTCGTGGTCTCTTTGCCTCCTCTCTCTCTCTCCAGGCTCGCCTCAAGCCAGCGGGACAGGAACCCTCCAGATCTACTTGATCGACGTCAACGACAACGCTCCGGTGCTGATACCCCGGGAGGCCCAAGTGTGCGAGCGTGCGCGCCCCAACTCCAGGATCAACATCACGGCTTCAGACGCTGACGCCGACCCCAACGTGGGGCCCTTTGTCTTCGAGCTGCCTTCTTTTCCTGCCAACGTTCGCCGCAACTGGACAATTTCCAGGCTGAGTGGTAATTAAATGCTGTTCACTCTTTTCAAGACAGTTAGGACTCAGTAGGCAGTAGGAGAGGCAGTATAGAGGAATGACATATGACTGCTCAGCATCCTCAGCTGAATTAAACCATAAACTTAACAGAAGGGAGGCTGCAGAGTAACTGCCGGGGGATCAGGGATGGCTGTAAGCTGTGGTAGAGGTTTAAGAAAATGTCTTAAAAAGCTCACAGTGAGAGATGCGGGTTCCATCAGTGCTGACGTACGATCCAGCGTTTGTGACAAATGAGTTCCATTCATCTCTCCGTCCCCCGAGCAGCAGATCTGTCACCTAATCCACCCAGATGGATGTATCACAGCAGTTGTCTTGCGGACAAATCTGATCACATACCTGGATTCTGCTCCCACTGAGACTCTTGTCTTAGCTCGACTGAGTGATAGATGCTGAAGGTTATACATTCTCACATTACGTCTTTATATCATTATTGCCTCCTCGCGTACATACATACATGTCAGAATGATCGCTGACAGTTTGTTCGCTGCTGCCTGCTTTTATTTGGTTTGTTTCTTCATGCCCGTGCACATGATGACATGATATCCTGCAGTAAACAAAATGTTCTTTCTCCACAGTTCACTCTAATCTTATTTTCCCCCTCATCTTCCCCTCCTTTATGTCTTCCTCCCTCCGATTCACTCCCCTCCATCTCTTAATGTTTCTTCACTATCCACTCCTCCCATCCCCCCCCCTCCCCCACACTGTAGGCGACTACGCTCAGCTCAGGCTGAGGATTCCTTACCTGGAGGCCAGTGTGTACGAGATCCCTGTCATCGTGTCCGACTCGGGAAACCCTCCTCTGTCCAACCGCTCCGTGATCAGAGTCAAAGTGTGTCCCTGTGACGATAACGGAGACTGCAGCGCCACAGGGGCCGTGGCAGCCGCTGGACTAGGCACCGGGGCCATCATCGCTATACTCATCTGCATCATCATACTGCTGAGTGAGTTCAATGAAGTGGAACAATCAAACATTAAAGCAACTGGATCGGTGCATTTCTGCAGGGTCTTAAAAAGTCTAAAATTCAATCATCTGATGATGTTACATGTTACGTCTATTTAGGTCTTCATTAAGTGAATGTTTTTAAGAGAAATGTTTTGGTGCAGCTTGATCATATACAAACACCCCAGTGATGTGATGTACATGATGAAAATTACAAAACGTACACATTCAGGGCTGCTCATATAGCAAATATTTTCTTTATTTTCACCACAGGCATGGTTCTGCTGTTTGTGGTGTGGATGAAGCGCAGAGAGAAGGAGCGGCAGGCAAAGCCTCTGTTGATCGACCCTGAGGATGATGTCAGAGACAACATCCTCAAGTACGATGAGGAGGGAGGAGGAGAGGAGGACCAGGTATCGATTCTAGCAAATATACTTAAAAGCTTCTTTTTTTTTTTTGACTGTCTCCTCCAGGTAGTTAAGAATTGATGGACTAGATAATGGTTGATCAATTCCCATAAGGATCACCCATACACTGTGACAAGTAACTATGATCAATACATAGTTTTGTCTATAAAATGTCAGACAATAGTGACACATTATAATTCCCCTAAGATCGAGGTTATGCATTCAAATTATTGTTTTATTTGACCATAAATCCATCTCTGAAAAATGTTGCTTATATATGAGATATTTATATATATATATTTATGTGTGTTAAAGTAAAGTGAATATTCTTTGGAGTTGGTTTCAGAGTTGTCTCAAAAATACAACTATTGTTCAACACATACTCTCTTTTAATATTTATTATTCTCTACATGAATAAAAACCAACTCAATACTATATTTCCACATCTTCGATTAATTCAGAGATGTATTATTAATGAAGGCATTTATGTTGTTTTCCAAAACCCACACACCAGATTTCTAGCGCGTTAACACACACGAGGATCAAATGGCAGCAGTGCACACAAACATATTTCTACTCTTAAGCACCTGTTTGAGGATTTAGTGGCTGCATTTATTTATCATCTAAGGCAGAGCTGTTAAGATAAGTCGACAACCTGCTCCCATTTATTCACAATACAAATTTACAACACGTAGTTGAAGAGAAAACCAACAATTGTATACAACTGATTGTATTAACAGCCCTGTTCATTTCCCTTTTATGTTCCATTTAGTTTAGACAAAGTGAAATCTGCATGGAATACAAAATGAAGAGGGAAACACACTGTGCAGTCAGAATGAATTGCACATAAATATCACTGTGTGTGTGTGTGTGTGTGTGTGGGTGTGTGTGGGTGTGTGTTTGTGTGTGTGTGTGTGTGTGTCATGCTCTCAGACAGTAAAGTATGAGGCTCATATTGTTTTGTATTTTACTGAAATGTGAGTAGTCTGTTTCTATCGTTATTTAATAATAACTTAGTGTTCAATAAATGATCAGTAATATTTTGTAATATTTGATCAAATACAGCTGCTCTCCGAACAGAAACATGTTCTCGTGAGCTACTCCACATTCATTTAGAATCACAGCACTATGACCTCTGGGTAATAATCTTGAGCATCTGTGTTTTCCACACCCACACTTCATACTAACTCTGAGCAGGTTTTTATGATGGAGCTATAGAGTTTTATAGTATTAAAGAGTTCACACTGAAAGCAGAGAGCGAGCATGTTGAATGTACTCAATGTTTGAGTGGGCTTTGATGGGCTCTCTTCTCCCACAATGCATTGCACAAAGGAAACGGAGGATCTACTCCCAGCTGGAAAAAAATGAAATGACATGTGGGTGTTGAGAAAACCAGATAAATAATCAAACTCTTTCTTTATGTTTAACTGACAGTTTGATGGACATGTGTCTTTTATTTCCTGTCAAATCACTGAAACTGATGGTGATGGTCAGTCTAAACTGTAGAGAACTGGTTTATAATGTGGATTCTGGACATAGTGAAGTTTACAGCAGTGCACACGTACAAAAGACATAAAACAATGAGAAAAACAATCCTGAGACCTCGTGCACTTAACAACAACACACATCAAAGTCTGTTTGTGTGTGGAAAATGAGCCTGATCACAGCTGAACACTCGGGATGTTTTCACATCTCAAAGTCTGGAACAAGGTTCATATCTTCGTTACATTGTTGACATTGATCTGGTTAGTTTTGGTTTCACATGGAAATTTAGGTAGAGCGCTAAAGATTTTTGTACGACATGACAACGACATGATCATCAAATTTTATTTGTAAAACCAATATTCAAAAACAAAAATAACAAAAATCACATTTTGCCTTATAGGGCTTATCAAGGTGCAACATCCTCTGTCCTTACCTCAACTAGAGTCAGGAAAAACTACCAGAATAACCACTTAGAAACCGCAGAGAGAGTCACACCTGAGGGGTATCCTCTACCAGGATGGACAGAAGTGCAATAGATGTCATGTGTAACAGTCCAATAATGTCCTTTCATTATATCGTCTGAGGTGAAAACTGCATCTTTTTCTTCTTCTATTGTTTAATACCGTCTCTCTCTGCTTCCTGCAATTGTTCTGAAACAAATGTTTCTGCACTTCAAATGATCTGAACCATGATTCATTTGAACCCAGCTGAGCTCTTTCGGTCAGACTAAAATCTGGCCCATCGGTCCGAGGCACCTTTCACACCTGTTATTTTGGTTCAGACTAGACTTGAAAGACAGAAAGTCTGAACAGGGTAGATGTGAACGTGCTCTCAGTCTTGTGCTGTTTGAGAAGCTGGTTTGAACTAATATTTAGATAATGAGGATGAAGATGGTGATAAACCTCATCATCAAACTGACTCAGCTGTCCCTCCCTCACCTTCATGCAGGACTATGACCTGAGCCAGCTGCAGCAGCCTGAGTCTCTGGACCACATCATCAATAAGCCGGCAGGAGTGCGCAGGGTGGACGAGAGGCCTGTGATCACTGAGTCTCAGTACCCGGTCAGACCCAGTCTGCCTCACCCCGGAGACATCGGGGACTTCATTCATGATGTAAGCTGGAGACGTGTTGTTTCTGTAACTGTCTGTGTTTATAGTCTCACACATGTTCACAATGTTAATGTGACAGCATTAAGTTGGTTGGTTTTAGAGTTTTGTCTCGGAAAGTTTTTTTTTGGGAACATCACTCAACAGAATTGATTATCTTTAAAGAGCTCAAGAGAGACGAGCAAGGGTTTAGTTTTTTTTTGTCTACAATTGTATTTCTGTCAGAAGAGGCGCTGCTGGAGACACTTTATTTGGCCCCTGTTTACAGCCCAATGTCTGGCTCTGAAATAACATTCAGACCATGATGGGACATTTTAACCGTGACGGGTGGGTGAGCGAGATTAGACCAAGTTTATTGCACCTTTTACAGTCTGGCACCCTGAGCCTATTACTACGTGAAAAATCATCACCTCCATTATTCTGTAGGTGAAGATCCTGATACAGTGTGTAAGAACAGTAAATACTAAAACTGTGACGGTTGCAAATCGTTTATTTTCCGTCCTTCTTGTCTCTGTCTCTCCAGGGTCTGAGGGCAGCAGACAATGACCCCACGGCTCCTCCCTACGACTCCCTGCTGGTGTTCGACTACGAGGGCAGCGGTTCCACCGCCGGCTCCGTCAGCTCACTCAACTCCACCAGCTCAGGGGACCAGGACTACGACTACCTCAACGACTGGGGGCCTCGCTTCAAGAAGCTGGCCGACCTCTACGGAGGAGGGGACGATGACTGAGAGCGGTGCAGGGGGCTGGGCGGGGGTCAGGAGAGGCAGGGTCGTACGGATGGACGCTCCTGGGAAATGCGGGCAGGGGCCAGGAACATGACGCAGGCTCCATGGTGGACATGTGAGGAACAGACCCTTACATGGGCTGTGTCACTTTGCTCACAGCAGCCATGCCCGCAAACATGAATTCCGCTGCAACGCAACTGTATTCTGGCTTTATATTTTTTTGTGGCGAGTTTTGTAGTGCAATGTTTTGTTTTGTTTTGTTTCTTTTGGTTGTTCTCTCAGATCGCTGGACCCGGAGCTCTCTGGGGACAAATCAAGGCAGTCGAGAGAAACTAGTGAATTTGTGCTTTGATTGATTGTTAAAACAGAATCATCTCTTGCTTTAGTCTCACACTGAAGAGAATGTGTTCAGGAAGATGCTCTCTGACTCTCTCTCTTTCACTCTGTCAACTTGAATTTCCTTAGAACAGAAGCACTGTCATTTTTATAAAGTGCCTTTTGTGGTGTGTTTTTGTATCAGACTCCTGCTATCTCAGGATCGGTTGCCAGTCGTGAAGTACAGTGAAGGCACGTTCGCTCGCGGCCTACCTGCGCTCCTCAAACCAGCCCTGCCTGTCACTCTCCTCTCCCCCTCACAGTGGTGTAGACGAACAACCCCAGCAGCCACTCGCAGGAGGGAAGGACACAACCAGGGCGGACTCTCCTACATCAAAACCCAATGAAACGTGGCCGAAAAGAAGCCAATGAGCGTTGTTGTGGATGCAGACAACCCTCTTCTCCACGGTCCTGCTCAGTTTGACTTCACAAGCATCACCTGTCGACACAACCACAGCAACACGCTGACATTGGCGTGAGACCATTTTTATACACGTGGGGGTTTTCTAATTTAACGGAGAATGCCTGCCTTTCCTCTTTGGACTCATGACGTTAGGAGCCTTTATTTTGAGATGCTTGCCTGCCCTGTATGGTTTTGTGTTGCTTTCTCCACAGTGTAAAGCTTATGTAGGCATGATCTGATTAGTCAGACAGTGTAAGAAAGTGGAGCTTGAAATGACTCGGAACAAAGGCATCTGATAAAGATTTCTTTTGTGTTTTTTTCTGTCGCCTTGAACATTCCTGTTTTTTATAGGCCAAACAAAACTATTAAAAGGTGCATGTTTTTTTTTTTCGAAATGTTTTACTCAAAGCACTTGTTACTATGTGGTGAGAATGTGAAAATAGTCAGCAGAAACTATATGAATATACTCTGTATAAAGACACTGAGAAAATAAAAATACTGTAAGATACCTATTTTTGAAGTATTGATGACATTAAAGTTGCTGCTCTTTTTCTCCAGCTCTTCATCGGGCTGAGGGGATTTTTGGCCCATTCATTATTGACATGTGAATATTTTAGTTTTCTCGTCTGTTGAAGCGTCATCACATTTTTTAAGATGCCTGCTTATACATTTTCTGTTTCCGTTTTGCTCTTTTTTTTTCATTTTTACAAACGCTTTGTTACACTCCTTTTCTACATACGTATATATATATATATATATAAAACACAGCCTTCTCCTCTCACTCTGTATTGTCTCTGACAGACGTGCTCCTCCTGTCGCCCTCTGGCCTCAGGACAGTGGAAGGTTCATTAGCCATGCCTGCTGATAGCTGTTCTATTATTCAGTGTATTGGAATTCTTTTACCCATTCATCTAGATACTGGATGTGTGCTTTAGAAAATAAACAAGACATGTTTTGAAGATGTGCCTTCTTTTTTTAATATTCTTTACTTTCAATCGCGACATCATTTCACATATGATGACACTCCCAGCTGTAGGTCCAGTGTGTGAGATATAGGGGGATTTACCAGAAACAACGATTGTTTTGTTTTCATTTAGTTAGAATGAGTCTTTCTTTGTTGCATCACCATGTGTACCCACAACAGACAAACCAAACACTGGCTCTGCAGAGGGCCTTTCACTTGTATTGTATTGTGTTACCTGAAGGCCCCTGTAGTTTCACCTACATGCTTGGACTGGGAGTAACTAACATTATTTTCACAGTTAGTTAGATGTCACAGAATCCTACACACTGAAACTTTGACTTGTCTGAACTAGATTAGACTTAAAGCCACTGTGTGTTAATGCCAGTACTGGTAAAACCACAGTTTGTGCAGTTGACAGCAATAAGGTGGTGAAAAGTGGGATGAAGTCATCAACTGTATATAAAGATGGACGACACGTCGCTACTCCCCCGATCCTGCAGAAATATCCCAGATACGGATGCCACCATCTTTTGATGTAATTAGACTTAGACACTGTCTTGAACGTGGTATGAAGCTGCAGTATCGAGGTCTTGTTGTCATGTCAACCAATCACGAGTCAGTCTCAGCTGTCAATCATGATGTTCCGCCTGGTTTTTACAGCATGAAATCATGAAACCAAAGTTACTGGAAAATGAAAACTTGAACATACATCAGTGTGATGAGAACGACCAAAAATGGAGGAGGCGGGGTTTATGACCTATACTGCAGGCAACCACCAGGTGGCAATTGAAATGTTTTGGCTTCACTTTAGGGAGCTGCTCTGTCGTCCATGTTTATTTACAGGTTGGAATCAACAGACTCATCATCAGTTTTCATTAAGATTGTCTCATGTTTTCAACAAACACTGATGCCGTCAGAATAATTTGAAATAATTACACAAATTCTCCACATGGTGGTTTTCTATTCACTGCTTTTCTGTCTTTATCTGTTCATGAAGTGATTGGTTTGTAATTACTCACTGAATCATTGTACCTTGTACTTTTTACAGGGTATTAATGTACTTTTAGTGTTAGAAAGAGTCACGAGGCAGAAGAGGCTGCTGCCTTTGGATTTACACAGTTAATCTTTGAACCTATTGTTTGGATATGACTCCACTTTCTAATAAAACACCTGCTATTCTTCTCTTTGCTGCGTCTCAGGCCAAGAGCGTTACAGCAGCATATGGGGGTCAGGAAGTATATTTGTGTCCAATCCTGTGATTTCAATTAGTCAGCTGAAGTGCCAAAAAACCCACTGGGGACTTAAAGGGTTTTAATCCTCTCTGGCTGTGTGTCTATCAATTAGCCACACCATTAATCCCCACGGCGTAATCTCATTAGATAGAGCGCCTTTAATGAGACACCCAGAGAGAAAGCGGAGAGGCAGGCAGTAAGAGAGAGGGTGAAAAATGAGGCAGTGGCGAGACGCAGGTAGGCCATGCGGAGAGGTGATTAGGAGGATGGAAGAGAGGGTCAGCGGAGGGAGGGAGTGCAGGAAGTGAGCTGCCAGCACAGCAGGGACGATGCATAACATTTAGAAAATAGTTTTTAGGTGGGGGTTGAACATGAGGAAGTAAAACAGTCATTCTTCACTTTGAATTGTTCTCAATGGTCAGAAATCTGATGAGTAGAGAAGACAGAGGTGAGCAGAGCTAATGGAGCATGCTGGACTAGTTAATGAGAGATGATTTGATTTCCCCAGTTAATCTACACTGGAGCGTCCCAGTAATGAGGAAGTCCAGTAATGAACTAAAGTTAACCTTTACAGTAACACAGTGAATTCTTCCTTGGGCCCTGCAGAAGTGTGGAGCCATGTTAATAAACCCCCATCAGACGTGGGCCACACCACTTGAAAAAACAATCAAGTTGGTAAAAGTGGTCTTGGTCACGGCCGGTCTGCAGATAAGATTAACTTGAGGCAGGGTTTTCTTTGATGGGCTTAGCTGAAGTTCACTTGGTTTCCCTGTGGCAGATGGGCAGAGTGAGAGAAGAAAGTAAACTCTAGTTGCCTCCTTGATAAATGGCGTATATAGACTGAGAGCTTTGCTGCTGGCTCGCAGCCAGTGCCTTGTGTGTTGTAAATAAAGTTCTCCTCTTCAAACATGTCCGAGCCAGGCTCTTTTCATTTCCTCTCCATAAAGCTAGTGGGTCTCTGGGGCCAGCGCTGGGAGCGGTCCAATCAGAGAAAAAACAGCGGCTGATGTCGGTTCTGACGCCGGCTGCGTGATCAAGTGTTCACAGTTTAGTGTTGATGCTGCTGTGGAGCCGAGGTACCACCGGAGATGAGTTGAGTGCCGGCTGCGTTTTCTGCTGACACCACTCTGAACCTCCTGCTATTTCAAGACTCTGTCTAAACTGAGATCAAACAGCAGAATAAATTTGATGTTCCTGCTGCAGGCAGGGGAGAGAATATCTACTGTTTAATGACCAGCTATTTATGGTATGGATGGCTGGTCCAGTGGACGCACCCACACACTGCTATTACCAAGACTGAGTGCTTATCAGTCCAAGCTGAATCACTCTGCATGCTCCATCAACAGCCTTCGAAAAGAGCATCTCCTACAAATCACTGTTGTTTTTTACAGCAGTGTCTCATCAATAGAACCAAGTAAACTCTCTCGCTGTTATCATTAAAGTACATCTATTACAAGAGGTGGAGAGTAACTGAAAGAAAATACTGACTTTCTAATGCATTGTGCTTTATTATGTAACTACACAAACTTCACTTACACAAAGGTATCCAGGGGTGGGGCCAGGGGGGCACTTGCCCCTGCCCTAGATTGAGCCTGCCCTGTCAATAGTCTTAAACAAAATCACTTACTAATAAAACTAGCAATAAATAAGACAATGTGTTGAATTTAGATTTTCTAAGCTTAGCAGGCTTAGCTTAGCTGTGGCTCCGGAGGTTGGCAGTTCGATCCCCATCTGCCCCATTCGGTTCTATGTACTGAACCCCAAATTGCCCCTGACGGCTGTATCAGCAGTGTGTATATGATGTGTGACTGGGTTCTCTAACACTAGAAAAGCGCTGAACATTCACTACTTTGAAATTTTGTTCAAAGCTATAGAGGAAACAATAAACAAGGAATCACTTAAATGTGCATCTTACTGAGTCAGGAATTGTTCATGGGTGTTGAACATATTATTGTCCCCTCTGTGTAAATTGTGGCTCCTTCATGGTCCCTGATTTAGAGAAACAATAGATCCGCCTCTGTTTTGCAGATTGCATGTAGGACAGGAAGTCAGACACATGAAGTTCAGTTTATGTGTCAAAGAGAGAATAAGTCTGTGAAAACACTTCCCCAGTAAGTTTGTGCTTGAGATTTAAAAGATGAAACAGAAAATATTTGTGTGACTTTGGGAGAAGATGTGAACATGTACATTTTTACATTATTATGAGCAAAAACTGAACACAACTGCTCAAACATACTTTCTATATTCATGAACACATGTAATATAATCACAGTGAATGATGGCATGGCCCCCGGGTCATTTGTGACACATGTACATGAACGCTGCTGCTGCTGCTGCTGCTGCCGCTGCTGCCTCTGCAGAGACCTACTACCGTACTCTGTGTGATTTCATGCCAGAGTGCAGAGGGAGAGCTGCACCGCCTCCTCGAGCAGAGCTGCTTCTCTAATCAACTGGATATAATTCTTCACCTCAGCCACAGGTTAAGTTTCTTCCCCAGGACACCGGCTCCGTCTCTAAATGGTAGAAGATGATTCCTTCGCAGCCTGAGTCTCTGGTGTCCTGTAGGGTACAATCAAGCCTCCATTCCCATCTGCCCCTCAATTTCCCTCCGTCAGCATCACTCCAGGAAGACAGAGCAACATTTAGCATGAATTATAGATGCACAGCACAGTCATTAGTTTATATAAATAATTGACCACCACATGTGTGCACTGGCGTGGGTCTTGTAAATGTGATGAAGATATTACAGCATCATGATGGGGGGGCAACGACAACGTATCTGACCAATGTAAGAGGATTAGTCACAGTTCTCTGACTGATCTTATATGTGTCTTATCTAAATTCTTATGTGTCTAAAGCATAGTTTACATCTGCTTCACAGTGATTCACAAACAGACTTTTTCACAGACAATTAATCTAATTAATTAGTTAATCTGTCTATTTCTGACAAATGTTTTTCTGAGGTCAGATGGTGTCATGCTCATCTGTAATTTGATGTTAAGGCCGTAGCTGTCCCCTGTCTCTGTTAGTGTGTCTTGGTGTGTTTCTGGAGTCTGTGGAGTCCCAGGATGCTCCTCCTCCCTTCTGGCTGGTGGTGAAGACCCAGATCCGGATTGGAGCGGCGTCCACCCAAAGCAGCCAATGAGCAGGAAGAATCCCAGAGGGCTGTCAGTATAAATTCTGCCCAGCTGTGTCAGTCGGAGCAGCTGTATATCATGAGTGAACAGCTCGCCAAACTAGCTCTTGAGATTGCCTTTGTATTAAGAGATGATTTTGCTGTTGCATGAGAGTCAGACCAGAATTGTTATTAGAGAATTTATGTCTTTTGATTTGAACTAGTGTTTTGTTCGTCTTGGTTTATGTTTTATTTGTGTAGCTCTTGTTAAGAGTCCTCTTTTTGTTATATTTGTTTTCTTTATTTGAAATAACACTCTGTTGCTTGCTGTTGCTGTTAGTTCAATATACATGCATTGTCCTTAACAATCTTGAAGTTTAAATAAACTTAACAATCTTACAATCACAAACATCTGGTTTTCTGTTGCCACCTCATTCCTATCGAGCGGGGTCGTAACAGATGTCTTCCCTTAAATGTCCTTTCTCTTTGGGATAAACTTATCTTCAGTTGAAACTCGTCGTCCCTCCTTTGTGAAGCCTTGAGCTGGGTTGTGACAGCTGAAATGCTTTGTCTGAATCTGGAATGAACTGCCAGTGACACCATGAGGTTGACATTTTAAGTTTAGGGAGGAAGTACATTCACTGCACTTGGTTTTTCTTCCTGTACTTGGATTTATGATAATCATCATCAAATCATTCAAAGTAATAATATGCAGGTCAGCCTCAGCTCTACTTTGGGTTTAGTGCAGTAGTTAAACTAGATATAAATGTGGTTATGTACAGAGCTGCTATCCCGGCTGTGGACAAATGCCTAAGAGGTCATGTTTTCTTCTGCGTTTGTTAATTGTTAGCAGCATTACACAAAAAAGGCAGATTTCCATGAAACTCTGTGAGAGGAAGTGGTTTGGGTCTGGGAAGAACCAATTCAATTTTAGTGTGGCTCCAGATCAGGGGTCTGGATTTGTTCTTATTTTCTTTAACATTGTGTGATTGACATCTTAATGAAAAAATTCAGGCATGTGTAAAATAATAAATTCTATGAAGAGATGAAATTTGCTTCAGAACCAGATGAGGATCCAGATTTTGTGACTGAAAACAAGTAGTTTCATCAGAGAATGGATATTTTTGCTGTGTTTAATGCAGTTTGCAGAACATTTCGGTGTACATGGTTTGTGTATCTGATCTCAGTGTGAACTCAGTGTGAACGGTACAGTTGCCAGTCAGCCTTGGTGGAGGTATGTACTATGGTTACGAGGGATAAGAGATTCTGTTCTACCACTATCTCCAGACTTTGATTTAAATTAGTCACACATGTATTTCTGTAGAGTCACTGGCATTATAACAAGATCAATATAAAACAAAATACTGTTCACCTCAATTTAAAAAGAAGATTAAAGATCAGTGGGTTGAAATGCAAATGGCCGCTCAGACCCTCACACCAGCCTGTGTTGTTCAGCATGTGGCCCCTCAGCTTAATAGTTGTGTGCTGAAGAACATCGTGTCCGACGTGTCTCCTGTATGAACCACAGGTGTGATTGCTCAGCACACTCTTACAGGAGAGGACTTTGTAAATGGAGATGTTTCTCTCCTGTGGGCTGACACTGGCTGCTGCTCGGCCTGATTCAGCTCCATTAAAGAGGCCAACAGGCTGTTAACCCCGGCATCAATACCGCACAGGTTCAGCCGCGCTTACAAACCCATTTCAGCAGCGCTCGTAAACACTGGCCTTATTATAGCATCTCCGGGCCAAAGCAGGCCAGCCCGGTCAACCCCATAACAAAAGAAACCTAAAGTCAGCATTAACCTGGGTGGAACGAGGGCACGGAAGCACAGGAAATGGAGTTGTGAGGAGGTGTAAACTAATGGACTGTTGTTCCATGTTATATTTCAGTGATTCCTCATGAGAGGCTGAAAATCATTCTCTTTCACTCCTGGATTTAAGTGGTTATAGGCTACTGGAAGCGTGCATCTAAATGGATGATAAAGTGCAGCGACTGAATCACACTGTGCCACATCACTTCATCCAAATCACATTCTCCTGTCGCTCATAGGAGTTTTATTCATAAGCTCAAAGCTTAATCAACACTATGCAAGGAGGCGTTGAAAAGGATCAAATTGATTAACTGTCTTTTAGTATTGCATTTGTCTCACAGCGTGAACACGGCTGGATTACGGGTGGAATTCTGAAGTCTCTGGTTTCCGAAGTAATGTCAATGTAGAAAATATCACAGCCCTTCTTGTTCATGTAGCTATAGGGGTCTTACCTTAATAAAGGATTTCATAACCTTCTGACTCGTGTAAGAAATGGGGGGTTGGGGGAGCCTTCATCAGCCTCGAACCATCATTAAATCTGAGTCCCTCCGTGAGCGTAAACAAGCTGAGAATTTTAGACCGGAGACTCGTCATGAAAGTGCATGAGGAACAGCCAGCTGAGAGGCACCATCAGAGCAGTCGAAGCCCATCGGAGATCAGACCAAAGCTCCCATAACTTAATACAGACAAACAGTCTCACACACACACACACACACACACACACACACACATCTTCTTGCTTTAGATTATATAATCTCACCCTGGAGGAAAAAGCAAAAATGACAACACTGAATGTAACAAATTAACAAGAGCTCCCTTCAATGATCGCCATGGAAGGAAACAGGGATGTTACTTATTCCCCTTCCTCCCTCTGGCAGCCTCAGGGTGTTTACCCAACACCCTCAGGTGCCGCGACAGATACGTCGCTAGGCAACGGCACCATCCGTGTTGTTGCACTGCCTCTGGCACTCAAGTGGGAGCTTATGTGGACTTAACTCTGAAAGAGCAGCGGTGTTGAGGAGTGGAAGGGGGATTACCAGGAAAAATATTGGATTGGGATGAGGCACAAAGGGCGATGGCTCACCTGAATCACCAGACAGAGATGCCATGACGGACTGTCAGGCCACATTGGGCCTGGGCTTGTGACAGAAAGCCTGGTTTATCTGGCTTTTCATTTCATCTACCACACGCACTACTTCTCAGTGTCTTGTTGTGGTTGTTGTAAAATATTAAAAAAGCCAGTGAGAGTGAGTGTGACAGGTTGAACTCAGTCTGTGTGGTGGATATTGAGCACAAGATGCATGAACATCTTCATGTTAAAGTCAACCAAATGTAACCAGGTAATACTGAGTGTCAACAAGAACCTGAGGATGTACTTTCAGTCCATGTCAGCAGCATGTGATGTGGTCAAATGAGCTATTGCCACCTAGTGGCTCCTAGATGTACTTTCATTATGGAAAATGAAATTGAGGCTCATCACCACTTATGGCTCGAAATCTACTTATTGTTCCTCTTTGGTCGACGCAGATACAAAAGCTGCTCCCAATCATTCTAACATCAGGCCACTGTCCCGCTGGCACAGCAGCCTGATTATTTCCAGCCCGTGGTTGTGGTGAATGTTAGCAGCCGATGTGGCAGCTGTTGCCACTGCACCGTGTGTTGGGCTGATAATGGAGACGGACTCAAACAAGACAGCCCAACAAAGAAGAGCACAGGCTGGTGGCAGAATGTGTGTGAGTGCACTTTCCTTTTGGGTCGAGCTGTGTTTAGCTCATGGGAATTACGTTCAATAGATGCATGCATAGACTCAGGGGAGACGCACTGTGTTCTACATGTGGCCCTGCAGATGTTAGACGATTATCTGCAATTATCTGTGAACAGGTAGAGGAAGAAGGAATTAAAGGCATTCAGCTCCTTTACAACAAAAACTCATCCCCACCTGCTAAACACGTCTACATCTTCTCACAATGCAATGCCGTCCCCTAGTGGATAATAATAGAACACATGTTTATGACCCAGTGTAAACAGCAAATCACAAGTTACTGTAAAATCATTTTTTATTCAAACTTTCAATAGAGAAAATGTGTTTTTCTTTACGTTGTATGGGTATATTCTTGACTCTATACAAAACCATGTGTAAAACTTTAGGTGTAACATTTACAAATATACAGGAAGAAACTCCAGTTTCTTTAGTCGTAGGTACTAAAAACATAAGGGGCTGTCCAGTAGCACACAAAAATAGAAGCAGGTCAGGAAATGATTTGAGGATACCGTCAGTCACTATTAAAAGAGTAAAAAGCTGTGTTGGTGGGAAGCTACAAAAATAGAAATTTCAGGTAGATGTATGTTTGGTATCGCAGTACAGGTGAGATGCTTTCTGAAACCTGCTGAAGTGTTAGAAATGAATAAACATCAAAATTAATTTTAAAAGAACAATTAACAGATTTGTGTTTTTTCTTCACACACACTGAAATCTACACACACCACTAAATGTGTTTTTAATCGCAGCTACATGAAACAGCTGGTATTACATGAAGTTAAATAAATAACTAATCATTAATTTAAGTGTTGAGCTACGTGAATAAATATGCAGAAAAATCAGGTAAAGACTTGGAGGTGACAGAAAGAGAGCGAGCTGCTGCCTCACAGCAGAGTTAATAGTTTCAGGGTGGCTATATGGCTTATTAATAGTTAGGAAGGCAACTCAGTAGGTTATACAGTTTGAAGCCGAAACTAACTCAGTTGACAGAAAAAAACTGAATCATCAATCATCAAAATTAGTCGGTGGTAAAATAAAACAAATGATTTTCATTGCTTTACAGTCTACTGCACAAACAAATAATCAGAAAATAAACTGTACTGTTCTGCAGTGCATTTTTATACAAGTCATTTGTTCATACAAAAACCCTTTATTATAACCCTTTTTTGAAAAATAAGTTGTACGGGCTGAATAAAGGGGCAGAAGTCCACGACTGCTCTGAAAGAAAATGGGCGTTATCTGAGGAGAGAGGAAGAAAGGCCGTCACATGGAGCTACTGTTGTGTTTCAGGTTATCAGGTTCGAATGAGAAAACTTGAAATGTGCCAAACAGCTGCTCCTCTCCTCTTCATACACAAGAGTCTGTTACACTGTCTGTGGTGGGAGCGGCCGGTCTCTCCACACACTTCATTTCCCCTCCTCTCTTCTCCTCATCCTCCTCTCTGACATCAAGCCTATTTCAGAAAGCCCTTGTAAAGGAAATGAGAGTGACTGGTAAATCTCTCGTTCTCCAAACAGAAGAGCAGGTCCCTGAGATTGACGCGTGTGATGCGCTGCCGCGTGGGTCTGGAGCTCGACGAACCCGCCCCACCAGACAAAGAGGGACCTGCTCCTGATCCCTGCAGGATGAGACAGAGAGACACAGTGAAAAATAACCATCAGAGAGAACTTTCACATCTAAATGAAATATGTTGACCAATAAGGAGAAGTCTGGGTTTCAACAAGTTCAACACTTTTTAAGACCATAACAAAGGAAATTTAAGAACTATGTCAAGTACAACCAATACGAAGCAGAGACAGTAGGTGTCCATAGTGGCATTAAATGAACATTAACATTATCAAGACCTACCCGAACATATTTAAGACTTAGTACATAATATCTTATATTTATAACTTTTTAAGGCCTACAGTTCAGATTATTATATTGTTTGGCTTTTTTGTGTCTTTTTAAGGCTGTGTGGAAACACTGGGAGAAGTGGAGTTGGTTAGTGTGGTCACTGTGTAAAAGCACCGTCTGGCTCAGGCCTTTGTGTTTGAATGTTCTTTTGCATGGTTTTCTTCAGGATGATCCATAGACATACAGTTTAAGTCAGTGATTCCCAATTGGGGAGGTTAGCCTGACTTCTGCAGTTGCTTGGGGAGCTGAAGAAAATATTACAGAAAAGCTGAACTAATATGAATATGAATAAATACATTTTATGATTTTATTTAAAACTAGCAGGGCCTTCTAAGAGCCAATACCTCTGCCAAAGATAATGGACTATCTTGTGATGTTCAAGAAAGAGAAAAGAAAATCCTTGATCTTCCCCTGGATCTTTTTCTAAAATGTTTTTTTCCCTGACCCAAGTGTTGCTGTAATCATCCAGTAGTTTTTGTATAATGATGCTAACTAACAGACAAATAGCGATGAAAACATGATGGATAAATGCTCAGAATAGATAGATTTAAAAGAAATGGATAAATAGTTGAAATAGCTGAAGGAAGTGGATGAATGGTCAGAATAACTAAAAGATGAGCTGGTCTCAGTCTTTCTGTAACTGTTAATATTTAAGGCCTGCAGCCATCGCCTGTGTGGCTCGAACTACACAACTCAATGTCTTGTGTATAACACTGTTTTGTCCACTGTGTGTTTGTTTGATTTCACCATCTTTCACACCACTTGCTAACTGCCGCAGCAATTTGCTTTGTTCTGACCGGGATACAATGCAGCTATGTGTCTTTTTTCTTCTATTTTTCAAGGAAAAATATAACTAAGTCTACAAGAAGGAAAACAGAATAAAAGCAGCTCTATTGTCACTGGGGGAGAGTATGTGTACAAATAAACACTATCTTTAAATTATAAGAACCTTTGTGAGATAAGGTAAATAAAAGTACAGATATAACACATTGTTTTCTGAGCAATTGTTTTTATAGACCCATTCCTGTCAGAGACAGTTACACAACACAGCGTCATTTGTTCCAGCAAATGGCTGAAAATGTTTTTTGCAGAACAGACTGTGCTCTTGTAGTAGTTGATTCAGTGGGGGCTGAAAGAAACACGAACACGAAATAGAGCCGAATTCAAACGTGTGAAAAATAAAGCTACACTGTGGCTCAGGAGCCATGAATCTAGATGTGTAGTGGAGAAAAGAAAAATCAATGAACTGCAGTAACAGGGATGTGTAGACTGTAGAAGGTCCGTCACATTGTGAGACCACAGCGCTGTACTGATTAAATGTGACGTGTTTGAATTTGATCTGTGATTACTAGAGTCAGCAGACAGCAGGTCTGAGTCTAGCGCTCTGCACGAACTGATGAGAAACTTCATTAATATTTTTTTTACTCAGAACAGAGAAGACTGAATGTTTTGTCAGGGTAGTGTGGACTGTTAGTAAGGGACCTTCACAGTTTAACACTCACATGAGCTAATTCTATAACCAATCCATTTCACTCATAATCATTTATTTTCAAATGTAGCCTGGTGATACTATTGCTCTCACAGTTATCACCTCAACAGAGAAGGTTATGTGTTCACTGATGACTGCTGTATCAGTGTGAGAATGGTTTGTGTTAGAAATGTGTGTGAATGGGTGAATGCAACTTATTGAGTAAGGATAAACAAGACTGGGCTATGTAAAATACAGTCCATTTACCCCTTACTCTTTGTTTGTTGTCAGCAGGATTACGCAAAATCTAACTAACAGATGTTCATGGTGAAAGGATCGGACACGGGCCAATAAAGAATCAAATTTTGGCGCTGGTTTGGTCATTTTTTGACATTTTTTACAAAATTCCCGGGGAGGAACTTACGGGGGCATTATACCAGATTTTGGAATTATTATCGAGAACTATTCCCTAAAAATCAATGAAAATTCCCCAAAATACTCACAATATCTCAAATTGTTGAAAAAGAATCCTGGATATGCCCCGATCCAGATCCACACTGAACTATTTTATTGATTGTTTCCCATACCCCATGATTCCGCCAAGTTTTGTGGTAGTTTATTCTTACAAACTAACAAACATGTGATGAAAACAACCTCCTTAGGGGAGGTAACAGTGACCTGTCATTAATGTTACCTCAGCTGCAGCAGCGGAGGATTGAGAGTCCAGGATTTTCCTCTTCTTTCTGGGGCCAATGGCTGCCAGTGCCGTCAGGTTGGCCTCCCTCTGTCTCATCTGAGCCAGTTCCTGCTGCTGCATCTGGAAGACACACACAGACCAACATGGAATTTAAGCACACGGTGCTTAACATACAGAGTCAGAAATGAGCTGACTGTTGCACCCCCTCCTCTCATCTTACCTCTTTTGCTTTCTGTTTCAGACGCAGCTGCTCCGGGTCCTCTTGCCTGGCTCGAGACTGCAGGGGCCAAAAGGCAAGATGCACGGAATTAAGAACTAATGATGACAGAATATTTCCACAACTAAAATATTTACTTTTACAGCTGAGTTATTATGATTTACCCTGTCTCATCAAAAACATTCAATGCTTTAACTTTTTGTAAGTCCCAAAGATTAATTAAAGCCATCTTATTCTTTATATCAAAGAGTTACCAGAATAAAACCTGGTGTTATTAATTCAGCCCCAGTGCTTTGTAATATATAACACTGTATATTTTATTCAAAGCACTTTGAGTTACATCCTAACAGGCATCCTGAGTCAGAATCAATCGCTAGTGAACATTTGTCAAACTCCAGAGAATATAGAGAAGCTGCAGGATACCAACACACAACATTTCTATTAATAATAAAATGACCCTAATTTCATCTACATTTCAATAAATAGAAGAGTCAAATTATATAATAAGAAGAAAACTGGAGCCTGGTCACTGCTGAAAGTCTATTTAAAAGTAGTAAATCAATGACGTTCAACCTGGATGAAATACATTAAAGCAACCAAAATGCATGTTTTAAAGGTTGCATACGTTTTTTATAAATGTCCCCCAAAAAATGTTCTGTGTTTTTATTACAAGAAAAATTATGTGAAGATGTCCAAACTTTACAGTTCATCACTTTTTAATGCAATGAAAGTAATGCGTTATTTCAATATTGACCTGTGAATTTATTATTAAAATGTGATGTTCATGACTCTGTACCTTAGCTGCCTTCAGGAGGATCTCTCTCTCCTGCTCCTCCTTTCTTTGTTTCTCTACCAAGTCCAGTTGCTCAAAGAACTTGAGCTGAGCACGAACATCACTGTTCTGCTCATGCTTGTCATCCTCCTGCAAACATACGGTAGAAGAATTGTTGCTTACATTTCAAGATGCAGCTGTCAATTGCATGCTAAAAGCAGCATAGTATTTTACACATCTCAGTGTCATGGCACCTGTATTATTTGTTTCTCTACAATAATCTGGTTAATACTGAATCCAAACCGAAAGAGAAAAAGCTTGTATTGCTTTTCACACCTTTAAGTTGACATTCTTCTGCTGGGCCACTTGGGAAACTTTTTCTAACAGGTTCTGGAGTCGCTGCTGAGTAGCATGGGAGACAAAGTTCACCACCTCCGCACCCAGGTTAGTCACACCATACCTACTCCCTGGAAAAGAAACAGTACAATTCGTCAGTGTTTTTGGAAATGGATGAATGGATGGATGGACACAGCATAGAAAGTAATGTTGTCCCAAGTTTAAGCGTCTCACCTATCTCCAGCATCCTCTTTTGCAACAGGGCGCAGGAGAGGAAAGCCTCATCCTTACAGGAATGCGTCACCGCTCCCACTAGTCCAGAATTGCTTGCTAAGATATTGGCGCTTTCCTCTGATAGGTTCACTCCAGCCATGGAGGCCACATCATTGATGTCGTCTTCATCCCTGTTAAATATAAAAGCAGTGAGACAAACCATGTCACTACTGACGACCTCAACTGATTGAGGCAGAAGTCCACCCACAGAGTCCAGTTGGAGGTTTCCTACAGTTCAAAGGGGAGTTTCTTCTCTCCACTGTAATCAAGTGTTTGCTCTTTGTGGTTGGATTTCTCTCTGTAATATTTTAAGGTCTCACCCTTACCATGCCAAATGCCTTAAAATAATGTATGTTGTGATTTGATGCAAATGAAATTGTATAGAATGAAATTTTATTAAAGAATCCACAAAGAAAGTGGGAATTCATGCAGTATTGAAACTTACGCATAATGTGTTCACTGATATTTATTAATAACATTTACAGTTATTGTTGCTCTTACTTGAAAGTGCTGCCCGCCTCTTTAATCTTGTTCTTGTGAGCTGCAGTCAAGGCTGCTACAGCAGAGAATTGTTTAGAAACAGTTGGCCCCTCTGGCCTCACAGGGACTGGTGGAGACAAACAAAACACACAATAAATGCTCTCGCTCATCTTAAGAAAGACATACACGCAAAAGAAATCAGTGAACCTCACTTGGTTGCAGCTCTTTGAGCTGGACCTGTTGCTGTCCCAGCATGATGCGACCAGGGGCCTGATTCCTGAGTGTCACCATGGGGGTTGTCTGTAAGGTTACCTGAGGTCTCACTGTTGCTCTCTGCTGCTGAAGCTGCAGAACCTGAAAAGGATTCTGACTGTGTCATTATTACCACGGTGATGTGTATGTGATGTCTTGTTGTACAGTATCAGGTTATGGGAGATTTCAGTTGTGTTACTTTTGATATACATATAACTCAAAGTTTTGAACTCAGTCCTGAGTGATCAGATCATAAGTGGTCAGAGGTAAGCACAGGAGAGAAAGCACCCAAATACATCTTGAATAGTAAATTGATTCTTAAATTGGTCAAATCTTTCTTCACAGCAGCTGCATGAGTCATTCAGTTCTTTCTTTCTCTAGCACTAACTCGCGTGGACACACAAAGACACACAAACAACTAGACACACGAATACACAGTGACGTCGGCATCTGTAAACTCAGACTGGGTAAAAACAACATAATTTGGTCTTCACGGACAGAAACAACATATGTCATTATATGCATATGAGTGGTGAAGTGAGATCTGATCACAAGTGGTCAAAGGAGACACATTTTAATGTCAGGTGTGATGAATACATGTACTTAGAGTTGACCACACGTGATCTGTTCCTTCCTGACAGATTTTAATACCAGGTCTGAACAAGGCATACACAACAGTCTAGTTTACCAGTGAAGCGGTCTGTCCTTGCTTGCTGACGCCTGGCTGCAGCTGCGGCCTGCTGATTGGGGCAGTGAGACGAGGGGCAGGGTTGCTTAGGACCACCGTAGTGGGGGTCGAGGAGGTGGAGGAGACTGGAACTGAGGCCAGCTGGGGGAGCTGACTCTGCTGGATGAATGCAGCTGAGTCTGGAGTGAGCTGCCTCAAGGCTGGGAGGCTTCTCTACATGAGACAAGCAGGCATATTAAAGATATGCACTTAAAAGATGTTTGCTCTGGCTCAAGAAAAATATATGACCGCTGATATTTGCTGGAGGGTACATCCCTGGCAATGAGTGCAGAGCAAGTGTTTTCTTACCTTGAGGAAAGGCACAAGGTAGGGTTGGGGTGAGGAATTTAGCTCTTTGTACAATCTGCTAGTGAATTCCTCAGCTTCCAGTTTTCCCTCCTAAGTACGACACAAAAAGGTACAGATGTTGTGTCTCCTGGTTGAAGGTTTGCCAGGATCGGTGTCATCTGTGTTTCACTTGTGTTTCTTTCATTAGTGAATTGACATTGTATGTATAGGTTACTCACCAGCAGCTGTTTCACCAGCTCTCTCACAATGGCTGCAGTCTCTGTTGATTGCTTCCCAGTGGATGCCAGTTTTATCAATGTAGACAGGAAGTTCTTACATTTCTTCACATTCTCCATTGTCTCCTGCCAGACCCACAACACATTCTGTTAATGAACCAACTCATGTTTTGTTTGTGAATAACTGCGTTATATGCTGTAGCATGCTCTATCTTCATCTTGATCATAAATACATGGTGAAATAAGAGCAGACACCCTGCTCCACTCAATCACTTGAACTCAGCACAACTCACTTTGCTTACTGTTACTGAGGTAACTGTGGTCCCAGCTGTTTGGCTGACAGTCCTGGGGGTCATTCCTGGTGCTGCGGCCCCAACTGAGCTCTGAGGAAAGACATCAAAATCACATGTTATTTACATAGTCGACAGGTTTGAAAACCTGACAGTTGAATTGTTAATGGTGAGAGTGGATTTTAGCTTTTTCAAACTTTCCCATTTTTAGTTCCCAACAGGAATCAGATGAGCTTCTCTTTGAGTTCATTTTGGTATTAAAAATAATTCAATTGTATTTATCACCTTTTTTCATGCCATGCTCACTGCACACAAGAATGACAAAAATGTTGTCACTATGGAATTAGTAAGTGTTTTAAAATAGGAAGTGTTTTAAAATAGGAAAACCACTTGATCTTGTGATCATCTTTAATATACTGAAGTGAGACATCTTGTGTAGAGTCCAGCAGATCTTGAGCCATTTAGCTTAGAGCATTTATAGAATATTTTGTTATGAATAAGAACAATTACTTCAAGTCTAAGTCTCAGATCGGCTATAATAAATCCAGGAAACAAGGTTCAGGATTACCAATAAACCCGAGCAAATGAAAAACATGTATTCACACTTCACAATAATACATCTTTTAGAAAATGTGATTTTTTATTTCACTGTGGAAAAATGAAACGGATAAACAACTAATATTATAGTGTATCATAATGTAAGATTGTGGTGCCTAACTAGTCTCTGTTACATGGTGTTCAGACACACACTGGACCCGCACCATCTATTTCATTTTATATGGACATAAAACCAATTTGGTTGATTTGTGTAACACTGTGAAAAAAAACATAACTGATTCATTAAAGCCTAGTTATCAATACTTAACATAGTCTTATCAAGTGAAAAGAGGACAGATGACTGATAAGACAATGGTGAAGAATTTGGTGCCAAAGCAAGAATGCAATATTTTGCAATCTGTTGAGTACCAACAAAGCCCCTAAAGTCCCAACAGGTGATATTTTTCTATTTAGTGGCTACAAGGCAACATCTTGTTCCCACATGATAAATATCTTTTGCACAAAAGAGAAATAACTTGTTTGCAAAAGATAATTAGTTTGTGGGAACAAGTAAATGCACATGCAGCAACCGATTTCTGCTGATGACAATCGCATGTCCTTACACAAGAGCGGCAAGCAGACGTATGGTGGCTGTGTACATCTGCAGTTGTTGGAGACACATGAATGTTTTGTAAATTATCTTGTGTGCATAATAAGGATATATCACTGCTTGGACTTTAGGGGCTCCGTAGATTAAAAAAATTTAAGAATAAAATGAATAAGGCAATCTGCAAACTTTGTCTGATGAAGGTGGCAACATCTGGAGGTAACACACACACCTTCATATACACTACACAAGCAAGGTCGAAATCTAATAATCAAAGTAAGTGCTCTATAGATATTGAGCCTTCACGTCTTTTCTTGTAAAATGTTCAGTGTAATCTGTAACACCAGTGTTGTGACAAGTTAATTTCCTGATGGGGAAATTCCCACACTGGGCATCCCTATAGCGATTACCTGATTTCAATGATCTACACTTTGTGTGAATCAGATGAACGTAAAATCAGATGTGTTTCCATTCTGTGGCAAATGTGATTTGTGACATTGTGCTCAAGACTCGAGGCAATGAGTAAGAAAGTCCATAGTTTATACAATATATAGACACAAACAAATGTGCAACAAGCTAAATAAAGACAAGGAATGGTTTGACAACCACATGCAGAGGGAAGTTACCTGAAGAATAGGAGGTCTGTGAAGAGTGGTCGTCGCAGCGAGTGTAGTTGGAGTGGGACAGCCCTGTCGGATGATGGTGCTGGGAGCCACTTGTCTACTGATGTTTACAGGAGCCTGAGAGGAAGTGAAGATAAAACACGATGTGAAACAAATAACTTTCATCCACTCAGAAAGTGCATCTGCTGAATCCCAAAATTGCCATGTTTCCTAAAATGTTACATAAATCAAGACTAATAACACAATAACATTCAACCACACTACTTTACATATAACAGCATGTGCGCTATAATAGATCTTATTTGATACTCAACAGGTGGATACCTTATACAGACAGGAAGGCAGGCTGGTCATGGGAATAAATTGATATTTGCCCATGTAAAGCTTTTGCTGAGCACACTGTATGATCTCACCTGACTAGGAGGCATGTTTGTCGGTGCTGCAGGTCGAGGTGTTATGCCTCCCTGCGACTGGGCCTGCATCTGGGCCAGAGCCTGCTGAGGAATCATCAGCAGCTGCCCACTCTCACTGCGTACAAGCACCATCCCTGCACAAAGGCAGACAACATATTAGACAATGCATGACAAGAGGCAACTTAAAGATAAATATATCATCAGCTGAAATCGCAGGGGAGAAGCAGTGTCAGTATCATTCATAACGGGACACACTTGGAAGAACAATACTTAACCACCATGTTTTGTGTGCACTGTTTACTTTGAGAGTGAAGTCAGCTGTATAAATCAGTGGAAGTAAATGTCCTCACTCACCCGGGGGCAGCTGGATGTTGTGCACACCGGGCTGTCCTGTGGAGGTATGGGGGAGCCTCGGGGCCAACATCTGAGGCGTCAGCGCTCGGATCCCACCTGGACCGGCAGCCACAGTCGCCGGAGCCCGGGGAGCACTGACTGCGGCGGAGGGGACAGCGGGCTGCGGTGCGGTCTGCATGATCGTAGTGGGCGGCTCTGCCTTGATAACGTGCGACCTGACGCTGACAGACCCCGGGGTGGACAGCTGGACATTGTTTACACCTGACTGTCCTGTTGCACCGGCCACCACCACATTATTGTTCCCATTCAAAGTTGCACCCGACCCCGCGGTTTGCATAGGCGGCCTGACGAGCGTCACGGTGGCTCCTGCCGCCTGGTTCACAGGCTGAGCCGAGGAGACAACACTCTGAGAGTTCATGGGAGGCGTCTGGATGACAGTGGTGGATGCGGGCGGCATGATGGCAGCCGACAGCCCTTTGGACACCAGCGCTCCGCTGCTGACAGCTGCCACAGACACGGCAGCAGCCCCGTGAGCGGCAGCGCTTCCCAAAGAGTTCATAGTTTGGTTCCCATTGCAAGTCTGCACTGAGCCTACTTTCCCCTGGTGAGTGGAAGTTGCACCAACACCACCAACAAGTGTTTTTCTGCCAGGGTCGTGTCCTGCGGTGGAGTCCGTCGATGCGTCCATGGCTGAACCATGGGCACCTCGCTGTGACGAGACCCCCCCAGCTCCTCAACTTGTTCAGAAGCGGCACAAACACTCTGGGGTGTGATGGAGCAGGACTCATGCACCGGTCTGCTCTGTCAGCTCCGCTGTTCGTGGGCGCTCTTGTGGAGACAAAGAGGAAAACAACAGTTTCAGTTACCTGCTTTAACGGCCGTGTTGACCAACTACCAGCTGGACATTAGCCGCTGCCCGCTTGTCCCGGAACTATAGCCGTGTAATACGCGGCTGCTTCCCGCCTGCCCCAGTGGTTGTTGAGACTCAGGACGGATAGTTGTGACTCTACAGACCGGACAGGAGGACAGACCAGCGCTTTATTCACCTGTGTGTGTGACAGCAGCTCATCCAACGGGCCCGGGAGAGCCGCCATCTTCCCACTCCTGCGGGTTCATGAGAACTGTGTTTAGGTACTCACCAACTGACGTGCGCGTGCGCACAGCGGCCGGACGCCTCGGTGCGGGGAGCTGTGCGGGCTGTGATTGGCTGCTGCGCCCTGTAAGAGGCGGTGCCAACGGCTTCAGCTGTCAGTCCAGGGGCTGCGCGCCATGGATCAGCGACGTGCCGGAGACCTAACGTCTCCATCGAATGTTCCGCCGCTGCCGCCGAGTTCTCTCCGTGCGGACGGCTGCACCGACTCAGACCCGCACCGAGCCCCTGTCGGTGGAGAGATACCGTGATTTTCAACGAGCTAAGGGGCCACAATTCTCTGTTTAGTCGGTCTCGACAAGCCGTGCAAGATGGCTGCACTGTTTTGGCTACTGAGTCAAGTTGCTGTTGTAAAGAGGCGTTCGAGGCCCCACCCTCCACTGAGAGGAAACACTGAGCTGTCACAGTCATGGGGTTTACTGTGCTCACTGTTACACCCACACAGCACCAACACTAACTCCACTCTCATGGATCCAACTCTACTGTCCTTCTCATTTCACATCTACTGCACAGAGGCTGTGTGGGAAGCACCAATAGCCGCTTTAAGGACCATTTCTAATGATTGAACATTTGGAATCACATTTCAACATAAACATGGCAGTACAAGCTGTAGCCCGCTTTGACAAATGTCAAATTATAGGCTAGAGGAGACGCTCCTACTGTATTTTGCTTTTTAAACAAATACAGAAGGAGTGACTACATACCTGCGCCAAGGCCCAACAGTCTTCTTAAATTCCAAAAAGCCACATCATCAGCCACATCAAACTACAAACACTCATAGATAGCTGTCAATAAGATATGTGCCTGATTGATTATTTAATCAAAATGTCAAAGAGCTGCTCCTTTTTACAATGTTAAAGAAAGTTTTAAAAGAAATCCTTGATCCACAACTTTGTCTGAAAATACACCACAATTAAATAGATTTTTTATTGACCTATGTCCTATCCTTTCACATAGTTTTGTGGAAATCCATTGAATAGTTTTTATCTATTCCTGTTAACAATCTTAATAGAATGGCACTCAATAAAGCACATACCTCCATCAAGTTACACACCCTTGTAGATATCAGTTCCCTACATATACCAGAGCATTTTATGTCAGGGTCCACAAATCTTTCTCCATACATCAGAGAAAATGTAAAAACCCCACCCTATCTGGCAATGTGATGAAAACACTCCCTCTTGCCTGGAGGTGTTTCCAAGAATACATTTTAATTTCTTCTCTGGAAATGTTTGGTAGCTTTTTTTACAATCAAATTGCCAAACCAACCCAACCACCCAACAGGTGTGAATTCCTAACTTTGCTTGGCAGAGGTACAGAAAATATGTAGCCACTGTATTTAACACACAACTGCAACTCTTGTGTTTAACACACAACTGCAACTCTAAGTACTGCATCAAATTGACATTGCAATTTTTGTATAATTGTTAATGCACTGGCACATTTTATTTCATGTACTTCAACAAGAAAGGAAATAGGCATAGCGGTAATAAACAGAGCACTTTTGTTGCAGCTAAGAGTCTTTCTGTTCTTGAACTATGAACAACAGAAAAAAACATGTTTCCATACTGCTCGTGTGAGTTCCTCCAAGTGTCTCACATTCAAATTTGACTCAAACAGCATCATTTACACAAATGAAGGGAAAAAACATGGTGTAAATTATCTGGTTGCAAGTCGATTTCGAATGCCGGGGTTCACAGTCACTTGGATTAGTCCACAGGAGTAGCATGGAGACATGTTGTGTTTTTTTCTGTAGTTTTGTTTTCTGTTTGAAGAATTGGTCACCATTTACTTGATGGTATTGGATTTGACTGAACTCTTCCTTTAATATGCGTTAAAGATTTTTTTCCAAATGTCTCTTAATTTCCCACAATCTATTTTAACTTTGTACATAGGTTAAATGGAACAGGTAAAAGTGCTAAAATGCATGTCAACAAGAGCATAGAACAATATAGCGCTATATATAAATACAACCATTTACTATTTAACAATAAACGTTGTTACTATTTAAATCCCTCTCTGTGGCTTCTGTCAGTAACTCAGTTTGATGCCACAGACTGTTCAGCTGAGTGTTTGTGTGCGTTGTCCAATATGCCCCAATCCACAGACTCCACAGACCCCTCTCCTGTCGGTGTACGCCGGCTGACTGAAGAAACCCATCCCCCTTTACGCACAGGTGAGCTGCAGCCGCACTGAAGCGTCACCAGCGCTCTTATAAAGCGCACAGCTGCCGGCTGATTACGCACACTACTGAAGAGCCGAGGTTTAATGTGAGCTGCGGTTTCTTCTCAGTCCGAAGACTTCTCTCTGCAAACATGAGCGCTGGAGCAGGAACCCCGTACATCGGCAGCAAAATCAGTCTGATATCCAAGGCACAGATCCGCTACGAAGGAATACTGTCCTCCGTCGACACAGACAGGTCCACAGTCGCTTTGGCCAAAGGTACGTTCAGAGCCTGTTCAGTGAGATGTGGGCCGCACGTGTTTTCTCGCTCACTGTTTGTTTTTGTGAATTTGTGAATCAAGGCTGCTCAAGATCAACCAAAAGCTTACTCTTGTTGTTTTTATAACAGTGAAATCCTACGGGACAGAGGACAGACACACCAACCGACCAGTGCCACCAAAAGATGAAATTTATGAATACATCATTTTCAGGGGAAGTGACATCAAGGATATCACTGTGTCAGAGCCACCGAAATCACACCATGGACTGCCCCGTGACCCAGCTATTGTGCAGGTGTGGGGCTCAGAGATGAGTCTGACTTCTTATGAACTTTTCTGCAGGTGTATTTGGCACAGATAAAAGTAACAAGTCACAACTGATGAGAGCAGTTCCTTTTGTCTTAATTTGTGTGATTTCAGTCGTCCATTGGTGGCTCCTCTGCAGCGTATCACCAACGATGGAGTCCATACAGGGATATGATGCCCACCTACAACCAGCTGGCGGCTAGTTCTCTACTCAACCAGCAGTACAATGCAGCACTAGGCCTAGGTACTAATTATTTGTGGGACACCTGGACACCTGCAGATGAGATGTTTTGTTGTTCTCAGGTCTGCTGTTGATCATGCCCCCACCATGTTTGTTCCTTTTCTCTCAGTACCAGGACTTCATGGCATCCCTGCCAGAAGAGCCCCCATGGTTGAGCAGGCCGTCCAGACTGTGCCGCTGGCCAGTGCTGCCCAGAAAAGAGGGAAAGCTTCAACCCAGCCTCTGAGCAGACAGCCTGGTCGCCCAACCCAGCACTCCAGTTCCCAGCTTCAGAAGGAGAACGTACCCACCAGTAAGCAAACTTAATGGTGGATCTTTACATCCACCATATTTAGAGTCTTGGATTCCTTTTTAATCCAACTTCAATAAGAATCTCTTAAAAGCATGCAAAAATATTCTTGTTTAGAGCGGGCACCATCCCAGCCAACTGCAGCCAAGATTCAAAGCCAAGCAACAGAGAACCAGAAGCAAAGGCAAAAACAAGGTAACAAAACTATATTTCTCACGCCAATTATTTTTATTATTAAAACAGATGCTGATTCAAGTGTAGTACAGGATTACAAAAGTAAAAATCCACAATCTGTACTAACCGATTTAATCAGATTTACAATGGTGTTTTTATTTATCTGAATCTTTTTCAGGCAGTCGCAGGTCGAGGAATCGAAGCAGAGGCCAACTTATTGTTAAAAACTCAAAGGCTACAACTCTGCAGTTTGACTCTGACTTTGATTTTGAAACCGCCAATGCTCAGTTTAAAGATGATCTTACAAAGGAGGTTGAAGGCATGTTTTTGTTTTAAGTTTACCAGTCACCTCACTTTCAGTAGACAGAAAAACGGTTATAGGTATAAACATGTGATTTTTTTTTTTTAACCATTTATGAATTGCTGCAGTTGAGAAGGTGGAGTCTGAAGAGGCCCCAGAAACTCTGGCTATGGAGGAGGAGGAAACTCCTGCTGATAAATACTACGACAAAACCAAATGCTTCTTTGACAACATCTCATCAGACCTGAAGCCCAGGTGATTATTACTTTGGCCATTTGTCTCTTATCCCAGGAGTTTGCCATGCTGCTGCATCACAACACAAGTAAAAGATGTTGTGCATCCTCAGGAGAACAACATGGGCAGAGGAGAAGAAGTTGAACATGGAAACATTTGGAGTGCCCGGCCGCTTCCTGAGAGGCAGAGGATTTAGAGGCCGAGGGAACCGGGGCCAGAGTGCAACTGAGCAGCGACCCCTGCCGAAAGTTGGAAGCGGGAGAGTGTAAAGGCTTTTCTTTGTATTTTTTTGTTCAAAATTTCTGTAAATAATGAATATTGTAGTTTTCTACTAATCAAAAAAAAAAAAAGTACCTCCCTATTTTCCCCCTTTTGAAGCACTTGAAGCTATTTTTTTGTTTTCTCGTTATCCTAAATGTACTTCGAACCCTCATATGAAATGGGAGAGCAATTTATTTTTAATCCAGCAGCTGTGCACTGAAAGCAAATCTATTCATTGATAGTTGGTTTGGAAGCATGCAACATGCACTTTGTTAGAACAGGCCAGCAGGCATGCATTTAATTTTTTTCTTTTTTTACTGAATGTATTAAATGTCTTTGACCTGACTCCAAATGTAACTCCAGACTGTTCTGAGAACTGTGAACGCTGGATGGACAGACAGCTGTGTTTATTTCTTTTCTTGTAAAATGAGAACTGTAGACAAGTTAACAGTTGCTATTAAAATAACATACTTAACAGACTGGCTTTTCATCTGGTACTGTACATTCTCAATCAGAAGAGAAACTACTTAAAAACTGAACCCAAAACTTTTATAGTAGACATCATTCCCCTTTAAACTACCCTAATAGTTGATAACATGTATGGTTGGTTCCCCTGCTCACCCAATGAAAGTAGCACCCTGATTAAAGAGCACATGCTCAGTTAAGTATCTCTTGTGGTTTGCAAATGGAGGCGAGTGTCTTAAACTTGAGGTCTAAGGTTTCCAGCGTTTTCTGGAATGAATCATCATCAGGAATGCTGATGGAATCCAGCTCTGTATGATCGTCTTCGTCGCCCTCTTCTGCATACACGTGATGCAGATCATTCAGCTGGTTGACCTCTGTCTGCTGCAGAGTGGTGACCCTCTGTGGACGAGGGATACATCAAAAATCCCAACGCTTTACCATGACAGGCTAATACATGCATTCGAGCAAACAAGTCAGCACCTGGGCTATAAAATGTAGCATGTATGTGACTAACCTTGTGAAGCAGGTTTAGGAGTGTCTCTTCCTGTAGGTATTTTGTTGTTCTTATTTTAGAATTCATTGTGCCTAGCTCCATAACCTGTAAACAAAGTTAAATAAGTTCAACACCTGCCTCAAAGTGACAAGACACACTAACCAACTGATGGTCACCCTACCTTGCGGGTATTGTAGTGGCCATTGGTTGAACCGTATATCCAGGTCTGGTGATCAAATGAAATGGAGTTAAGCAAAAATAAAAGTAAATTTTTATATGTTGAGTTATTTGTATCATTTACTTACTTGGCTACAGTTGTCCCTCTCGAGGTTGGACTGATTTGTTACTCCTCTGTTATCCACATTTGGAAATTGTCCATCCACGAAGCTTTGGTTCTTTCCCAGTTGAACAGAATGAGTGTTAAAGAACAGTAAATCCATGATATCTAAATAGCAGTCTCATTTTTGTTTGTTGAATGCTACAATGTACATTGTTTGATATCTTTACTTATTTCCCAGTGAATAATGAATGAATCTTGATTTTGGAGAAAAAGACACATTTAAGGGACTGGTAACTATGAGTGTGTGAAATTTGGTGGAGTCAGAAGTGACTGTTGGGCCTTGGCAGAGGTTTGTGCTCTACTGAGTGTCATGCTATGGCACTGCATCGCTGTTTTCAGACATGACCTGTGAGAGGTTCTCTGCACAGACACTTTCATAATAGCAACAAATCCTCTGGATTATTCAGACAGCCAGGAAGTGACATATTTACTCAGCTGCAGAGATCACGTGATTTTCTTGACAAAACACTCACTGTCATCGTCTCTTATCACCAAAAGCTCTCTTGACATCTTAGTTGGTGTCTTCTACACGTATGGCACCATTTTTTTACCAGGAGATATCTCTTTTTTTTTTTTTTTGCCCCCCCACATTGGTTTCTTTCGATTTTCTGCAGCAGCTTATGTTCTGCTTATATTTAAAATTTGTGAGAGACAGAAATCTGAAAATTTTTATATGTGTAACTTGTATTTCAACCAGAGAAAAAAAAAAGTAAATATCAACTCTTATCACCCACTTTAGTTGAAACATTTGTAGGCTGTATCCCATAACGCGGCATTTGGCACTTAGATGGAGCTTGGTACTTCTTGTTAGTGGAGCCTGCCAGGTCATTGTCATGCACCTTAAAAAGAAAAAAAGTGTTACAAATATCTTTTTAATTAAAATGCCAATGGTTTGTTTCTAAACGTTTGTGAGTAGTGACCTTGCAGTCTGTGCCGGGGTTCTCAGAGTTTGATTTGAGGAGGGTCTGTCCAAATGATTCTATCTCAAAAAAGGTGAACTCTTTCTTGCAGGAGCAGATGATTGTCATCAGCAGCACAACTGTCCGTGGGAAGGAGACAACAAAATTCAACTTAATAGAAACAGTTGACGTTACTGTGTGTAAGGATACTAATAAGACTCTGTTGCAGTTTCTTACACAGAAGTAAAAGCAGAGAGGCAAACACTATGCCCAAAGCACCAAAGTGGGCTGCTGAAGCAGTGTTTCTTTGACTTTGGCAGTTGGCTGTCACAGAGCAGTCGCACACGGTCACGCTGAAGTTGTAATGGCCAAACTCGCCCTGCATGTCATAGATCTTCAGCTCAATCGTGTGATGTCCGGCATACAAACCAGGTTCCTTCACCAGACCAGCAGTGTAACCTGTGCAAATAAACAAAACGTGATGACTCCATCATCTATCCATTCATTCTCTATTTTAATCATACTTTGACACCCTGACATTGGGCTAGAGACGGGGTACACTGAGAACAGGCTTACATAGAGACAAACACACAATCATTCACCCTTGCGTTTGATTTAGAGTCTCCAGTTAACCCAATTTGCATGTCTTTCAACTGACCACGAAAGGATTGGGAATCATCTTGCTCTGAGGCCATAGTGTTGACCACGCACCAGCACATTTACAATTTTTAGCTATTTTCTGTGATATTTAACTACACAGAAAAAAGTTTCTCTACCATGTGAGGGACTGAGTTTCCATTTTTCTTTGACATCCCCCAGCAGTTCAAAGGTGAAAGGCCCCCCGAAGGGAACTTCATCCAGGTCATAGGCTGTGATGTTGGTGGTGGTGGAGCTGTCAGACAGACACACATCCAAGTGTTGCACTTTTGGCTGTGGCACATTGTCATTTACGTCAGACACCTCGATTTCCAGAGTAGATGTGCCTGTAAGAGGCGGCTCCCCTGTCCAAGATTAAAAATCAGATATTGAATGAAACAATTCCTCAGTAAAAATATGAAATATGTGCTCTGTGTATATGCAGGCTGTTACTCAATGAATCTTACCGTTATCCACTGCAAGCAGTGTGACATTGTAGAAACCATTGACAACATAATTAGATTCTCTGTCAGCTGGTTTGATTGTGGTGATTTTGCCTGTGTGGGGATCTACCGTCACCCAGCCAGCAGGATCATGTCCCACCTTGTACCTGCGGACAGATACCTATGATGAAGAGGTCGCTGAGGAAAAAGTCCAGCATAAAAGCTCAAATATGTCAAAATAAAATCCTGCTTACACAAATTTACTATTTTGATTGGAGTCACTATCGGTGGCGGTCACATTCCCTAACCAGGTCCCAGGGGGGGCATTCTCCTCCACCCAGGTATGTTTAATAGACACACTGAACTCTGGGGGGTCATTGACATCCTCCACTTCGATGGTGACATTTACTGTGTGAGTTTGAGCTAAACCAGCATTATGCCCTTCACTGGAATCAACTGTCCAGAGACCGGAGGACGTCCTCTTCTTCACTTTGCAGAAGAAATATGGCATCTCGTTTTCCACAGAGATGGACAGTTCTTTCAGAGCTCCCTTCTCAAAGTCTAAAGGCTGAAACAAACAGCATGTATTGTCAATAATTCATTATTTTTATTCATTATACTGTATTTGTGCCATGCAGAAAATTCTCAGCCAATTATATCATAGAATTATTCAAAAATGTTAGCGTCAAATGGAGCTGATGTATTATGACAAACGTGAAGGTAGTAATTACGTGTCAGATGTAGGGATGGGTGTCATAGTAATGTAAAAAATGCAGCCTAACAACACGCACTTTGACAACTGTCAGGATTCCATCATTGGTGTCTGGATCTGTTTCAATCTTGAAGTGCCCTCCCTCATCACCATGTATGGTGAACCTGGCTCTCCATGCTGGGCTGTTCCGAGTGTCCCCGTCTGTCACCTGCAGCTGTAGAGGAGAAGACCCAGTTGTCTCCTCCTTCACTTTATATGTGCCCTGTAGTTTGAACCCAAGAGGATAAAATGTCAAACGAAGAAATCTATTCGTTCTTTAATTTTTTTGCATGTTCTGCATGCAAGATGTACATGAGTTGATTATACCGCTGTAAAATTACCTGGATAGACAATTACAGAGAGTAGAAAATAACTGAGAAGATCTTTGTTAAAACCATTGCACATTTACATATTAATATTATATTTCCCTGCAAATGAGTTTCAGGATGTGAAAATTGTAATCCTTCAGAACATGAATCTTTGTTGCCGAATATTCATTTGGTTATAACAAGAAAATACTACAAAACTACCATTTTATTGAAGATGCACTTTTCATAGAGAGATGGAAATAATAATTTCTCAAATATTATTTATTAGAATTTTATGTACCATTATAATGTATTATTTCCACCTTTTTTTTGTAAATCGCTACAGACAATTACAATATAGAATCCTTAACAATTTTACATTAATCATAAATAAATATTTGTAAAAATGGGCCCCTAATGCCCATTCAGAGAATTTGAAATCGTAAAGTGCTTGTTAGTGCATCTAATGCCCTATTTATTTTAGTTTACACTGCGCTCAGTTGTTGTTATGTTTCATCAAATTATTTTTCTGTGTGTCAAGTAATAAGTGGCATTGGCCAACAGATTTTGCTTTAACTTAATCATGCAGTAAACACTGATTGCACAATGTAATGACACCATCTGTTTAACTCTCACCTTCCCTGTGCTATTCTCCTAGGGAAAAGTGGTTCTGAGCAACTAAATCAGGAGGAGGATGGTTCCTTGGGGTTTCATTTTTCCTCGACAGCTTTCAATTTTTCCCAGGTAATAGAACAAGCAGATAGTACAACAACCAGAGTAACTCTGGGAACTACCCACCAACAGTAAAATAATATATTTACAACATTTGTTGAGAACACTACAGCAAATATTTAAATTTTTGAGAACGTTTGCACTCTTTCTCAAAAAGTGATCAAATGAACAAATAATCAACATACTTGCCAATGGGTTTTTCTGTTAATTGAATAAGTGATTTATCAGCGGATCATTTCAGCTCTTTAAGCACTGGTTGGTTTGTACATCAGCAGCCTCTGAGGTTGATGTGCCCAAGCTTACCGTTTGTCCGCTGATGGTTGGGAGGTGGTCGTTGCTGTCCTGGACATTAATGACAACAGTTGTTGAACTGGACAATTGGACGACTTCTCCGTGATCTATGGCCTCAATCACTATGCTGATTATTTTAGAGGCCTTAATATAATGAGAAATAAATAATAAAAAGATAGATTAGATCAATAGTGTCCTTGACAGAACTGGTCATTATAGGAATAAATCTATAAAATATGGAGTAATTCTTTGCTACAAATCCATTATTGGTTAACAAACCTAGTTTTCAAACAAAAAGGCTTTTAAAATAATCTTCAGTTGATTCTAGTTTTTGTAAACTAAATTCAGAAAAGTAGTTTCAAAATACTCAGATAACTGGACAGTGCTCAAAGCAAGAGTGCTGTATATAGCAACATGTTAACACATGTCATACAATGTATGTCATATGTTTTACAGCCTCTAACCAGCTGAGGAACTAACAGAACAGGAAGCCACCGTTATTTGATTTTCAAAATGTTTTTTACACTTCACATGAGTCTGACATATTTAAAAAAGAGACTTGCCTCATGATCCAAACATCCTTTGAATGAAATGTCTCCATTTTTCTCAATGAAGAATTCAGAGTCCGCAGATTTTGGAGACACAGATTTGATTTTATAGTGGAAGGTGGAGTTAGCTGTTTTATCCTTGTCTCTGTCAGTGGCCAGCACAGTCAGGACATTGGAGCCTGAGGGAAATAACAGAGAAATTAATAAAGTATTTCACATGGTAAAATAAAAAAGAGGCATTTTTACTGAATTCTTTACCTTGTGCTTGATCCTCAGGAACCTCGATCTCATACAACTCCCTGTCAAATACTGGTGGGTTGTCATTGATGTCCAGTATGGAAATTTCAACTCCTAATTTAGTGTCGATATCTTCATTTACCAATCTGGCCTCAAATTTCATCTGTGGATCGAAAGACATGACTGAAAGTTGGTCACAATGTAAAGAAACGAATGCGATTTACTCCTTGCATGTCGTGATGGTGGTATGAAATGGGATAACCCCTAACCCTAACCCTTTCACAAATGATGGTGCTTTCAATCGAAAATGTATATATTTAAAATACAAGTTTGGAATAACAATAATAGTCTGCACTGGACCAACCCTGTCAAACATTTTTAACTTGTGTAATAATTTGATTATTTCTTTATCCTGTTTTACATTGTCGTCCTACCTGCTGCTAACATGTCTTCTGCCTGTTCTTGTTTGCGTCATATTAATTTTGTTTGTATCGCTATGGTTTTGTACATATGGTGTGTTTCCTTATCATCCCAATGTTCCAAAAACATGTTTCCAAAGGACTGCAAATAAAATGAGCAGCTGTTGCAAACATGTTGAGTTATGTGTGTCCTTTCAAATCAATTAATTAAAAGTATGTCTCTGTGTCATGCCTTGCTTTGGACAGAGTCCCAACTTTCACTTTCTGAGACGTTTATTGTGCAATCTCATAAAGTCAATGCCAGTACCTAATTTGAAGTCATTAGCTGTAAAACCTACAAGCTGTTGTTAGTTTATGTTGAGTCTGACCTCAAGCTTGGTCTTCTCCTCGTAGTCCAAGGCCTTGTAGACGTATATGGTGCCGGACTCTTTATCGATCTTGAGGACTCCCAATGGCTCCTCATCTACTCCTTCTCCAAGCAGATTGAAGAATACTACATATGCCCGGTCGATATCTATCTACAACACAACACAACTCCTCTCACTCAGCCTCAAGGAATCTAAGACTTGGATTCATCAGCGAGAAATTTTATGTATGGAACTCATGATCTACTTTTGGATATAAATCAATCAAGCAATCAATCAAATGTTATTTGTATAGACCTTATTTACAAATCACAATCTGTACAAGGTGTGACATCCTCTGTCCTTAACCCTTGAATAGGGAGAGGAAATATTCCTATAACAGAAACCACAGGGAAAGTCACAAGTGAGGGGTCCCTCTCCCAGGACAGACAAAAGTACAATAGACGTCAGAATAGAAGCCATAAAGAGCTGAGTGATTGCAGAAGTCAAAATAGAGCTAATTATTGATAATCTATTTAATCAATAGGTAAATTGAATCATGAGATCTGGTTTTTGAGTTTGAAAATGAATACACATCATTTTCCAGTAAAACAGTTTGTGCTTTGAAACATATGCATTTAGTGTGAGCAGACGCTGTGATTTTCTCACCTTGCCCAGCACATAAGGGAAAGGCCCAGGATGCCCCTCCTCAATACTGAAGGAGTCAATTATCCAAGTCCTCTTCTGACGTCTCAGCAGCTCTGAACATGTTGAACTTGACAAATAATAAACCTGAAAGCCAAACAACACCTGAAGAGTCTTGTCCTTACAAGTCAATCTATAGTAAGTGTGTATGATTGTTTAAGGCAATAGGCATTTATTTGCTATGGAATGAAATGATTTATTGTCCTCATGGTAGGTGAACCAGTTCCCAGGCAGTGCATACCTCAAAAAAATACCATCGCAGTGTACTTTGTGCCCTTTAGACACAATATTTAAAATTGTTTTTTGTGCACTTAAGATGTTTATTTCACACCAATTAATTTATGAACTTAAAACTGTCTCAAGAAAAGTCTCTGACCTGCACAGAAATATCAAAAGCACAAAAATACATGTCAGTAAACCTTTACATTTGCTGTGCTGGAAAATGAGGCACAAACTTGACAGATTCTAGATGATAATGAAAACATTGTAACCTTTGAGGTATATATACTGTATAATGAAATATAAAGCTAAAGTGATTCAATCTAAATTAATTAGAAAAAGACTTTCATCATTGGTACATACCAGGAGGAGGAAGAAGAGCATGATGCTTGTTCAGTATATCCAGATCCAGAGTGTTTGAGGACTCACTCTGACATCCTAGTAACGAAGAATGAGACCCTGCCCCCTCTGCTATCCACACCCACATATGAATATGATAATAACAGGTTACAGTGTGTTTGTGTGTGTGTGTGTGGGCTTGTGCATTATTAATGCTATACTTTTTATGTATGTCACTTCTCATGAGGTATTTGACAGCATTGAATATGGCTTCATGAAACACAGCCTCAGTTACTGCTCAGTAATCATCACTCTCAGATAGTTTTTTTTGGGTGGTTCATTATTTTTCTCTGCACTGTGCGAGCTTGAAATTGTGCAAGGGTTTTTTAGAAAGCTGCCCCGCAGGTTCTGACTGTTGCAACCACAAATTTCCACTGAAGCACATTTATTTACTTATGACCAAGGTACTTCTCTAGAATTTTACTCCAGCTTGAAGTTACCTGGAACAGGTGAGTCATTGTGAGGGAACCTGGGAAGTAAGATTCCTTTATTGTTAAAACAGCATTTAGTTTAAACTGAAAAACTACTACAATATTAAAACACAATTTTTTCACCACATTTACCTGCAATCATCCAATTATTATATTATCTTTCTGTGTTAATTCTGTACAAAATTTAAATCCTGTGAGGTAAGTAACAGAGGAGCAGGTCTTGTCCGTCAAACATGCCATTACAGGAATCGAAACAGGTAAGAATAATAGGAAATCTCCATATTTACAGTTCATGGTCTCCACCTCCAAAACACACACAGCACCCAACCAAAGAGCCAGTTTGTGGAAGACAGTCGTAGCTGAGAGGCTTCTTTGAATTGCGTGCATCACAGTAAACTCTTCAGCCCGAACTGAGGGGACAGCTGCCATCCTGCAGGAGGAGATCCTTTGCCGAGGAGAGAGGTGCATCCTAGGAAGACGATGACGGTGTCTATCTTACACCCTTTCTTTCTCTGGAGGTGGGAACCTCCTTCTCACTGTGCTGGTGTGTATTTCTTCATCTTCTGATCCAGCCACAGGGGTGTCTGCACCATTGGCGTTGTTGGTCTGGCTGTCGGAGGAGGAGTTTGAAGATGTGGAGGACATGCGGGACTTGGCGTCAAGATCCTCAAGGACGTGTCGAAATAGTCCATTACTGTTGACTTCCTCGTTGTTGTTGTTGTTTCCTTGGAATGTGAGTGAGATGAGAAAACATTTTCAGGCATACAGATTTGCTGTTACATTGCTTGTCATCTCTGTTCTACTTCTGGTGTCCATACCTGGCTGTGGGGCCGTCAGCACTCCGTCTTCTCCTCCGGGACTGAAGAAGACATCCAAAGTGTCCTGGTCAGAGTTGTCAGTCAGCTCCATCTGGTCCAGCAAGTCCACATTCACCTCCATAGACGAGATGCTGCCAATGGGAGCTGTCAGAAAAGCAGGAAATAAGAAATAATCCTCATCGAATGTGCACATGTTCACACCAGTCCAACTCACGTCTCTTGTAGTCTCTGATGCACAGGTGTGCCGAGGACAGGTAGACATCCACATCATGCTGGAAAACCTCCTCAAAGAAACGCTGCCTCTCTCTCAGCTTGAGCTGCTGCGCTGCATCCACATCTGGGAGCCTCTGGCATCGCTCTGTCTCTGCTAGAAAAGCACAACAGAAAGACAGGACGTCAGAGAGCTGCTCAGGTCAAGTTTTACATTCGAGACCTGGAGTCCCGAGGCCCGAGATCTTGTCCAGCAAACACAACATGAGAAGTCTTTACAGATGTGTTTCTCCACTGTGTAACTTATTGGGTGATGTATGATGAACTGTACTTTGAGACTTTGTTGAGACTCACACAGGGCCAAATGGTAGTAACCAGAAGGGGGAGACATTGAGCTACGTGTCGTGGATTTTTGGACTCTTACTGTTGAGATTGACTATTCAAATAAAACAAGCGAGCAATGAGACATAATGAAAAGTGAATTACACATCTCACAGTTAATACAATTACTCCTGTTGTTCTGTTGATGTGTTGTATAATATATATATGTTATTATATATTATTATAAAACAATAAAATTGCTGGCACCATTTTTCACTGAACTTGTGGATTATTATACATTCCACTGACATGAATTAATTTTAATCGGAACACTAATTAGACAAACAATCCAAACCAACACTGTTCCAGTTTTTATATTCTATATATCAGTCTCGATCCACAGATAATTTGAAAACGCAAGCTGTCAGGTTGTTTTATAAATTAATTTTGTTTTGAGATACACATTTTACTCATGAGTATCATTGTGCTGTGAGTGAGTAGACGGGTGGACTGAGGTCATGTCAGTGAATATGACACCCACTATGATGAAAACAGCCCTCGACATTGGGCTGAGGAATTAATGATTGATGTCCTTGCAAATCTGACATCATATCTGTGAGAATATAGAAACTTGAAATGCCAGGCTGTGGTTGTATGCCTCCACTAAACTGTGTTTCAGTATGCATGTCTTTCAGACTCATATGAGGTCACCATGACCTTTGACCAGAGACCACCGAAATCTAATCAATTAATGTTTGAGTCTTAGTGATAACTGATGAAAATGTGAAGAAACTCCCTGAAGGCAGACTTGAGATATCATGTTCCAGAGTCCACCCAAAACATTTTGAGGACACTATGACCCTGTCCTTTCATGTTTGACCACTCAAATCTAATCAGTTAATCTAAGAGTCCAAGTGAATGTTTGTACCCCATTTAAAGAAATTCCCTCATGTCTTGAGATATCATGTTAGAGTGGGACGGACAGACAACCTAAATACAACATACAAAGGAAGCAACTTTGTTGTGATTTAATGATTTTAGGAAATATATTAATATGCTTGTTTTATGGATTGTATGAGATTAATGTCCCTCTAATGTACATATGGTAAATATGTAGCTGGAACCTTAGTTTAGCACAAGGACTGGAAACAGTGGAAAAAAGTTAGTGTGGCTCTGAAGATCATTACCTGTAGCTACATATTCCCCTCACAGATACACAATGATTGTGATATCAATCAGCTTATTTAACTCCCAGCAAGAATGTGAACTTGATTCAACTTGCTGCAATTTCAGGAAAGGGTACCTCACATATCTTAACACATACTGTGAGTCTACAGAGATCAGTGCTGCAGTCGTTCTGTCACTGTGAGTGTTTTTCCATTGTGTTTTCTTAACAAATCCATATGTTGCACTGCCATTAGAGCAGTGTCAGAGTTTTGAGGAGCTACTACAACTGGCAGACAGTGACTGAACTAATACGATGAGGCCATGAACTGGGAATAGAATGAATATTATCTGGCCTGTGTTGAGAGTAGCAGTCACAGTGGCTCTATAAATACCCCACAGGGTGATGGAGAACAGAGCAATGTTCAGCTTAGGTTGATTACAATAAGAGGGAAAGACAGGAAGACAAAAGAGAAGAGATTCCCTTTGGCACAACCTCACATAATGAACTGAACTTACAACTGCTGTAGTCAGGAAATCTCTACAGTCACTGTGAATGCAAAAATAATGTAGATGTTGGCCTAAAAAGCATCTACAGGTTGGCTTCTTCAGAGTGCTGCATCAGCACAGTCCCAACACTGAGTCGGGCACATGAGGACAGAACGGGAGCCGGTCGCTGCAGCTCTGCTCAGCCCTGTGCGACAGCCTGCCTCCTGGGCACAGGGACCTCACCGGCTCCGACGCTGGAGCAGACATGAAGGAAGAGAGGAGGACACAGAGGAAGTTACATGTTTGGTTCAAATGTTGGAGATTGTGATTGATCTGAAAGTTTGTGACACTTCTTTCAATTATGTTTAGCAAAGACAGAAAGCAGGTGTCACTATGAGCCCCCTGCTGGAGGTATGATCTGTATGATTGTGATTACTAGTCCTGTACCTTTTCAAATTGTATTAATATTGAACGTATCATGCGTCCAAATCACACCCAATGCAACACTGCACTTCCCTGGGCCATAAAGGACACACATGTCAAGTGTGAAGCTGATAAGATGAACGGATTACGAGATATGCGAAATACAGACAGACAGGCATGAAGCAGTGATGGAGATTGAAGGTGCAGTCACAGTTCAGTCCCACTTGCAGTCTTAAAAAGCAATAGTAGTTGTCTGTCTAGTGTAGTCATCTTTGTGGTGTTGTGTCTTTGTGGAAGAAGCGGTTGTGGGTCCATGATGCACTGCCGGACGCACAATCTGAAATACTTAGTCTCGGTAAAGTGAAGGGAACAGTGCTGATAAAGCAGGATGTCAGTCACAAGCAGGAGCAGCCTGTCAGATGTGTGCTTGTCTGAAAAGAGCCCCTTGTTTAATGTGACCACTGGAGGACTTCATCTCAGACTAAACACTGGATGTGTATTGGAAGAGGGAGCAGACAGCTGTTTAATAGTGTTTTTCCACTGCAGCCATCTTAAAAAATGATGTTTTTCATTACAGGCTACAGGTTTAAACAAATTGCTGATGCTGGATTCTTTCCCCACTCGGTTAAACACTGATTGATCGCAGAATTGATGTTTCTACTTAAAGGCTGAGGCCCACCGAGAGCTAAAGGTTAGCTACAGATGCATAACCCCACATTGATTTTGCTTCCCTATCCAGTTCCTTTTTTTCCCATAGAATCACCTTGATCAATGCGTCTTCCCTGGCTGCATGCGGACGACCCCGCTGACCTCTGATTAGCGCAACCACTCACACGGGAAAATCCTCCTTCACAAGAAAAGCCACAACCGCAGTCTCCACTGCCGATGAGATCACATGTCGACTCTGCTGCAGTCCCACCACAACCCAAAGTCTTTAGTATCATGTCACAAGACGTCTGGAGGTTGTGAGGCCACTCCATGGCGAGGATAGAGAGATAACCTGCTGGCATAAACTTCACCTCTTTTCATTCCTCTTAATTGTCTGTCTGTCTCTCTTTCTTTTTATTCTGTCTTAAATTCAATGATGTGTGATAGTTCTCTTGTCCCTTCTATATATATACTTTTTATTGTTTGGGTTCTGGGCGTTGTTTGCAGAGCTTTTTATAAACAGTCCATGGTGCAAATGTGAGTTAGAAAACTTTGTGTTCATCCTACCTGGGTTATAGTAAAAAAATGTCATAAAATGAAACTGAATTTGCTTTAATACTGTTCATGTGTGGTTTATATGTAAGTTTCATGATTTACAAGTGCACCTCTCTCAACCTCACTTGTCGAACAGTGACCACATGTTTTGTTTTATGTTGGTTGCCATGATGTTTTGTGTCTTCTTTGTTTGTATGAATAATACCTGTGGTTGCTTAGTGTTTAAATTGTTACACGAATCCTATAATTGCTTATGATTAACGTCACTCTCAAAACCTGTATATAATTTTTTTCCTGATTGTACTTTTATATTCATTTGAAATTACTTGTACCTGAGCCATAAGACTGGTTGTTTGGTTGGTTCATTTCAATTGATATTTTTCTCAGATTTTTCATGTTTGAACAACCAATTTGTCAAAGCTTTCATTTTATCTGGCATCCGTTTTTGTTTCTGAAGGTCAATTAAAAATGTTGTTGAATTTGTATTGAATGCAGGTCTAACCTTCTTTTCTTTCAAAAGGAGAGCAGACTGCTATTTTATATTTAATAGGGCATTTATTCTATGAAGCTCTTCAGGAAATTCATACTTTTCATTACAGGCTACAGGTCTGTGCAACATCTGAATAATATATTTGTTGAATAGCTGCCTTATGAAATAACATGTAGACATAATCAGTGGCCTTGTTGACACTATCTCAGATTGGGATATGTTGATCATATGTTGATGTTTCACTCGTCAGATCAGTTGAGTTTATAGTCATGATGATTTTTTCTCCACTATCTGGAGCTATCATCTGTAAGTAGGATTTTTTTCATACAGCTCACCGTGCCCCTGATTACCCTTCATTTCAACTGAATGACTGAAGAACACAACATTGGGCTCTGATAGGGGATTGTTGTACTGTTAGTGGAGGGTCCGTGACAGTGATTGCATAGCTAAGACTCAAGAGCTGAAGATAAGCCTACACTAATGACCTTAAAGAGTCCCCTCTCAACCTGCCATTAACTATGTTTAGGCCTGACGCTCAACACAGATGCACCACCTCCCTGCCCATTTGGATTTATTTCAGAGTGAAGGTTGTTTGAGTGGGAGATGGTTAGTGTGAGAAACCAATCACATTGGTTGTTGCCAAGTGGATCAGTGACATCATGTTCAGGTTCTGTCCTTCAGCTATAGACGTATGTTTTACTGAGGCTGAAGAGAGGCTTTCAAAGATAAGCTCAACAAAAGGAGAGTTATACATAACACAGAGGTTATTATGCCCCACGTTATAGCTCTTTGTTTCTTCTCTTTTTTTTCTGTCTCTCTCACTTTATCTTATATTTGTTCTGTAACTTTTGTCTTGTAACTTCAAATGTATTTTTCTCTTTTCTTACTGTTTTTCCCATCTTCTCATCTGTCTATCTCCTGTATATATCTCTCTGGCTTATTCTGGCTTCACTTGTTTAATTATTTTATGTCCTTTTCTTTCTTTCTTTCCCTCCTCCTTTCATCCTTCCTTCCTCCTTTCTTCTCTCCCTCCCATCCATCCATCTCTCTTTCCTTTCTTTTTTTTCTTTCTTTCTCACTATCTGTCTCCCTCCTCTCTTCCCTCCTCTTTGCTTGGGGGACCAAAGGGAGCAGAGGTCAGAGGTCAGGGCTGGGGAACGGGCAGGAGATAGAGACAACGGAGCAAACAGGGCCGGATGTGTGTGTGTGCCACTCTGCCTCCCCACACACAGACAAACCCAGATCCTCCTCCTGCTCAGGGGACAGAGAGAGAAAGGGTCCATTCAGAGCTGGACAAAAGCAGAGATGTAAGGGAAAGGGACTGGCCTGCACTCCTCAGACATGAAGCCGGGTTACTGGAAATCTTTTTTGGGATGTAGCAGAGGGGGATAACACGAAACTCAACCTCATTTGTTACTCATAGTTTTATAAGCCAATGAAAAAGAGTCATCGAATGGTAAAAGACGTGTTTACTGTAGGGAACAGCCCCCAACAGCCCTCATTTCTGTAGGCATTTCAAAAATTATTGTAAAAACTGTGTCATGATGAGATTCTCAAAGGATCAACTCATGATGATGCACAGATCATTCAATACTCATTTGTCCTCAGATAGACAATGCGGTCACTCAGACTGTGCCTGTCATGTGCCTCCCCCCATGATGTTTTCAAGGACGGGACCCCGACACGCGGGTTTAGAAGCAGCAACTGCACAAATAGCAGAGGGGGCACATTGATCTGGAGGCTAAATGGAGGGATGAGAGGACTCAGTGTCACCCACAGGCTGCAGTTGGACTTTCACTGTGCTAAATGAAAATGTGAGATCTCAAGCACAGGTCCCCTGTGACAGTGAGGAGAGAAGGTCGAGTGGAGAGCTGAGAGAACTGCCTGTGCAGATTATCCAGTTGTTTAGTTTTCAGGGCAGCGTGGTCCAGAACCCCCAGTGACCAGTAGTTTAACAGAAACCCCGGTGGGAGCCAGCGTCTTCTCCTCTGTGTTTAGAATAGAGCAGATTGCCAGACTCCCAGTTTGATTCCTTTAATCCAAGCTGAGCGTTTTTTCTCAGGAGTGGTTTCCTTATACAAATGGTCATCCCTGTTTAAATGGTGATGGTACATACTTGCATGTGTTGCCTCAGTTATTTAGATTTATATTGAAGACAGTGGTTTAAGTGACACAAAAAAAAAAAATTACGAGTCAATGCTTGTTTTGTTAGTATAGAGGACAAAATGGCTTATTCACCAGTAAATAAATACATATTACAAAAATTTTACAGAAAAAGATAGATGAATACATAAAAGGATACACAGGCTATATATAAATGCAAAGATATCACAGAGATTAGTTATTTATATGAATTAATGGAAAACAAAATATGTCAAATAAAGAAGCAATTATGGCAATATGTATATGGAAGAATCAATATATTACAAAAATAAGAAAATACGTAAATGTAAACTTTTATTACAATCAATACAGAAATGTATAGTTATTTTTGCATTATTCTATCATTCATTTATCTAGAAAAAATACACGTGGATTCATAAGAAAGAAGAAAATTTAAATTAAATGGAAGATATTTACTGTCTCTTTAATTGTCATTGGAATTGTTAATTTCTGTATTTAAGTATTGACTGGTTAAAGGAAACTGAATAAATAAGTCATTTTTGTTCCCCATACTTCAATATAGTACAGCGCCTCTTGCTGTCTCTTGCAAACAGTTTTGCGGTTATGTAAAACAGTGGAGTCAAGATCACTTGTTGACTATGTGACTCCTAAACGCCTGTGACAGATGTGAACCTCTGACGTAACACTTCAGCTGAGGCCTGTTGGACTTTCCATACACTTTTTTTACATTTTGGTTTGAGACAGGACAGAGAGAGAAGGACGGAATGTCAGGAGTACGGGAAGAGTCAGATAATAATGAACATGATTGGAGAGAGGTTTGCTGAAAGTGAGTCAACACATGTTTGTGGGTTGTAGGAAAGAAGAGGACACACCCGCACACCTTCTTTACTTACATCGGGATACATCTTGTTTCATCGTCAACACTGACCTCAGCAGCAGCTGCAGCAAGCTGTTGACAATCTACAGCTGGTCATTAAGGGATCAGTCCGTTTGCTAAGACTGTTGCTGTAATTAATAGTGTCTCTGTGGTCTTAAAGTGTGGTGCAGTGATAGGGTGGGCAGTGGTGGAGGGGTTATCCTGCTCTAACAGCACGACTATGCAACCACAAATATAAAAAGATGATGTTTAAACCATCTATTGCATCCTGAGGATCTTGATGTTGAATTATTCCTGTTTCCCAGTGACTGCTTTTTAAAAACCTTCCCCTGCTCGTATGCATTTCTCATTGAAGTGAAGTGAAGTGAAGCAGGCAGGTGGCCACATTTGTCTAAAGGACACAAACATTGGTGAAGACTGTGCAGCTGCTCTGTCTCACACTTTTATTTTTGGTTTCTCTCTCTCTCTGTTCTCCTTTCAAAAGCTGCCATTTACTGGGCTCTAGTTGCAAGGACATTGAATTATTAATGGCAGCTATTGATGTGTGTTTGTGTGCCTATCTGGTCTATGTTTCAGTGCCTGCGTGTGTGTGTGTGTATACGCACGCGCATGTTATTTGCATATTAGATCTGTCTTTTTTTCTTTACTGGGACAAAGCAGTGTCCAGCACCATTAGCCCAGTTAGTTAGATAAACAGTGACATCAGTGTTAACCCTCTCTCTCTCTCCTTCCCTCCTGCCTGGATCACATCCACACTAACAATGGGACCATTTGTAGGCCACTGTCATGTCCCACTGGCCTCCATAAGCCCACAAGCAGACCGTCATGAGCTGTGACGGACACAATAAGCTTCAGCAGCAGACAAAGTACTGACACACCCATTTACAAATCCTCTTATCTGCAATGACTGTTAATTAATACTAGAATAAGGTATTTAACCATCTACAGCGGCCGATGATGAGCAGTAGAATTACTCCATCAGTAAAGTAACAGGACCTTATATTAAAGTAACCAACATTAATGAGTTTGTGGTTGAAATTAAATCGGCAATCACACTCAGAAACATTGAGTCATCAAGTGAAGGCTTTATGGTCGAGTCGTCTGTGATTCAGAGTCAGAGTTAGGTCTCTCTCTCTCTCTTTCTCTCTGTGTGTGTGTGTGTGTGTGTGTGTGTGAGAGAGAGAGAGAGATGGTTTCTTCTGCCCTAAATTCTCACATGAGCTGACTTCTCTCCTCATTATAATCACTTCAGCATCCACACCGCTCCCAGTTCTCCCTGGAAAAGCTGCACTGTCTCTTCCAGTTTATGTGAGGAAGGTTTAAAGCTATTCTCCCGTCAGCTGGGAGAACTAAGAGTGTTTGGTTAAAGTCAACACAGTCACTCAGACATTTCTCCTGTTTGAGGCGATGGAGAAAGAGAGGGCTGAAGATAACTGTGTTTAAGGTGTTTTACAGCTTTAATTAGTCTTTTGTTTTGCTGAAACTTCCACAAATATTTATGGATTGGGTTTCAAGATGCTTTTAAATCTCATCATATGATTAGTTTTCTCTGCTCTGAAGAACCTGGATTTCTTGTCTATTTTATCTACATACTAATTCTACAAATGTCTGTCTGTCTGTTTGTGGAATGCATATCTAGAGAACTGTTCATCTCACCTTCACACTTGGTGTCTTTGGTGACCTGAGGAAGTGCAGTGCCAAATTTGGTGTGATTTGGACTTGTGATAAGTTCAATATTAATGAAAATTGAATAGACGACCAGCACCCTGCAGCAGTCAACAAGATCATTTTCATACTCTGGGCAGAGCTAATTTAGAGTGACATAAAGTCAATGAAGGTCTTCAGGTATAATCAGACAAATAAAGTGAAAATACCAGTGTCAAATCTTCTCTGTGACTGAAGGATGACGTACACTTTCCCTTATCTTACCTTTATTTTATATATCCCCCTCCTACAGCCTTAAACTTGCAATTTTTTCATCTACCTCTGCATTTTGGCCTTTTGAAGGCTGTGTAGCAACAAGTTGTGGACTCAACTGTAACTTTTTTATCACTCTTCAAATCAGAGACTGATGGACGTCATGTTTCCACTTGTCCCAACTTTCCAGAAATAAAGGTAAAATATCCTTGTTGTGAACTCCGCCATCTTGCACGTTTTGAGTACAGTAGCACTCGGTGGATGGAGCCTCTGTAGTGACAACCTGACGATGCATGCTCTCAGCCAATCACAAGTCAGATTTAGCTGTCAATTATGATGTTTCATCCCGTTTTAGCACCAAATGAGGGCATTTAAAAATACATCCGTCTGATAAGAACTACCTAAAGTGAGAGATTTTATTTGACATGTTATTTGAGTCTTTATTTTGTCCAATCCACTAACATGGAGAAAGCAGGATTTATGGTGAGACAGCCACCAGATAGTGATTGAGATTCTTTGGCTTCACTTTTGAGGAGCAGTCATGTCGTCCAGCTGTCTATACAGTCTATGCTTCAGCCCTGCAACATAAGCATTCATTTGGCTTTTAGATTTTGCAACCTGCCTTCAAATAGGGTCATGGTAACAAGAGGACTCCATGAACACCAGTGGTGGATGACCTCGGACCTCAGAATTTTTGGAAAGGTCGTTCAAGTTCATTTCGTGTTGGATGATAAGTTAATAAATTGTAATTTTATATGTATGAGGAAAATGTTGATATTCCCAATGGCCTCTTTGGCCTCTGTCAATATGTCTTTGCATCTCCTGAATGTTGTTACCACAGAGAGAGAGATCTCACAATGTTTAGCCTCTGTGTCTCTGTGTCTTGAAGGCAGCACACTATCTGTCTCTTAAGCTGCTAGATGCTCAACGATGTTTGCCATCTAGTCTCTAACTTTGTCTGAGAGGTAACATACACTCCATTTATAGAGTTTTATGCATTGATTTTTCATTTATTGGTTCACAAAATGTCAGACATAATAGTTTCCTGGTTAATTTCTAGGTTAATAAACTGTAGCTGCCTGTTTTAGAGGCTGCCCCAGCAAATGTTTGACTTTAAAAAGGGATGTGAACAGTTAATCAATCAGCAAATAGCTGATAATAAATGTTCTGTCAATTAATTGACTCCCACATATAGGTGAGCACAGTGAGAGTGACAATTGTGAAAGTTACGTAGGTGGCCATGAAACAAAATAACGATATGAAAGTTGATGTGACAGTCTGAGTGTCCAATTATTTACTGAAAGATTTTCCTGCTTTTGTTTTCTTTAATCATCAGTTTCTCTCCAGCTCCTCAGTGAACAAACTCCAAATTATTAAAAGACTGAGGTGAATTTGTGTTTTTGTGGTTTACAGGTTAGAGTGTTTACGTGATGAATTGCTGGGCCCTGAACACTGAGCGTTTGCGCTAACTCTGTCTGTACACAAAGGATTCAGCTCAACGGTGAGGACATGAATTTGTTAGAGCACTAATGAGAGGAGCTGTTCTGTGTTCCCCGGGGCTACTCTGCTTTTCAGCTATCCAGTGCTGTTTAGTATAATCACACACAAACACATGGTTATAATGAACTTAAAGCGCTGACATGCAACATGGTAATGTTTGCAAGAGAATAATCTCTTTGCACCACATGAGTGTTCTTAAAATTTACACTGATTCAGTAAATATTCCTGTTATTTCTTGACAGAGAAACAGAGAACTAACATATCATCTCCTTTAAATGAACCATCGCGTTAGTTCATGCAGGACACGGAGTCATGTGCTCAGCTGTCAGCTACAGAAAGGTCTATGGGTGCTCGTCAGTCACCCACCAATCACAGCCCATTCTGTCAATGAAGCGGTCCCTTTAAATGCGACCTCATCCTCACTGATCCCTGCTCAGCTACACTGCCTGCTGCCAGCTACTTGCCTCCACCACCCCAGCCTCCTCCTTTTAGCTTTGAGTTCAAACACAACCGTGGTAAACGATATTCATCTCAAACAAACGTACCTTGCCTGCTACGCCCACCAGGGGGCTCTGCGTATGTTCCATGTTTTATCTTAGCAGGCTGCTGGGCTAATCCAGGGAACATTCAAAGAATGGAGCCTTCAGCACCAAACCTAACTGTATCCCCATCGTGCAACAAATGGGTAAATCATGACAAAGTGTTCCTGACTGAACAATGAAACTGCTGAAAATGAGTGTGATGTGAACAGCCAATGTGTGTGTAGAGAACTGACAGCTGCCATCAGTACTTAAACCCCTCTAAATCTTACAAAAAGAGTTTTTCTGGTAGTGTTTTTTGACAGTACCATTTATCACATCTTTGTTGATGATCATGTTCATGATTTTTTACATTATGTCTATGTTCTTTTATTGTATCAATTTGCTTTGTTGGAATTTTGTCTTGTTGTTTATTGATCCCATTGTTTTATTTGTAATTACTGCTTTTACATGATGCAGTTTTCTTATTGCTTTTATTCATTAATTTTTTTTATTGGAAATGGAAACAGAGTATCCTGTTTTGTCGGTTTTGTGTAAACCCTGTATTTAAAGGTGCTTTTGAAATAATATAATTGAAAACATCTATTACTGTTATTATTATTATCATCATTATTATTATTACAATATTAGTAATGAGTGAAGTGAAATCATATGGAAACTAAATTTTAAATAATAAATAAATGTAATTATTAAATCTGACAGAGTACATATTCTCTGACGGACAGGTGGATTTTGTCTAGCAGAAGCATGACATGTTTTACGCACTTAGTGGTTTCTAGGACCAGGGTACAAGGCTGTGTGTAAAGAAAATATATATGAACGTAACATGTAAATTGAATGACGTTTACCTGCATCTTCAAAGAAGCATAATTCCACGTTTAGTCCACTTACAGCAAACGGCACAGTTGTGTTGACCTCCTCCTATACCTTCTTTACATTAGCATTGTCATGTTTACCACATTAGCATGCTGATATTGGCATTAAGTTCAAGGAACTGCTGTGGCTTCCTTCAGCTTTCAACAGACTCTTGAATTATTTTCCCATGAGAAGGTCTAAGCATTTAGACCTCAGTCAAATTATAATGAGTAAGATCCATCAATGATCCAGTGACTTGACAGCAGATACATACTGTGTCTCCCCCAGACTCACTGTCTCTGCAGTCTTAGCTCATGTGAGAATACAGATATTTCCGTTTACACGCAATGCTCTGCTGACTTTAACATGCTTTCTGCAGCTGGCCAGTCCTTCACTCCACAGCACACTCATGTGTAATCTGGCTGGCACATTCTCACAATGATAATAAAACAGGAGAGCATGGTCTCCGCCAAGCAACAGGTGGAAGACGCCTTCCCTGGAGTTGTTTTTAGCCTCATGAGATCACAAACTGATCTCATCGCAGCTAACTCAATTCCAGGTCCTATCTGGGTTGGTGTGTCTGCATGGGGCAAGCTGCAGACCCTGCTGCAGTCAGACCCCTGATGAGATCAGCAGCCTCAATCCTATTAGAAATAGAGATCCTCAGTGTGTGTGTGTGTGTGTGTGTGTGTGTGTGTGTGTGTGTGTGTGTGTGTGCATGTCTTTCTATAGTTATGAGGGCAAATATTGGTTCAATACCATCAATGTGAGGAAATTTGGGCTGGTCCTCACAAATTTAAAAGGCTGTTTTAGGGTTTCTTTTTTAAGGTTAGAGGTAGCTTTAGGTTAAGGTAAGTGTCAGGGTTAGGATTCAGTTGTGATGGTTAAGGTTAGGGTGAGGGGTTGTCGAATGCATTATGAATGTCCTCACAACTATAGACAAAAGAGTGTGTGAGTGTATGACCTACTCACTTGGAATTAGTGAACATTACTCAGGGTGATGATTCAACATTCCTGTCTGATTTTTGGCTGGGACTGCATGACTGGTCACTTCAACATTTACACAACGGTCACAATTTTAAAGCACTAGCTGCACGTACGTGTGTGTGTGTGTGTGTGTGTGTGTGTGTGTGTATGTGTGTGTGTGTGTGTGTGTGTGTGTGTGTGTATATGTGTTCTACTTCTGACAGCCAAATATGGAGTTTCCTCTCTAATGTCATGCCCCACATCTGAAAATGGAAACTCTGCAAATGGAGCAAACTTGTGGTCATGTCTCAAAACATCCGCCTGAACTGAAACATGCATATCTGCTTAAGATTCAGAAGTTTGAAGGAATGGATTACTCACGTGGCAGGTGCTTTTTGTGCAGGTTGGATGATGAGGAGCTCATGTTGCTGGAGAATTGTGGGAATGAAATAAATCAGTTTGCGGTGTCCAGTCAGTCAGCCCTGAGAGTTCAGCTGCAGCTCATCTCCCACCTCCTCTGCTCACTCTGAACTGCTCCAAAGTGACTGATGCTGCCCTGTTTCTCTGCTGCTCTCCTTCCCCAGCTTTGCCTCTTTCCCCTCAGTGGACTCTCTGAGCCACTTGGATGAGACAAGAACAAGTTTGTGGCTCTGTGGAGCCGACCGGCTGACCAATGACAGGGAGGAGGGGAGGAGCTGGACAAGAACGAGGAAGGGATTGAGGAGAGGGAAAGAGGGATTTTTGTGTTGCAGAATGGAAAATACCAAGGAGAGACAGACACATGCCTCTGTTATTTTTGTCTTCTTATCCCCCCCACACCCTCCCACTCCTCACCTCCTCCTCCTCAGTCTCCTCTTTCCTGTCTCCACTGTTTTATTTTCAGATTCAAACCCTCTCTCTTCTGTTTCACCTTCAGGCTCGAGGACATCAGGGATAAACATTTTATAATCATGTTGTCATCATGATTCTGGTTCCTTAATGATTATTGGCACTGATGTTTCTGAACAATATAAAAGCTTTTTTGAGTTTTCTTTTCTTAAAGGTACAGTGTGAATTTTTTGTGATATCTATTGTTGAAGTTGCATGTTGCAGCTGAACACCCCTCACCTCAGCCTCTCCATCCAAACATGAAAAAGTAACTGTGGTAGCCTTTAATAGTCATAAAAATTCAAAAGGTGTTTAGTTTGTCCAGTCTGGATTAATGAAAAGAACATGGCATAGAGAGGGTCCCCCCAATGTAAATATAAAGTATTTGAATATAAAGGGCCTTTTAAATTACAATTCATACAATTTAGATGAAATGAACTTGTGAAAACATCATGAGGATTATTCTACATTAAATTTCTGCCAGTAGTTCCCTTTCACCTAAATCTTACACACTGGACCTTGAAGAGACATTGCCATAAATTTTGCATTGTTACTTTTGATTTATAAAATTGATTTAATTCTGATTAAAAATGAATTAATCCTATTTTTGATGACAACACAGACGTAACATAACTCACCAAAGAACAACAATAACATGCCACAACTTGGACCAGAACTGCCTTGCAAGAGCCAACCCACGGCTTTATTTCTTGTGTTTTAAAGTGAAATAAAACAGAAAAACGAGCACATGGAATGTGAGGATAAATATATTGAAAGCAAGCGGGCTGCAGGCTTGAGTGACCAAATATTGTTTTGTTGTCTACTATCACAACCTTATCAAAAGGTCAAACTACCCACATAGGTAATAAAAAAATAAAGAAAATACATTTAAAATGATAAATAAATTGATAAAGCTTTTCCACATCAATTCCAATGTTTATGTTTGTTTTGTAACTGTTTATGACACAACTAAAAAAACTAAATAAAAAATATCCACATATTCTGCTCTAAAATATATATATTTTTAAATAAGATAATGAAGTTGCATTACACATTCCTTGAACCTGCCTCCAACAACATGACAGTGCCAGATGCAGTGTTGACTCAGATTCCATGACATGAATACGAAACACATTCAACTTAGCATTCATCCAAACCTTTAACATTTTCCTGCAGCCCAGAAAATTGGTATGCGTTTTTAGTTCAAAATAAATCTTGGAGGTTTTTAATGAACAATTTAAACAGCACAGTGTGATCATTAGCAGTGGATAAAACCGTTTTTAGTTGTTGCATTTAATTAAACATATATTTAATGAATTATATTCATCAGAGGCCTTTTAAAGTAATGAGAAAAAAGTGGATGATTGAATTGGAGCGGCAGGTAAATTCTAAGACCACACATCAGAGTCTGTGTTTCCTGGACTCCATCTAGTGGAGAGGAGATGTCAGTTCCACTTCCTCTCAGCTGAAATTGGTGGTTACACAATATTTGCATGCAAAAGCTTCACCAAACACCATTACATCATTGCCTTTTTGCAAAACACTGCATCAGCACTTGAGGGAGGCTTTTAAAGAATATCATGCTTCAGGTGCAGACAGAATCAGGTGCTGTTTTGAGTCATTCCAAGAATCTGCACAAAGTGAAATAATTTTAGATCACTCACATTAGTTTTGATCAACAGAAAATGTGATTTGAAAAAGGAAATTCTATTTAAGAAAACGAATTAACGACAAACATTTGCTGACTAATAAAGTGAGCATGGAAACCTACTGAAAGTCACACTTGGCATCTGTGCTAAACTGGTGAAACTGCAGAAACAGGCTGTGATGCAGCAGATAGGAAGTGGTGGGTGTGATTGGCGATTTCTACCAATAAAAAAATGCACTCTTTGTAAATGTCAGCGGTTGTGGTGGTTCAGCCTAAAAGTGCAAGATGACACTGTGATGCAGTCTTACAACACTGTGAACTCTCTCCAGCTCATGAACGTGCATGTTTGTGTGTGCATGTGTGTGTGTGTGTGTGTGTTCAGTCAGTGTAGAGAGAAAACAGAGTGGGCAGCGGAAGCATGATGTGACTCGAACTGAGAAATCCTCTTCACCTCAAACGAAATTATGCGTGGGCTTTCTCATGACAGGGGGGGGCTCACCTGCTGAGGCCCTGCAGGATGAGTAGCTGGGACCAGGGCTGCTCTGCTAGAGCCAACGTTCTCTTTCTTTCTTGTGAGATGAAAGAGACAGAAGAGCAGGAAGAAAATAAGGACATGTAGAAAGCAGGCACAGACCTGAGTGACATAATATTTTGCATGTTTGCTGTAGAGCTATGAAAGGCCTCCTCTCTTTGGTGCTTAATGTTGACCTTTGAGCTCTTTGGTCTAGAGCAATTACCGACTGCGTCAAATCAATCATTGTGTTGGGTGTCGCGCTCATTCAGGATGAAACATCACGGATGTCTGCCCCTGAGGTGAGAAGAAGCAGGAAGTATCAAGCAAGTGAGGGATCGTGCATGACCCTGAGGTTGGAGGTGTGGCCGCAAGATTTCGGTCTTTGCCAATCGCTATCTTTTATTTTTGCATGAGTGTGTCCAGGCTCTAGTCGAAAGCAGCAAACTGCTTCCCGCCCTCACTCCACCAGGCAGAACGCCAGAGCCATCAGGCAGTCATACGCCTACCATCAGCTGAGGAGTTGCACAGCAGTCTCATTTCTAATTATAAACACAACAACAGAGAGCTGCACGGAGGGGAAAAGGGAGAGAGTGTTTGCAATATGGAAAGAGAGGAGGGTGATTACAAATGGAAGAGAGGCTGAGAGTGCTACTCAGCGGCAAACACAGGGTGAGCAAGTTCAGATGTGAGGGATGGAGAGAGGGAGAGAGAGAAAGAAAGAGAGGGAGGGACATGAAATCTGTCTGAGAAAGGTTAATAGGACTGACTGAGCGGAGTGGGAGTGTGAAATGTAAAAGTGAGTAGGAGGTAAGAGAGAGAGAGAGAGAGAGAGAGAGAGAGAGAGAGAGAGAGAGAGGAGGATAAGTAGAGAATGGGTGTCTGATAGTCTGTTGAGCTTGTCTGGATGGTTCCTTTCATTCTGCTGTGCTTTTTTTGCCTTTTCACCTGCAGCCCAAGAGGACGACACGAGGCAAACAAACAGGTGTGTGTATGTGTGTGTGTGTGTGAGTGTGTGTGTGTGTGTGTGTGTGTGTGTGTGTGTGTGTGTGTGTGTGTGAGGACCACCTGTGTTCATTTCGTGGACATGGTTGGATGTGCAGTGTGAAGATGGACGTGCAGAGAAAAGGGATGGATAGATGAAGGAGCATGTAGGTAAGTCTCCTGTACAAAGATAAACTCTGAATATGTGTCTCTCCTTTACCCCACTGAAAGAGCATGTTATGACATATGTGCATTGTTGGACCTCTGAATGCATGTTTGATGAACTCTTCGTTGTCTGCGGGATTCAACAGCACGGCTGTGGTGCACATCAAGCGGACTATCATGCAATGTTGTCACTATTGATATGCAAAAAAGAGCTAATTATTATCACAGTGGCTTTAAGCACAGTGAACACCACTGTGCACACATTTCATTTCTATAGATTAACAACCTGTTGTGAACTCACAACCTCATAGGTTAACAGTGTATAGGCCTTTGTGGGTCTCGATCTGATCGTAACATAACCTGGTCTTTGTGAGTAAGTACAGCCAGCACCTAGATGCCATTTGAATTAATTTACATTAACACTGTGGGCATTTATCTGACAAACACTAATCTATTTATGTCTCATGGTATAATGCTGAGCGCTCACACGGGGATGTCCGTGTGAGGGTGGTGTCTAATCTCTCTCTCTTTCACACACACACACAGTTTCTTACCTACTCATGGCAGGGAGGTAAAGAGCAGAGCGGGACTTTTAGAGCCTGTCAATGCAAAGCTCATCTCAATGCCCTGAATTATGTCATCGTCATAGCGGAGCCCGGCTGAATGGACCTCTGTGACTCTGACAGGCATGTCTCTGATATGAGCTGTTCCTGTATTATATACTGTGTGTATGTGTGTTCCTGTACTTATCTCTTTGTGGGGACCATTTTAAGCATAGACCCTACAGAGTGAGGACATTTTTGGAAAGTGAGGACCTTTTGACCAGTCCTCACTTTTTCAATGGGCTTAATATTTGGTTTTAGGGTTAGGGTTTAGGTCAGGATTAGGCATTTAGTTTGGATGGTTACGGTTGGGGTAAGGGGCTAGGGAATGTATTATGTCACTAAAATAGTTGTACAAACGTGTGTGTGTGTGTGTGTGTGTGTGTGTGTGTGCAGCCACAAGGTGCTTATATTTAGTCCTCCTGAGTGAACTGACTCACTGTTTACTCATGTAAGGAGGATGATGGGGTTTCAGTAGCTCTAGATGCTGGAGATCACTTCAGTACCACAAGAAAGCTGGAGCTGTGTTTTATCCTCCTGCACCTTCGAGTGGAACATTTCTCATGAAAAATTGATTGAAAGATATTATTAACCTCAGAGACTTAATAATGACAAGATCTAACCTATATAACTTCACACCCACCCTCAACCTTTTTACTGCCTGGTCCTCACTATGATGAAATTTTTTTCATTTTGTTGCCATAGTAACTTTTTCTTTTTTTACAAAGGCGTTCAGAGATGTCAATCAAACTGAACCCCATCAATACAGCAATTGGTGGTTGGAAAGCCTTAATTTGAAGCTGATGGCAAAGTTTTTGTTGAGACGTCAAGGGGATATTTACAGGCAGCAGTTCACCAGGTGGCACGTCCAGATGGGAGGTGGGGGGGGGTATCATTTATCAACAAAATTGTAAAGAGTAGTGACAGATGAGGAAAGACAGAGAGCCTAAATAGAGGGTAAGGGCTTGTCTTCAGCTTGACACTTTGCAAAGATATAAAGTTGTTTGTAAAAATGTTTGTTTCTTCTGCTTTTCAGATCGTGACGACCTCAGGCTGAACTTTCTGCCACGCTTGCCAAGAGAATGATGGAGTCACGTAATCACACCACCTCATCAACATCTGCAGGAGGCCATGCAACACCAGTGTGAGTGACGGGCAGCGTGAGGCAATGAGCCTCACACCAAACCCAGACAGGGACAGCCTCCCGCTGAAGAAGAGGGACCAAAGACTGAGCTCACTGTCACATCAGCAGCAGCAGGAGTGTGATGCAGCAACATTCAAGGCACCTTATCCTTACAAGAGCCGTAATGAGTTCAAGACAAAACACACAAGCCCGTTCCAGCCTGTGCCGAGACGAGTCCCTGCTCTCTACCAGCCCTGGATGCAGATTCACACATCATCCACCACCAGGTCCAAGCCTCAGGGGCTTTCTGCCTTCAGGGAGCACCACGGCTGGGCTGAGTGGAGAGAGTTCAACCCCCTGCACCCTGGGTGGGACTTTCCATACCACTATCAGCACCAGGCACCTGGCACACCTGCAGTCCATCCACACCACCCCCCTAGCTTCAGCCCCATCTCCCTGGTATCCGAGGGTTTCCAACTGGGCGAAGGGTACAACTGGGAGCAGCTTAAGACAGTAAGGGACAAGAGTTTTAACGCAGAGAGGCAAAGAAATAGCAGGAATAAAGGACCATATGTGAGGAGAAGAGACAGGAAAGTGGAGTCTTTTCCCAGGTTTGAAAGAGCAAGTCCTCCATCGTTGAGCACTTGCCTACCTCACTCTGCTCAGGAAGACCAACATGATTTGGTGCACACACCAACAAACATTGTCCCACACCTTCTTGAACATTCCCTCAGAAGAGTGTACTCTGGCGATGACCCAAACAGCACATATACCTCCATGAAAGAGGACACATCCACTCTGCCCTCATCCGAACAGGCGTCTCCTTCTCCTGACCGTTTCCCCTGGCTGCTCCCTCACTTTGTGGCCGGCTCTCTGATCGAGCTCAGAGACGGGCGGCTGAGACGGGTGGAGCACCTGCAGACGGAGGACTTCCTGCTGGGATCACTGGCCTGTCCGGACCTGCGCCTGAGCCGCTGCACGGTGCAGAGCATCTCCCCTTCAGCCTATAACTCCTCCGTCTCACGCCTCCTCATCCTGCTTCATGACCAACAGACGCAGGTGAAGGAAAATCACAGCATAAAATTCAACATTCATAACATTCACATGGCTGTAATTAATTGTTCTCCTTAAAGGGATAGTTCACGAAAAAAAAAACACTTCACCCACCTCTTGCTGATGGAGAGGTGGGTGAAGTGTTTGAGTCCACAAAAGACTTTTGGAGTTTTAGGGGTAAACAGTGTTGCAGCCAAGGTGGCTCCTTCTTCAGATGTAATAACAAAACTGAAAAAAACATAACATGCCTCCATACTGATCGTGTGGTGTCACCCAAGTGTCTGCAAGCCCCGACATTTCTATTTCGACAAGGCTTAAAACACGGTGTAAATTATGCTGGCCGCCTGTAGCTGCTCGCATCAAGTTCAAGTCACTTAGGGTTGCCTACAGAACAATTGCTGGGACTGCTCCCACATATCCAATTGCTTATAAGGGCATATGTTACCCCCCGTACTTTGCGTTCATCAAATGAGCGTCGTCTGGCTCTTCCATCTGTACAGCCACGGCAATCCAGACTATTTTCCTTCGTAGTTCCACGTTGGTGGAACGAGCTGCCGAACACCACCAGAGCAGGGGCATCCCTCTCTGTCTTCAAGAAGCTATTGAAGACCGAACTCTACCCCCATCTCCTGCAAATTATCACTTAATCTCTGCCCTTAAACGTAGGGTAGTATTTATTGTTACACTGAGATGTTTGTTGCTATTTAGCTTGAATGTTATGTCTCCTATTGATTTTTCGGTAAATTATCCCTTTAAGTCGACCAAATGAGTATTGTTGAGTATTCAGACCACACACATCCAGCCATCCATCCATTCATTCAGTCATCCATCCACCTATCCATCCATCCATCTCTTCGTTTGTCTATACATCCATTCATCCATTCATTCATTCATTCATTTATCTATCCATCCATTCATCCATCCATTTATACTGCTCACTCTCTAATAGCCTCCTGACCTGAGACAGGTGGTCATACCATCACAGGCCAGTTTATAAAAATGTGTCTAAAGGTTTCAAACAAGTCATAATCAAATACTTTCATGTTTCTTGCTCTGTAACTGCTATTTGAATTAATCAGAGGTAGATTGTACAAACTGGATAATCACTGTCCCCTAGGGAAAAAGTATGTGCATTTCTCTTTCTCATACTGGATGTCTTTCCCTCTATCAGGAGTTGGTGGACGTCTATGTGGAGTACCCGTTCTTTGTGCGTGGGCAGGGCTGGTCCTCCTGCAGCCCTCAGAGAACTGCCCGTCTCTGCGGCCTCCAGTGTCGTCAGCTGAGCGTGGGGGACGTCTGCCTGGCCCTCACACCCATCTCAGCTCCGTCTCAACCTCCACTGTCAGCCACACTGGAGCCAAAAACCTCATGCAAGAAGTCAGAGATAGGGTGTGAGCCCCTTAAGGTGTCGCACCCACATGTTGTCCCAGGGCCACAGCGGTCATCAGGGGAGAAGAAGGAGGAGGAGGTAAAGACAGTGCGGAGGAGACATTATTCAGCCCCTGAGCTGAGAGGGCCAGAGACTAATTGCGTGTAGTGAAAGGGCCACTGGTTTATGAGCAGGGAGTAAGTCAGTCTCTGTTAAGCTCTGCTATCTTTAGCCTGTGTTTGCTTTCTTTCTACCTCCTGAATCATATTTCTGTGCTTGACTGTCATCTTAAAAATGTATATATATATCTATAAGAAGTAAATCTAAAGAAGATCAGTGGCACTCAGGATCCCCTAGAGGTTATATTAGCACATATTTGTCAAGGTAAGTCACATTGATCATGAGAGTTGAATTGAGGTTAAATATTCCATTATCTGTGAGTCTGATCAAACGCTCATTCATGTGAGAAAGCTCTTTTTGAGAGGACATATGAAAAATGTGTCGCCGCAGGGAGCCGCTGCAGTGACAGGGAGGTTGAGAAGGATCTTGTTGGCTCAAAGAAGATTGTTTCACTTTTCATTCTGAGGGTTCATGTTCTCCCCAGCAGTCCTGACAGAATCAGTCTGTGTTCCTTGAAAAGCACATAAAAAGCACTCCCTCAGGTCGTTCTCTGCTGGTGATATATTCTGAAGCTGATCTGTCTCCTGCCTAATGTTATATAAGAATTCTTCATTTCTCAATGACAGAGAAGACGAGCATCGACAATCAACACCTTTTTGATTGCATCAGTAGGATTTCCGTTCTCACGCTTCTACCTCTATTTTCTATTCACAGTGACAGATGTAATTGTGTGTTTTCAACAGTGTGGGCTGTGATGTAATGTGCTCTGCTGGAAGCATTCAGCTTCTCAGTGACTGTCACTGTGGATGCCTTTGTTTGCCAGGTTGTTGCACAAATAATGTTAAGTATGTGCTTTGCTTTTTGTACTAATGAATATATCAAAGCCCCACAATCTGTTACAAGTGTACAGCATCATGTGTGGGCGCTGTGATGTCACTTCCTTGTGAGTACTCACAGCGCCCACTGAATGAGGAGGAACTGAAATGGCGACCATGTAGACTCAACTACGACTGTGGAAACAGTTAGGGCAGGCAGTTTGCTGAAAACATGACCACAGATTAGATCTTGAAATTGTGGAGCAGTTTTGTCACTGTTAAATAAATGTGTTGTGTAAAATTCGCTGTATATTTATTTATTAGTTGTACGATAAGAGATGAAATGCTAAATGCTGATCTGCTGCTTTCAACCACATCACATGAGCTTCTTCAGCATATGGAGCAATTTCCTCCAACCCCTCCATTCATCCATCATCTGTAACGATTATCTTTTAAGGCAGTTATGTCAAAGAACCCCTTAACTGACACACACTGGACCACAGCCTCTTTGCTTTTTGATGTTATGCAGGAAGTGTGTGAAATTCAGGAGCAAAATAGTGATAACATTCTGTCAGTCTGTTACCTATGAAATATAGCAACAATAACTGATTCCACTGGTTCCCCTCACTTTGAGAACCCCTGATTTAAGGATTGTGGGGGAGCTGGGGCCAATCCCAGCTAACACTGGGTGAGAGGTGGGGTACATCCTGTACACAGACAAAACATTTACACTCACATTCACACCTATGGTAAATTTAGAGTCTCCGACTGACCTAATCCCAATCTGCATGTCTTCGGACTGTGAGAAGAAGAATCATGGAATTATAGATTTTCAAATTTCCCCCATCTGTAGAGGATGATGATTGTGTAATGATATATGAGACAAGCTTCAGCAGAGCTAAACCTTGTGTAGATAATGAACCTCAGTGAGTTGAATGCACCAGTCGAGGTGTTTTGAATGACACTGCAAAAAGCATTATTGATCCAAATATGGTAAAAAGCACACATCTGATTCTTGTTCGCATTTATTCAACTAGTTTAATCTGACATAGTAAAGTTACAGCCTCTTGTTCGATCACCTGTAGCTCTGTGCAACTCCAGAAGGCAGCTGTGGTCGGGGGTGATGGTTCACACCCTTGTGTCCGCTTCATGAAGATGAATCACATCTTGCAGACAGTACGCCCTTCACAGGCCTTTAGTGATATATGTCTACATCAGGAAACTATGGGCCCAACAGTCAGGGCCTTTCAATCATCGGCACACTGTTATTAACAGTCTCAGCTGTCATTCTTCACAGAGCTCCTCCACATCAGCAGCACACACACAGGCTGCCAGATGTCTTACACCTGACTAGTAGAACTGGATTTTTTTATTTCTGATCAGGAATTCAGTCTGCTCCAAAAGACAAAGTGCAGTGGGTTGTTTGAGCAGTGTAATGCACATTTTCACCCAGGCAACATTTAATATTCCCATGTCTGACATCCAGATCATTTCAATGATAAATGTGTAGTGTATTATTCTAAAGTGACTCCACATGGCTCAGTTCACTTTTTCTAGTCACACTAAAAGTAAATCCTTTGTTCAGCCGACTCTGTGACCAGTAGTTCTGATTGGGATGTGGTAGTGGTTAATACTGAATGGGAGGCATTTACCCAGAATAAAGTTCATTCGGTGGCAGGAGTTCCCCAGTCAATCATCTTCCCTCTGTTTCCTCCACCTCTGTCTTTTTTTAAGTATCCCTCCAGGTTTGTAAAATTCATAGGGAGGGTCGACAAGCGATCAGTGACAGCCGCACGCTCTGACCACCATGTTGCGGTACTTTTTCAGGATGACGTTGGAGCTGTCATCAAAGTAGAGAACAGAGATGCCATGAAGCTGCGTGGGAGCACAGCAGGGCTTGGGCACCGTCTCCGGGTTGATAAAGTGCACCTGTGGTTAGTAGAAGAAGAAACATAAATCACACTACACAGACAGCTGAGGTTTCAGTAGAAGGGACTGTCATCACTTTAGGGACTTACCAGAGTTTGCACGATGGCGTGATTAGTGGCGTTCATGTAGGAGTTGAGAGGGAAAGCACATTCCCCTTCACAGTAATATGCTGCATAGCCCTCTGGTGCTATGATCCAGTCCTGAACAGAGAAAAACAACAGGGTAAGTTTTGTGTTCACTTTAGAAAATTAAATCAAATAAATGTAATGAAAAATAAACTGAAATGTATAATACCTGCCATCCCAAATCTCGGAAACTAACATAGAGCTCGTGTTTTTTACATCCTTCTTTAGAAAAGCCAAGATTATCTGAAAGTGAAATGTGCAAATATGAGTCAACACAAGTGTATTAAAAATGTGTGAAAAGGATTTTATACTTATAGGTTGTTACAGGTCATTATGACTGGGAGAGGGTCCACTCACCGGTTGCAGCCTCAACTGCCTTCAGCGCATCCTGAACAGTCCTCTGTGGTTTGGAGCGGTTAGACTGGCGACCCTTAGAGCCGTGGGCAGAGCGGATGCTGCGGAAACGCACCTCACTAGCTTTGAAGAAGGCAACCATGAAGGGCTGCTTGTCCTGGGGCCCGGTGCCCGTCACCAGCCCTGCCAATCGGGGGTTCCTCCTGTGGCCTACAGGGGGCGACAAAAGCAACAAAACTTGCTTAGAGTCAGTCTCAACCAGCCACTGGCAACAAAATACATCTGACGTTCTACTAAACAATCATTTGTTTATCCTAATATCACCACAACAACCACAGTCGTAATTCAAATCCTAAACATTTCTACTCAATATGTGGTGTCTCTTTTTAACCACAGGATTTAAAGAGCATTCATCATAACCATTAATCATTTGTTGAGACAAAGACTACAGTCTTAAGTCTTTTGCTGGCTTTATGGATCTTATTCATAATTGTATGGCAGCGACTGACCATGGCTGTCCTCCAAGACCAGTTGCAGGCCCAGGTTCTGCTCAGGTTTGACCAGCCAAAGGTTACTGGTGGGGGTCAGGTCGAACACCAGCCAGCCCTCCTCTGCAGCCCAGATGTCTCGCTGGTCCAGCAGCAACAGCTCCACTTCACTGAGGAGCGTAACATACATCGGTGGTCAAAGCAGATCTATACATTTCAAGAGTTTTGATGAAAGGTTCCCATATACAGGTACATTTACAGCCTGATATTTATAATAAGCATTGCTATTACTGTAATTAGTAATATTAACGGCTGATTTATTTATTAGTAAAATGATCACCTTTATAATTATTATTATGGCTACAACAACATATCTGACGTGGTGTTGAAATGCAACTGTTTCTAATTTCTCTCTTCTTTCTTCCCTTGTCTTCTCCCTCCCTGTTTCCCTCACCCGTCTCCATTTTTCTCCTCTCACCCAAACAGGCAAATGGCAAGTGCAAATGAATCAAGTTTAAATCAACTTGTCTACTTTATCTAAAACTGTTCAGCTGTAAAAACAAATGAAAAACGCAGGAAAGACGAGAAGACATGCTTGTGTCCTTTTTGTTTTCTTTCTTTTGCATGAACTGGAACTGCAGGAAGACTTAAAAAATGCAAGAACAAACCTCTTTAAAATTTAATCAGATTGAGTCAGTCTCAAAAATATATAGTGATCTGCACAGAGCTAACAGTCTGAATCATGTACTCCCACGCGGCCATGATCAAAGGAGCGTTTTCTTAACTTCCAAGAGGAGAAATCCTCCACTGGTGTGTCGTCTTAAGGGCAGAGATTTCACAGACAATAGCTTTGTTTACAGATGGAGGCAGACGTCTGTCTTTAAGTTCTGCTGCCTGCTCGTCTATACGTGTGGCCTTTGTGTCTATGAATGACAATGGTGTTGCCCTTTACACCATCATCTCCCCACTGTCACAGATGAAATCTACTGCTTGCACATGACTCACCCCCCCCAGACAGGCCGAGGCAGACGGGATAATGGGGTTCAGAGACTCTATCATGTGGGTGGATTGTAGCGCTTTGATTTATGAGGAAGACCTGTCATGTTTTTATCCAATTTCACATTTTGGTTTGAAACAAGAAGAGTAAGGAGAGTAAAGCTGACAGACAGAAAGACAGACAAACAGATAGCGATGGAAAACATGGAGGAATAACCACCTGTGTGACAGAGTAAAGAGTAAAATGACGTCCTGAGGCCTGAGCGTGTTATTTGTGGTGGGAGCAGTGTGTTATAAATGCTAGTCTCCTGGGGACCGTTCTGTTCTGACTGTGTGAGAGTGACCTTGTTCCGGAGAGAACCACTGGGTTTCTGTAATTGAAACTAATGTCTGTGTAAACAGCTCCGATGCTGAAACTTACATCAGCAGAAATAACCTGTGGGAGGACTTATGTGCAGACGCAACCGATGAGGACGGAGCACGTACAGCAGCCTAACTATCAGCTTCACAGAATAACACACAGGCATGTTGTGTTTTTAAAACTCAACCACTCACACTCCATCCCTCAGATAAGAGGGTAATCATACGAAACAGTGATATATTCAGCTGACATGAAAACCTTGTCATTTGAGAATTTAAAGGATTTAAAGGAATAGTTCAGTAAATGACATAAAAAGTGTGCACTTATTTTGCCATACCTTTAATTACAAACTTTTTCTTACATTTTACATTGGTTTTAAAGCTCATGGTCTCTGGCACCACCTTAATATAATTAGGATAATTGTGATTCTGTTGTGTTACAATGACCGGGAATCACATTTAAATATGTATATGAGGCCACAGCTTTGAGAGCAGCACTGTCAGGCTGTACCTAGGCACAATCATGCTCCAAGCGAAAATGCTTACATCAGCATTTTGCCGTTGATAGTAGGTATAATCTTTATCATGTTCTGCCTCTTAATTTAGCATGTTAGCATGCTAATTACCATTCAACACAAATTTAAAAGTTAAAAATTCCCTTGATGTGTCACTAGAAACTGTCTCTCAGGATAAGCCACAAGTCTCTTTGTTTAACCACTTGAGGCAGAGTCCTAAAACAGTGTGTTATGTCACTGGACGCTGTTTCTGGTAAGGTTGTTGGTGGTCACTTTTTAAATGTCTTTTTGTGAGGCTCTGAGCACCACAACCAAATCAAAATCTAACCAAATAAAAGTAAAACAGAGAGAAAATACCTCCACTAGGGTAGGATTTCTCGCTATATTAAAGATTGTGAAAAATAATTCCTAGATCCACTCATTTCTCCATACCCACTCTAAACTTTAATGGGTTCTTTGTTGAGTCATGACCCATCCCTCCACAAAACCTTTGAAATAGGATCAATGGTTTTAAAGTAACTCTTGTGAAAGACAGAAACACATAAAATGAAAACGTCCTATACACATTGTAAGATACCGACAGAGATAAATTAATAAATGAGGTAAATGGACACTTAATGTGTTAATAATCATAAAAATTAGGTGACACATGCAAATTGAAAGTTTATATCATCTTTGAAATAGTAAAATGACAGGAAGCTGAAAATAAACCACCCATACCTATTTGAAGGCGCCTGCAGGACCTGGTAGATGCTGACTATGAATGTTTCATTCTCATAGCGTTCCTGGACGAAATCCTTGTAAATCCTGAACTCTGCTGCTGTGACAGCCTCCCCCTCTGGAATACGGGAAAGGTCAAAACGAAATTCCCTCCGGTGCTGCTGGTGGAGAAGATCCTGATCCTGTTCAACTATCAGGGGGAAGAAAGAGGAGAGGATATACAGTGAGTTCAGCTGGTCTGGAGAACAGGTGGTTTTCTGGCAGGGAGACAGAGCTCAGAGGCTGTGAGTCAACATTTGATTGCAGCTTATGTTTGATCAAACTCTCCCACCAGCCTCTACACAACTGTGATATCACTGTGATTAATGGGTGGTTGTTTTCTCCCCAGCTGATACACACACACACACACACACACACACACACACACACACAGTGAAACAATATTTCTCGGGGGGGAAGGTTTGGGGGGAAGGTTTGTCCATGTGTGGAAAAACCAATCCGCTGAGTACAATCAGATGGTAAACCAGTCAGCAGCTGCAATATCTGTCAAATCTGTCGCTCATTCAAAGGATCCTCTGATGTGTGTCGCTCTGCCCACATCTCGGAAGCACCGAGATAGGAAAAATCCGGCTTCCACGGTTAAAGCCATTGATCTAAACATCACTTAAGTTAAGTTAAGCTCTGCCATACATGCCAATGTGGGGGAGAAAAAAAACACAGTCAGGGCTCAGTTTGGCTCCCTGTTTAAACTGCACACATGTGCTGACCACAAGAAAAGGCCTGTTAAGGCACTGCCCGGAAAACCACAGCAGCCAGCGTGCTTTTACAAACACACTCACGTAAAGTATAGAGAGCCACACAAATTCATGTGTGACTTAACTACCAGCGTCTGTACCACCCACACCTCCCTGATCATTTTGCCATGTATTACTGTATAGTGATTTCATCCTGATTGTAGAGGGTGAAGTGAAGCTGCAGTGGCCGGTGGCACATTGGTGTTTCCGCCCCGCCCTGGGCCAGCTGAAGCTCTCTCTCTCTCTCTATATACCACTCAGAGTTTCCAGAAGAGCGGTGGTCAGGGAGAGACCCCAAAGCTCCCTGAAGCTTTCCAGTGTTGTGTTTTTACAGCGTTAGTCAATGTGTTTGTCCTTGGAAAGAGCAGTGGAGGTCTCTGGTGAAGGTGTGCAGAGCAGAGCAGCGATTAGCCACTTTAAACACATCCTGCCCAGTGGCATACACCATGACATCATCATGACATCACCCTGCGTTACTTCTGATGGTCCACTATTGTTTCAGTGTACAGAGACCCACAGTACCCCAACACTAGCAGCATAGCATTTTTTCACCTAATGGCCCTCACACACACACACACACACACACGTCCTCTAAAAACACTTCTAAAGACACACACACAGGCCGTTCATCGTTAAGAGCAGCGCATTCTGAACCCTGCAAGTCATTTGTTTGACCGCAATTAAATGCTGCAGGGGAAAGAGGGGTGTTTTTATGAAAGCAATAATTGCTTGTAAGGACTCGGTGTGTTTACGTTAGAGACCATTAGCTGCAGAGATCAGACCTCAGATATGCAAACTTCCTTCTGGGAGGCATTTCAACACTTCAGATTTCTTCTGACACTGCGGGGCCACACAGCCACGGAGATATCGTTAACCCATACTGCAATTTTATAGTAAGTGGGAAGTTGTTTTTCTTCTTCTACGAATCAGCGTGGGTGGTTTTTAAGAAGCATCACAATCACTGCACTGAAACCAACTTTAAAACATGAGGGAGGTGTGATCTTCTTGAACAGTAATTGGTTAGTGTTATGAATGGCATTCTTGTCACTTCTTAAAGTATAATTATTTACTGCTTTCATATTCGTGTGTTGGCAAGTTTTTAAACATACCTTAAAACCCTAAGCTGGTTTGTTACAGACTAGTAGAAATGCAAAAATACTTGATTCGCTGAATCTTCTTTTTATAATTCTCCTGCAGAATGTCAGGAGGCCAAAAGTTTCACACAAGTTTCACACAAAGGTGGCGGTGCAATTACAACTGGAGTTTAAGATTCAAAAGAGTGTGATCATTTTTACACATGGATGTACATATAATGAGAAAGTTAATGAGATTGTTCTGCTGGGGGCAATAGAAATTCTTCATATGATCTCCTTATGTTACCTACAGATCAGCTTAGCAGGACAAACCAATTCTTCCTACATGTTCTCCAAAAAAACACAATAGCTCTTCTGTTCTTCAAAGAAGTGTTTTTTCCTCCAACATTTTGAGAGCATTGTGAGCCCTTTTTTTCTGTTTTTAATGAAAGCCAGTGACTTTTCTGGCCATTAAGCCTGTTTCCCATGCTCTGCAGGTGTGCTGCGATCAAGTCAAAAGGAGCCCATAGTCGACGCACATGTACTCGTCTCCGGGCAAAGACTTTCAGCTGCTGCAAACAAGGAGTGAGCAGAGCAGAGAGCTGCAGATGACTCGCAGCAAAGTCAGGCCTCAGCAGTGTGTTCAATATGTTCCATGGGGAATAGCAGCTGCCTTGTGTAATGCTGCTTTATGACAATGAGACTAATTCTACTGTGATTCTGGAGGTACAACCTGTGGTTTGGCACTCAAACAAAAGTACACATGTGCAGCCATTCACTTGTATGTGTAGTCACATTACAATGTCTCTAATACTGTCTAACAAATGATAAAGGGGCTGAATTCCTTTTTTCTACGTCCCCTCTGTAATGTCATTTACTGATAATTGAATGACCAATGTGGAGCTGTGTTCACTGGCTGAAGGGATCGGCCGCCTCTACAGCAGCTTCTCTCCCTCACACTGGAAGCTGTGGTCTTTTGAAAGGAAATAATCCAGTTCAGTCTTGAAGCGATCATCCTGGGACCACCAGGATAGAGCCACTCACAGCACAATGTGGGAGCACAGGCTAAAAACCTCTGTCAATTATCAGGAGGCTGTGGTGGTGGGCTTTAGAGAGACAAATAATATAAACTCATTGTGTCCTCCCCGCCCTCCTTCCTCTTCATAATCAAAGTCTACAGATGTGCAACCACATGAATCTGTTAGTGGTTTTCAATAACAATGTTTCCAGATCTCATTAGCCAAAGACTGTAAGTTAGAAGTTCACTACTGAGGACGTAAAATCTTTTGCATTTCAAGTTTTAGAGTTTTGCAAATGTTCAGCATTAAGCACACTGTTGTGACCTGATTTAAGAAATAAATCTAAATGGTTCCTCGTTTAAGGTTTAACCTCAATCACAATGGCCACTGGTTAACGGTTCCTCTGAACAAACTTCATATCCTCACTTTGACCTACAGCCCTGAGGCCAAAGAAGGACCGGTTAGGTTTGGACGTAACCACATCCAGATAAGAGCCACAGGCACCATGCCATCTGCCTGTTTCACCATAGTGATATCAGAGCTGCTGTGGGATCTCCAGGGGAAACAAAGGCAGGAGTTGCCTTTTTATTAATTCAATAACGTCTGAGTGAGCGTAATTCTCCCACCTGTGACCCCCATTGTAATTTACACCCTGCAAACAAACATGCAAACAGACGCAGATCCAGGAATGCATACACACCTGCAATAACACAGATTACTGCAGCAATAACATATGTTTAGATGCAGCTTGTATCTTGATCTCACTCAACTTGTCTCTGACTCCCCAGGGGTTCAGAAATGCCTGTTCAATTCCTAGTCATGCGAAACAAAGCCAGGCTAAAGCCTCTCCCCTAGAGCTTTGAAGGGATTCTGGGGGAATCGGATACAGGCATGTTGTCATAACATTTACAGCTCGGAATGCATAATGCTCCATTTCAAGAGAGGAAAGTGACCTAAAAGCCACAAAAGTCGGTGACACACAGACTTTCACAATGACACACACACTTAAGCAATGCATTCTGTTGTGGCTGTAAAGGACTTTAAAAAGATTTTAAACGTTTTTAGAACCTGTAAACCTAACACACCAATGCTATTGTTTGCCATATAACTTTTGTAACTACAAGAATACAAAGTTAACATATTTTTATGAACCATTCCCTTAGGTATTATAGTAAGGCCACTGGTGAGGGAGGGAGCAGAAATTATTTTGACACATATACATGGTATCACTGGTAAATGTGTCATTTAGGCTATTGCATTAAATTATTATATTATAATGCTGCTAGACCACAACCCACTCGTGTGCTATTTAATACGTTAAACAATTTGAAAGAAATAAAAAGCAAAATTTGAATTGATAACTCACCCAGGTTGACAAAGCTCATCACCATATCTGCGTCATCCAGGAAGCGGCTGTCCTGTGAGGTCACCATGGGGGAGGCCTGGGTCGGCAAAGCGGGCTTATAGTAAGAATACCCGTGAGGCTCCGCGTCTGTGGAGATGGTGTTGTACAGGTCCAGCATGAACATGGGCGCAGCGTTGTGTTTGGTGTGGACGTGCGGTCGCGGACGGTGCGGCAGCCCCAGGATGGAGAGGATTTCCCGCTGCATCTCCCTGCGTTCCTGGCTCCGCAGCCGCCGCTGGATGAAGCTGGAGCGCACCTCGTTGTCCATGGAGAAGTTGGAGAAGGCGACCTGCGTGGCCATCACGTAGTAACCCCAAGACAGAATGGCAGTCACTGTTGCCAAGGCGCTTGTCAACATTTTTTACCCAAAGTTTTACGCACGGCTCAAACAAGTAGAAAGCTGAATCTGGAGAAGCGGTTCTTTTCGTAAAATTCAAACTTCATGTGAGGAAATTAAACGCGCTATCCTCTATGAACTCATGGTATCACTCCCTCTTCATCTGCTGTTACGCACGGTCTGATTCTGCCGTGCGCTCCTCTGGGTGGCAATTTGGGAATGGATTTTATTGAGGCTGTGTCAGGGGAGGGGCAGGAGGGGTTCAAAATGGGATAAACCAAAGACTGGGACAGGGAGTGAGGCAATGGGCGAAAAGGGATCAGTGTCCTTTCATGAAGTGAGCTTCTTGGTAATGGGTGTGGACCTTTCAACCACAAAGTGTCCCATCACTGTGTCCTTTGTTTGGACATGATCGTTTGGCCATTGATGAAAGTGGGCTCCAATTAATATCTGATTTGCACATTTATTCCCTGGAACCTTTTCTTTTCCTCTGCAGGTCTGGCAGCATCTCTGTGTCGTGACCATATCCTTGTTCTCCAATACTAACATTAAAATTCATGTGTACTTATTTTCAAACCCCATGATATTTTAATGACCACATATTTGGACAGTTTAGGACATTGAAATGTTTTGGATTTGTGCTAAACACAAGGGGACACTTCAGCACTAAATGAGAAGTAAAGAGGGGAAATCCCATAATCCCAACTTCAAGGCAGACACCTTTGAACTCAAACAATAAACCCAGGCCCACCCTAATTGTTGAGGGGTCTGAGGGATAAGCAGCAGCAGTAGCCCAGGTACATGATGGGACATGCCAATGGCCCCTATGAATTACTACAACAATGTGTAAAGCACTCCACTGGGACTGCTTTAATAGAGAGTTAATGGGGTAGAGGGCGGGTGATGAATGACAAAGGAATAAAGGGCAGATTATGCATGTGCTTAACTTGTGGTTTTAGGGCAGCGGTGACTGGTTCAGCCATTAAAACGTAAAGGAGGAGGTTTATGTGTCATAGCCACTGGCCAAACTATGAGAAATGGCTTTTTCCTAACAGGCTCTTCTGTTTCTCAACTTCTATTTTCAACTTCTCTCTTTGCCCAAAGGTTATCACTGACGCAATCCATAAACAAATTCATTCAAATTAAAATCAGCTAATAAAAAACATTAGCACCGAAAAAAAGTTTTTTTTCCCAGCAAAGGTCGCTTTACATGACTCATTCCTTAGAACCCTTAAACTCAAGAGTCCTCTACAAACATTTGTAAACTTTAGTACTTCTTAAGTGGTAACAATTCAAGACTATAAAAGTCTGATTCACACAAGGACTCCTCAGCAAGGTGGACGTCATCTAATATTTGCCCCATGTTCTATCAATATGCTTAATGTATACTAACTCTAGTCCAATATAGATCATTCATTAACAGCCATACTATTATTATACACATAACAGATGAATGGGATGTAATGAGGATGGTTTTGTTTTGTCCTATTATATAATCTGTAATAGAAAACTCAAAAGGATTGAGATTTATCCTCAAGTCACAACCAAAAATCTTTACACTCTTTATACTTAATTGGTCTAATTTACCTGCAAGATTCTCAGTCGTCCAGATCAAAGTATTCTCTGTAGTTGTACAAGTGCACATATAGCAGCTGGACTTGCTTGTGTTTCTTGAAGACATTTCACCTCTAATTCAAGAGGCTTCTTCTGCTCTAACATACTAGTGAGATGATTCATGTATTAAACCTCTGTGAATCTATCCCCCGCAACCTCCCACAGTCAGTTAGAAGACATCTCAACCTGATTGTTTTATTTTGTATTCAAGATCCCTTTTATTCAGATTATGTGTCCATACAGGCAAACTCTACATTTAAATAGACCATAAAACGACCACAGGCATGGTTACAGTTGGAAAGTAAATGAGGACATTTACAACAGCAGACTACTACTGGATAACTAGGTACAATTTTGAGGTCTTGCAATTGGTACATATTTGTAACCACATTTTAGATGTTAGGCTTTTTATTCCTCAACATTTATACAAGGAATGTTAATATTATAGGCCACAAAGTAGTAGCTTATCACGTAGTTGGATAATGTCTACCAACTGCAACTGTGTGATGCATCTTTAATAAACATTATAACATGAATACACTTTATTTATATAGCACATTTTGAAACACAGCTACAAGGCACAAGTTAAAACTGAATAACTGAGGGAAAACAATAGAAAACAATTAAGAACAACTATAGCATTAGACAGAGCACAAATATAAGAATAATGCCACAGATTAGAAATAAGTAAGAACAAAAAATAAGGTAGCACATTATAAAATAAAAGATCTGTAAGAACACAGTCAGATTGAAAGTGTGAGTGAATAAGTAAAAATAAAAAGTTACAGGTGATTTCAGACCTTCAGTCTTGAGAAGCACACCAGGAAATTTCCTCAATGGATGATCCTGGGCCAATGATATAAGTTAATTAATCAGTCATAAAATGGTGAACAGTTGAATACAGTGAATTCAGTGAGACATCATGTATGATAAATAAAAACAATTGGATTAGTGATCTCAGATCTCCTCTGGGAGATGTATGGGCGGATAATAATAACAAATCTAACCCTCTACATTTTATGCTCACTCCACTTTAAGGTAGTAACTGGAGTCTGATTAGTCTGCACATGAAGGGGACGGGGGTTTGGTTCATTTGGACCCATGGTCCTCACACACTGGGCCGTGGACACGGCAGCTTCACACGGAGCTCCTCTCCTCTGAACAGTGGACACTTCTGGTCCCACACCGCCTCCATGCGTCGACTTCACATGAACCCGCACACCGGGGCCGGCGCTACGTCATCAAACTGCGACACATTGGAAGAACCAGCGCCACATTTTTGGTTGCGCCAATTTATTTTGGCATTTTGCAGCATTACCGCTTAAGCCACAACCAAAACAAGTCTGGTGGTATGTATGCTCGTGTAGTCGCGAGGTTGTGTTTCTGATGTGTGTAAGTGTGCTGTTATCCAGGAAGTTACCGGCTACAGTTGATGGTATCGTAGACTGAAGAAGCTAACGTTAGCTAGCGGTAATTCATCCCCATTATCCGACCCACATACAAGACTAAATCAGTAGCACATAAGCTAAGAGCTACTTTAAATATCTTACAAGGCTAAAGTGTCCTCGTGTTTTTAGTACGCTAGCTCACCACATGTGTTTACGAGTTAGCCGCGCTAACGGGTGGAACTAGCTGTGACGTTAGCTGCTCCGCTGCATCTTGTCAAGTGTCAGATTGTTTGGTTCACGTTACACGAGTTTACTTGACCTGATATCTAACGTGCCACTTTTAGGGAAAGTTTATAAACGAAGAGCCACGAATAAAGATCTAGTTGCAAATCTGATATTCTAGATTAATGGTAAAACGTCCCTTATCTCCAGCTACACTCAGTGTTTGTTTCATGCTTCATTCTGTGTCTTTATCATCTGCTGTAAATTACCTGTGAACTCGGCTTTCCATCATGTTGACGCATCTGAAAACGCCAGCTTATGTGATCTGCTGTTATTGACCCACACTGTTCCTCTCTGTCTTTTCTCTGTTGCACATCAGGGACAACATAAGTGCACTATGAGTTTATTTGGGACGAGCTCCGGGTTTGGAACAGGAGGGACTGGTGTCTTTGGGAGCACAACAACAGACAGCCATAATCCCATGAAGGTGAGACAGAGGAGTGCAGGATTAGTATTTGACATGTTTTCCTTAATAAATTGCTTGCAGTAAACGTTGCATTCATCTTTGTATCTGACTACTTTATGTTATTGTGTGGTTGTGTGTGTCCCTGACTGTCCAACAGGATGTTGAAGTGACTTCCCCTCCAGATGACAGTATCAGCTGTCTGGCTTTTAGTCCGCCCACCATGCCAGGGAACTTCCTCATTGGAGGATCCTGGGCCAATGATGTGAGTTAATTCTTCAGTCATAAAAGTGGTTAACAGTTGAGTACAGTGTATTTACTAAAATACATGTGTCATAGAGGGGCACCCGTACCTCTGTCAAGGCTAATGCCCAATTTTGCCATGCTAAGAAAGAAATTCCAAGATCCGACCATTCCTATGAATCCACTCTGAAATTTAATGATGCCTCCACAAAATTTCAAGGACATCTTTTTCTTGTATTTCTATTAACAAACAAATGCAGATGAAATCATAACCTCCTTGGAGGAGATAATTATTTTAATATTGTACTTGAATGGTGTTGAGTTGAAGGATTCCTCCACAAAGCCCATCTTTCATTGATGACAAGAAAAGTTTTTAGTGTCCTCATAATCTTTCACATTTTAACTCTGCTGCTATCGTCTAATTCTCAGGTCAGGTGCTGGGAGGTGCAAGACAATGGCCAGACAGTTCCCAAAGCCCAACAGATGCACACAGGCCCAGTGCTGGACGCATGCTGGAGTGATGTAAGTCTCATCATGCAGAGCAGTGTCAGCTATTAGATGCTGTTTGCCGGTGTCATATAACAATCTATGATGTGTTGTTCTCTTTAATCAGGATGGTAGTAAAGTGTTCACTGCTTCCTGTGACAAGACAGCCAAGATGTGGGATCTCAACAGCAATCAAGCCATGCAGATAGCACAGGTTGGATGAAAGCTCATAAATCAACTATATGGTTCTAAGAATGATGTAGAATCAGGTTAAACCTTTCACTGTTTCTCCTCACAGCATGATGGTCCAATCAAAGCAATCCACTGGATAAAAGCCCCTAACTACAGCTGTATCATGACTGGCAGCTGGGACAAAACACTGAAGGTACAACTTTTTCCATCAGCACATTTTATTCCTGAGTCTTTTCAGTTTTTAATAACAAGAATCACAAGCTAGTGACAAAGTGTTATAATACCAGCAGTCTTTCCTTTAAAATGAGATTGTATTTGTGGTTGTAGCTTCTGAGCAGTATGCTGTCATGCACACATGAGTTCTGTGGTCTGCCTCAGGTTCTCTCCCGGTGCTGCCGATGGCCAGAATAACCATTACAGATGGGTGAATGTGTTTGTGAGAGATAGAAACTGTTTTCAGCCATGACCTCCGGGTAAAATGTGGAGAATTGGCAACTGAGTTTACCCAGAGTCGACCTTTCACACTTGCACAACACAGCGGGAGGCTTTCTGCACAGACTAGAGCTGCTGGGTGTAGCAGGCAGAGGCAGGAAGTGACATATTAAGTCCGCTGCAGGAATAACATGATTTTATTTACGGCACCCCGACACCGTCATCAGCTCTTATCACCAGAAACTCTCCTGACATCTTCGCCTGTGTCTTCTACGTGTGTGTCACTGCTATCAACCCGAGATATGTTCTCGGACAATTGCGCTCACACATGCACCTCCTTCGTTTTTTCTCTGGAGTACGGCTAGAGAGAGCGCTGCACACAGGTCTACAATGAAGCAGAAGCAAGAAACATTTCAGTTACAGATCTTTTAGGTTATTAAAGCTGCTTTCAGGCATGCACAGAACTCTGGACATTTTCCTGAATTTTCTGGAGGGCTTGCGTCACAAAGTCAATGTCAGAGTCAGCTGTTCCAAAGATGTCCACTTGGAAAGACAATGAGATTCAAGAGCTTTTCGTGATAAGGGCCAACATCAGTGCAAATGTGCTGTAAACAAAAACATGATTTCTGCAGTGGAATATATACGCCATGTCCTACCTCCTAAATTTTCTGGACATTTACCTGTTGTGAAAGCATCTGACCATTTCCTGCTGCGTTCTTCATATGTGAAAGGCAAACGCCGGAAAATATCTGGAGTTAATGTCTGAAATCGGCTTATGAGAAATGTAAATAATATCTCTGATCATTATGAAACTGTGGTGGGACAATTTAGACCAAACTGGGCTGCCACAGTCAAGATATATTTGGTTTTTAATTTACCAAGACAAACCTTACCATACAAAGGCAATTCATCAGTGAACGCCATGTCAAACTCTGGAACACTTAATGTAGCACTGAGAAAAATACTTTGCTGTTTTCCTCCTCAGTTCTGGGACACCCGTTCCCCCAATCCCATGATGTCTTTGCAGATGCCAGAGAGATGCTACTGTGCAGATGTTGTAAGTGTTGTTTTATTGGTATGACATGTATTTTAATACGTAGTGATTGTGACTTATTAAGCTCATATCCAACCTTCCTGACTGTTATGCAGGTTTACCCCATGGCAGTGGTTGCTACAGCTGAGAGAGGACTGATAGTGTACCAGCTGGAGAACCAGCCCTCGGAATTTCGCAGAATAGACTCTCCTCTTAAACACCAGGTGAGTTAATTCATTATCTTTTCATTCTTTCTCTCTATACACCACTAACCTGCTACTTTTTTAGTACCACCAGTCTCATTAATCAAATATTTTTTAATGCATTATAGTCTTTTGATCTGATGTTCTTCTTTACCATGTCCTTGCAGCACCGCTGTGTTGCCATATTCAAGGACAAGCAGAACAAGCCCACAGGCTTTGCTCTGGGAAGCATTGAGGGTCGAGTAGCCATCCACTACATCAACCCTCCAAACCCGTGAGTGTGCAAAATAATCAGTTTCTCCCAACTGTGTTTTTGGAGTCTTGTTCATCAGTATCTACAAGTGTTGCTTTAATTGAGTAAGGTCCAAACATACTTGATAGCTATCATGTTTACATAATTTAAAAAGGCACTGTTGACGGCCTGAGGCAAAAGATGATATGAATGTGTTTGCTGACGTCTTTCAGAGCCAAAGACAACTTCACCTTCAAGTGCCACAGGTCCAATGGAACCAACACAACCACACCGCAGGACATCTACGCTGTAAGTTCTTCAGAGTTTCTGAGGCAGTGTCGAAAGAATAATTTGTGCTTAGAATATATCAGCTTGTTTTTCTTTTTGATCAGAACAAAGAAAAAGTTAAGTCGTTAGTTTTGATAGAGTGTGTATTTTTTCACTGCAGACATTCTCCTCATGGGAGGAAACATTAGGTATTAATAATAACATAAACAATGGATACCTTGGAACTGGATAAACTACAATTGAAAATCAATTTATTTTCCCCTGTGCAATTCTTGTTAATATGTGTCATATCTGCAGTGAAAAAAATCCTTAATGTGTTCTATTTAGTGCAGTGTTCCCTATCCAGATCACTATTTTCATCAGTATACATTTTACACATTATTAAAATATAAATGCACCTATACTAAATAACATATTCTTCCTTCAGGTCAATGCTATCTCCTTCCATCCTGTTCATGGCACACTGGCTACTGTAGGCTCAGACGGCCGCTTCAGCTTCTGGGACAAAGACGCCCGCACCAAGTTGAAGACGTCTGAGCAGCTTGACCAGCCCATTACAGCTTGCTGCTTTAACCATAATGGCAACATCTTTGCATATGCTTCCAGTTACGACTGGTCGAAGGTAAGGGGTATTCAGTTGTGAATAGGTGTTTTGTATGTTGCAGTTGGCCTTCTCACCCTGAGCTCCAAAGTGTTCTTGTTCTGTTAAGTCACTGACTGTCATTCTGAATCCCTCAGGGCCATGAGTATTACAACCCCCAGAAAAAGAACTACATCTTTCTGAGGAATGCTGCAGAGGAACTGAAGCCTCGGAACAAGAAATGGTGAGAGAAGGGCAGCCCCTGTCCGTAAACCTGGAGACCCTGGTCGTCGGGCGGTGCTGCCCCACTTCCTCTGCTCTCACTGACTCACTGAGTGTTTTAGGCTGCTCGTATGCATGGATGTGGGCAATGAGGAAATAGACATGGTTCAGATTTCAGTTCTGCTACCAGTAGTCATTTTGTTGGAATGGTTGCTGCACTGATCAGAGTGGATTCAGTTGGTTTATTTTCTGCTGTTATAGTGAATTCAAGCTGCCTCTGCACCTGTACAGTCAGGATGAACTCGGCTGGCATTAACAGTTTGACCTTGTCAGTAGTGAGACCCTGCACTGTGTTTAATGATATAAAATCAAATTGTTCATTAAGACAATCCTTTATTAGTCCCACAATGGTGAAATTTGCAGTGTTACAGCAGCAAGAGTCAAAGACATCAGCAAGTAATAAGTAACAGGCAATACTTAAGTGTAAGGAATAAAAAAAAATAGAAATATAGAAAAATATGAATGAATGTATGGGATTACTGTACAACTGTAGGAAATCAATAATTTACAATGAATCACACATTTGTAAGCTTTTGTTTAGTCTGCTGACAAGTGTTTTTGTGCTGTTTACTCTGGAAAAGGGGACACAATAAGAAAACCCTTACAGAAATAAACACAAAAAAACATACTTTGTGACTGACTGCTCCGTCCTGTCTTTAGATTCGTCGTGCCATGTCGCATCTCTTGTGAAGAAATGCGGAAGACCTGCTGCTTTAGTGTGTGTATACGCTCGAGACAGACTCCTTCCTTTCGGCAAACACCTGGACCACTGCTGTGGTGCTGCGTGTACTGTGCATGGACCAATCAGAGAGGCCTACCCAACCTGCCGTTGATGACAGCTACGTGACAATTGGCCACAGAGGTTTATCATAGAAGGGGGAGGGCTCTATTCGTCATTCATCTTGATCTTTATTACTTTTTTTACGTGTTCAGCTGTTCATTATTTTTTTTTATTTTTTTTTTACAGTTTTCCAAAGACTCTTCATTCTCTTGATTTAATGTTACTCTGAGGTTTAGCTCCATTACATGGAAATGGGATGTAAAATAAATAACAAAGTGCATACTCTTAGATGTGAACATGCTTATTCCAACTTGAAGGAGTAAGCAGGTTAAAAATAACCTATTGTGTTTGCTGTATTACTGTTTGTTGGGGATTTACGGAAATGTAACGTGCATGCGAAAACATGACCACTATCCTACATATTTTAGCTGTAAACCTCTTCGACTGGATCAACACAAAACAGAAAATGAAAAACTTTGAACTGCATCTGTGTCACAATGAGCCATTCTGTCTGCTTGTTTTAAACCAAGTTAACCAGCAGGGTGAGCCTTTTCCCCATTGGTGTGTTGCTTCTCAAAAATAGGAGAGGAGCTGTGTTGTCAGAGGTGAGCAGGACAAATGAGATCAAAGCAGGACAGTGGCGTTCTTCACTTAGGTTAATTCCTTTTGACGGGGGATACACAGCTGGAAATGGGGGGATTTATCAAGAGGATATGAATGAGGGTGCATGGGCAGCTACAAAGGCCCATGTGTGAAAAGTGAACCAGTTCATAGAGAAGAAGGTGTGAATTAAATGCCTTTTTATTGAGGTCATTAGAGTATCACCTCGCTGTTAGCCTGACCCTTGGTACTTAGCAGCAGAACTGCAAGGCACCGAGGGCGGGAAGATACGCTGCTGCCACAATTCACCGGCTCCTCTCAACTTTCATGGGGTGACACTGGTACCACTCCTCTAGACTGCCGTCTCCTCTACTGTTACATTAGGCTCCATCAAGCTTCTTTAACTGAGCAGAAAGTCCTTGAGTTTGACCAAATTCTTGTATAATTAAAAGAAGTAGCTGGCTTCTGTAACCATCTGGAGATCAATAGTAATTTTGATAGCCAAGCTATTACAAACAGTAGGATTGACCTGCTCTTCCAGACCCCTCAATCTGCCACAGAGGTTATTAATGTTTTTGAGCAGTCTAACATAACCATGACAGTGGAAAGCAAACGCTCCACACAAAGGCTACATCTGCTCCAGATGTTTTGGGAAAATGTGCAGTGATGTGGTTTAAAAAGGTAGCTTGATGTGCAGGGGTAATAGAAAATTGTCCAATTGAACTTAAGCCAGTTTTATTAAGGAATGCAGGCCATATAAACTCAACTTAGAATCTAAGTCACGTCAATGTCAGCTTTTGACATATGTACAAAACATAGATGGGATTAAAATGTTGTTTCCCTGTTGTAAACGTATAAGTACATATATGAGTTCTCTGTATATAAGTGACACGACATATATGTAATCAACAAATTAAGTCCTGCAGTGAATTTTAAGTACACAGCCAAAATCATTGAAAAATGAAGTTTAAAAAGAAAATATCAATCTACTCTTGTGTATTCTACAGTAGCACAATTAGACTATCTCCACTATAATGGGACATAAAATGAGATTATATTAGGAAGAATTATAGACAATAGAGTAAATTAAACCAAATCAAACTTAGGAGTGTGTTTTGTATTTAGTCAAAGTGGCGCACTTTCTACTGTTTCTCTCGCGCTGTATGGGAATGTTAAAACCTAACTCCTCTGCACATGCTGTTGATGTGCAGTGTCATGGTGACGCAGTGAAATGAGAGTACACTAAACAAATGTAAACTGGTTGATCGGATGGAGTAGAGGGGAAGCAGGGGCTGAGACCGGACTCGTCCATCAGACTGTCCCCGCTCCATGTGGCCTGCTCCCACATTCTCTTTGTGTTGGAAAGGACAAAAGCAGGTGCAGCTCCAGAGCCGGGGGAGGCGGGCCAATGAGAGAAGCCGCTGCCCAAGTTGGCACTCAGCGGGCACGGTGAGTGGTCAATAGTTAGGCACGGGCGTGGTCTTGTGCCGGGCGTATAAAAGTCTCCCCGCACATTTTTCCTGACGTTGTCACAGGAGCTGCTCGTCAGTGAGAGATCCGGCGGAGTGATCGCTCTACATGTCATCAGGTTGTTTCTAACTTCCTGCGAAGGTCACTGAGGAACCGTGTGTGTGTGTGTTCGCACTGATGCCGGGACGCTGCTGTTAGTTAAAGCTGTGACGGTCGCTCAGTGTGTGAGTGTGTGTGTGTGTGAGAGAGAGAGAGAGAGAGAGAGAGAGTGTGTGTGTGTGAGCCTCCCGGTCCGTCTCTCTCCGGCTCGACCCAATGCTTCTGCATCAGTTTATGAACGGAGCCCTGGAAGTCATGCATCCCACCGCGCTGCAGAAAGACACCACCTTCACCAAGATCTTCGTCGGCGGGCTGCCATACCACACCAACGACTCCTCCCTCAGGAAATACTTCGAGACCTTCGGGGACATCGACGAGGCGGTGGTGATAACGGACAGGCAGACCGGTAAATCCAGAGGATACGGCTTTGTAAGTGCGCACACACACAACTTCCAAACCGGCAAACATGCCAATTCTCCATGACAACTGTCTGCCCCTGACGTTATTATGTGTTCTTGACATAATCATTGTCATACATGTTATATGTTAAAGGTAACAGAACCCTCCCCCCCCCCCACCCCCCTCCATACACACACACACGCAACTTCTGAACCAGCTAGTTGTTAGCTTTACCGCCACACAGCTAATTTCCTCCGTTAAATTACCCTGCACTGCTAATTCACCATGACAACTGTCTGCACCTGACGTTATTATATGTTCTTCATATAATCATTGACATACATGTTATATGTTAAAGGTAATAGAACCCCCCCACCCCCCTTACATGCACACACACACACACACACACACACACACACACACACACACACACACACACACACACACACACACACACACACACACACACACACACTGAGGCTTATACGCACAATTGCACAGCACCTCAGGTTGTTTCGCCTGGTTGGGTATTTCAGCCTAATGAGGATGAGGGATCACACAAGTTGATGGGTAACTAAGAAGATTATATTTCAACATATGTCTGATGTCCCCCCCCCCCCACAAAACCTCCCAATGAACCCCACCCCCCCTTAACCCGGTCACCCCTGAGTAGCCGACTCTTTGGAAGTATGTGATGTATAGTCCCATCAAAATATATTATTAGTATGTGGTCCAATAGGCATTGATATGATTTATTTTAGTATATAATGCATGGTTGGCCAATATTTTTGCCTTTCATGGACATAATGGCTGGAATATTACTGGTGTGAAAACTCTCATTTTACAGAATAAACTAGGCAGAAAATATTGGTGTTAACATATTACATAAAAAAAACCTTATAGATCGATATATTTGTGTTTTCTTTAAAATTACAGTTATTAATGATAAATCTTAAACTGTAAAAGCCTCAATTATATTTCTATGTCATAAGGATTTTATGATGAGTACCTAGGAATCATTGTCCAAAAAAAATAATTAATAAAAAAAAAAAATATATATATATATATATATATATGAAGGCCGACATATCAGTGTCTGGTTCACATTGGTTAGGCTTTAATGGAGGACAAGGTTCTTGGGTAATTTAGAAATGGACATGACAGGTGAACAGAAGCGGAGCAAAAGCATCTCGTGTGTGTGTGTGTGTGTGTGTGTGTGTGTGTGTGTGTGTGTGTGTGTGTGTGTGTGTGTGTGTGTGTGTGTGTGTGTGTGTGTGTGTGTGTGTGTGTGTGTGTGTGTGTGTGTGTGTGTGTGTGTGTGTGTGTGTGTGTGTGTGTGTGTGTCTTGCTTGCTTTATATGGTTATTTTGGAGCAGTGGGGAAGTTGACCTTGCACACCCTGCCCTCCATTGTAACAGGATTTAGATCAAATCTTCACTGCTGAGCGAGAAATTCCAAGATGTTCACATGGGCTCTCTCCTGTTCTACAAATTGATGTTAAACTTCTCTCTGATCTTATCTTTTTGAGGCTGCAGACAGGCCAGGCCACCACAGGCAGTGTTGTAAATTAAAAAAAACAAAACATACACCAGGTTGTTTATGGTCTGCGATCAGCCATCTGATTTCAGCTCTTAGTGAAGAGTGGGGAACAAAGTTTACAGGTACATTAATCACAACCTGATCCTTGGCCACTGCTGCTGTCAGATTAATGAAAAACATCCAAGGCCCCCCTCCAGTCTATAATTTAAATCTGTTCTAATAAGTGACTTATCTTGTTCCCGGTAGATAAAGACCACCATTCTCTCTTTGACACAAAGAACAGAAGTGGTGCAAGAAATGCAAATATTTACCAGAACTTTGTAAAGACACATCTGCACTAATGTACTATCAGGCCAAAGAAGGAATGGAAAACTTAAATGTGTGCATGTTTACTTCTAGTGGCAGAATTGTAAGACAATTGCTCTCTGTGTTTACACATCAGCTCTCTAATCCAGAGAAAAAGCTGTCCTGGGAGTGTAGTTGCTATCAAACGGCTGCTTATTGAAGCTGGTGATTCAGGTTAGACAGGCTCTGGGCAATGTGGGTGCTGCTGAGGAGAAAACACAAACCTGTAGTACTGAAATGATCAGCACTTTGTGTGTTCAGCACCTTTTTTTTTTTTTTACTTTTTTTCTCGACCTGCTAATTCTGTTTCTGAGTGTTCCAGTTGGATGGGTAGCTGGAAGAGGGAGGTGGAGGGGCATCCCAAAGCTGAGCGCACCTTTTTTCTAAACACTCTTCAGAGGTGGATTAGTAGAACCCCCCACAGCATCGGCTCTTCACAGTGTAAACACCGCCTCGCTCCTTCCTGTGTTCACAACACAGACCCTGGAGTGGGCTTTGTTGTAGATACTTCCACTATGGAGAAGCGTACTGCTTTTTCGTCTTTTAAAAACGTCCCCTTAAACAATGCAAGCTGTGGCCTACATTCATCGCTCGGTCCACACTCGGAGGTTATTGAACCCTCTGAGTTGGCAGAACGTGGCACACAAAGCAGAAGGGCTCGTCTAATGCCAGGAGGGAGAGAGGAGGGGTAGACTAATACCAATCTCCTTAATATTTTGTCCCTAATTGGATAAGCTCCTTGGTGCTCTCCTCAGATCCATATTTCAGCAGCTCTGCCCGTGGCTGAGTGGCAGTCAAGTGGCTGGCTACTGCTGCTGCGGACATTTTGCAAAGCTGATCATTCATTGTGCTTTGTTTGTTGTTTCCCCTCTTCACCACAGAAACAGAATCATAACACTGGGAAGCCTGTAGGGGGAATTTTATGAGACCAACTGTCTGGGTTTTGTGTTGTTCTTGTTTTGTTAAATATGTGTCACGTCATCAGCCAGCAACGCCACGCTAATTTCTGTTTCGTAACATGAGATGATGATTTCTTTTATTTCCTTTTATTGTGAGACCTTGTTGAAAAGTCTGACTCTGTTGCCAGGTGACGATGACAGACCGAGGAGCAGCCGAGAGAGCCTGCAAGGATCCCAACCCTATCATCGATGGTAGGAAGGCCAACGTCAACCTGGCATACCTGGGAGCCAAGCCTCGCAGCATACAGACAGGTGAGATAATTGTTTCATGATTCAGTTGAATCATCAACAAAGTCCTGCTTCAATCTTAATCAGTGTCACATAACGGAGGAGAATGTCTCAGCCTGCACCAGGTAAAAAATCTCCTCCTGAAGCTTTATTCAAATGGTTTTATCTCATCCCCCAAGACTATGTTTACTACAATTTAGTGTGTGTGACAGTGTTAGCTCACAATCCAATCTGCCCATATACTGCAGATTTTATATTACCATACTAAGTAACACTACACACATGCCTTTATTGTTGTTTATTGCACATTTGAAACCGTTGTTCTATTATGTGTGGATTTGAAACCGACTCTGTGCCCTCTGTGTATTGTTCTCTCGTCCTCCTCTGTAAATGCAAATGTGTGTCTGACAGCCGGCCTCCTATCTTCCAGGCATATCCATCGGAGTACAGCCCATTCACCCAGCACTCATCCAGAGGCAGTATGGGTAAGTGAGCGGGAGTGGGCGCTTGTTGTGTTCTCTCATGTTGTGCTCTGCGGGACACCACTAGCCTACTATTTATTTGACAAACAGGGCCTCTGGAAAGTACGTGTCAGTTTCTGTGACCGCGTGCAACTCCACAAGTAGTCCGTTAGAATATTTGAGTTTCTTAGGGGGCCGGGAGATGGTTTGCATATCTGTGATAATAGAAGAGCATTCCTGAGGCGAATGTGTGACACCCGTGTTAAACTTCTGTCAGGGGCCTTTTGACTCGCGTACCTGCCTGAGTGGGCTCCGTCACAGAGAAGGCTTCCCAGAAGTGGCTTGTGTTGTAGAAACAGCCTGGATAGAGCAGCCACGGTCTGCCGAGCAGCTAATGAGCATTTCACTGCAGTAATGACTCCTCTTCCCCTGCAGCTCTTAGATATCAGCCCTCCAGCAACAACCCACCACCATTCTTTTTTTTTTACATACTTAAACTCTGATCTGTGGAAGACTGAAACAGCAGGAGATGTCCTGTCACCATTAAGAAGTAGTTTTTTTTTTGCCATATTTTGGCACAAAGTTCTACTAAAAAGCTACATTTCTACATTAAGATAAGGTTGTGACGATTGAGTAGCTTGTACACAGAAAATCTAACTATGACAACAAAGTTGATTATGCAATTCTTTTTTTTGACCAAATGTGCCAAACATCTGCCAGACAGGGCTCCTCAATTACAGATTCAGTTTTTTTCTCAGCTTTTATTTTAGTATTGGTTGTTTTTGGGTTTAATTCATTCAGGCAAAATCAGTAATACACCCTTGAGGATGTTTTCATCACAAGTAACTGGTATACACATTGTTTTTTAAAGGCATGTAAACCTGCTAATTCTACTTTACCCGCTAATACTCCCCTCATCTTAGGATCAGTCTTGAGCACAATTGTGGTTAAACAACAGACATTCCGAATAGAATATCTTTTGTGGAATGGCACACATTTCTTATCTTAAATGGAGATTGTGTTTATATCAAGGAGGAAGCCCTTGAGTTATTTAAGTTGCATATTAATATAAGTAACCAGCAGATGCAGCCTTATAAAGTGTGTGAGTCTGTGAGTTTCAGGGAAAACCCAGAGATGGTCCACAGGGACATGGACTAAATAAGAGGCATTTGGTGCTTTAGCGAACCCAAAGATAAGACTCTCACACCAGCCATACCCCCTCTCTAATGTCTTGCTGCATCTAAATGATAAATCCAGGGGTCCACCAGGGACATGTCCCATCATAATCTACTGAGGATACTGATGTCATCCATGCTCCTGCTCCCACAGTGAGCGTGGATGCTACAGAAAACCCCAGAGTTTGAAATGTGGAGCACAGTGCTGCTTTGAGGCTGCATGTGTCTGACAGGTGCTGGCTCTTATTACAGCCTTTTACACCCCTTTAATCTTCCATGACCAACACCCCAGAGACTTATAAGAGGCGCACAGAGCACCTGTCTGCCTCTGTATGGCGGGTGACAGACGCAGGCCTCCCTAACATGCCAAGTGTACAAGTGGCTTTTCTTTCAGCCCCTCTTCTCCCCCCAGACATATGGTGTGAGGACATGCTCTGAAGTAGGATTTTGGACAATGCATTGAGTGTAGCTGTGGTGTTCTGGTTCAGACTCACTGCTGTTGATGTGTGTGTGTGTGTGTGTGTGTCTGTGTCTATATAGCTGTGGTCAGCAGATGCTGTATACTGTGTGGCCAGAGGGGTCACAGAGGCCAGGAACATTGTTTTTGATGGGGAGGGGAGGAATTGTCAGTGCACTAGCAGATTCATCTCCCTTCATGCATCACCTCCTCCACTCCACACACAGTCAAGCCCCTTTCCCACGTCAAGTCGTCCGTTTTTATCCCCCTAACAGTGTTTTTAACTGAAATCTCTCCTATGTAGTGTTGCCACTATCATCTGATGGAGCCACAGAAAACTGACACCTCTGTGAGAGAGGGAGGGAGGTGGGGGTTTAAAGAGAAGATTGAGGGGGGAAGGTATCTAGGGGTGTGTTCTGGGACTAATGCTTAATGAGGCTGTGTGCTCCCTTGGAAAAACACCTCTACAGGTGTCAAACAAAACCCCTGCCCATAAAGAATATTCACAATCCTCTTGAACAAAGAGAGCAGGGAGGGGCATCAAGTCCTCATGTCAGTGTTTGTAAGCCGTTTTTTAATTCCCCCAACCCAGGCCGGTCGCGTCTGTTTTCACACTTTGCGTTGCAGTGAGTCACGCGCTGGAGACGCTGGAGGTCAATTGTGTTATCCTGTAGAAATATTTAGCTGCTTGGTGTGGTATCGCCCAGGCTTTTCACATCTGCTCATTATGTGGCCTTCTTAAATGTTGAAGACTCCGGTCTGTATTCTGTAAAGGTTTACCGATTTCTGTTTGTCTGTGGATTTAGTTTTCTCCAGTGTCTGGGCCTGCCATCCTTAGAGTGGCACCATGTCAAATGCACACAGACTGGCCGTCAGCACAAATACAGCTGACCTATGATCTACTGGCCGTCATCCACATTTCCCCCCGTCACAGTCCCACAATCCACTTGTCATCTGGCATCTCTGTGGCCCCGGGAGCATGCTACTGTCCCCAACTTGCCTTATTCCCTATCCTTTTTTTCTTGTAAAATAAAAGGTAAATGTACAGCTAACATCTCCATCTCTTGTTTCCCACACAAAAGCCAGGATACAGGAAGGCTTTGTAGAGACAAAGCCTTTAACTTCCTTTAGGCTCACGCTATTTACATTATTTTCTATTCCACTTTACCTCCACAAGGTCACTTGATTTTGAGTCCAGATTAAGGCAAAAAACCGGTGGCGACCCACTGCCAAGGCCATGAAGAAGGCAGGCTCATTATACATGATGGGAGTGAAAGCGCATATGCCCCACAGCATTAATGTATGGTCATCTTTGAAAGCTGTGTGCGAGAGTGAATGCCTCTTTGTAAGTAGCTCAATAGCACTGAGAGGGCAAAGTGTAGATTGAGCTCATGGGTGGGGGGTTGCCTTCCTTTGCTTATGCGTCCTTGTTACATGCCACTGTTGTCTGGTTGTATGTGTTCAGGGTGCTGACATTGAAGATGCTTTCAAACATAACCTGAACTGTGGTTAATCTCCTAGAGTTCTCCAGAGGTGCTGCTGTATGTAAGAAAGTAAATGTCAGACATTTCCCAGAGTTCTTCTGCCAGTTCCCTAAAAACTGGATAATGTCTGAGTAAGCTCATGTGAGAATACAGCTGATTATACGGAGGATTCCCCACATTATCAATAACATTTCTAATGCGCGACATACGGATAACTGAAAAACATGAATACACATAGAAGACACCAACAAAGATGTCAACTTTTGAGATAACAGGAATCGAGAGCTTTACGTGACAAGAGCTGACGTCCATGTCGATGTGTTAATTAAAAATGTGATCTACACAGCGGAATATATACATTGCATCCTGCCTCTGCCTCCTATGCCACCCGCATCTGAGCAGAGAATCTCTGGCTGCTTTGTTTGCATGTGAAAGGCAAACTCCAGAGGATGTTCGGACCCCATTATGTGGTCATTCTCTGGAGTTCATGTCTGAACACCCCCCTTCATTCTGTGTAGAAGCAGTTGTTTATGTAATGCAGGGTATCACAGGTACAACTGTTTCATTAACATTCTGTCAATCTAACCAGTAGATTACACTTTTTTATCCTTCCCATTTCTTCCTGAAACACATTTCTGTACTGACTTGATGACACAATAGGACCTCATGTTATTGCTGACAATAATCACTGCTATCCTTATGCCACGGTTGCTCTGTGCCGCCAGCTGACCAGTGCCCCAGCAGAGGATCAGAAGATGCCCACAGTGCAGGAGGCGGTTTGACAGAAAATGTCTGTCTGTCCGTCCCATGCCCTCCTCCCTCAGCCAGCCTCTCTCCAAGGTGCCAGTGATGGCTTGAGAGTGCAGTGCCGTGTGCTGTGATGGATTGAAGTGTCTTTTTATCTTTCCCTCTTGTGTGATATGAATTGAAGAGGTTATGTTGATTGCGGTGTGACTCTTTCCCTATTATGGCATGGTTTGGGGTTTGCAGTGGTAACTGGTGTGTGGGTGGGTGGTTGGGGAGGAGGGAGAGGGGCCAGGGGACGTGTGTGTGTGTCTCTGTGTGTCTCATGATGACATCCCTATCCATGCATGCTTCCAACTTTTGCTGTGTTGCCTTCATGGCTGCCTTTTATTATTGATATTCTAATGGACTAAATCTTTGGAGGGAAAACTACTTCATACTACTACGTTTTTGTTTCAAAATGGCATTTTCAAACTTAAACAATCTCTGTCCACAAGAGCATTAAGGCTCTGTATCACTTTTAATCCCCTTCTATAATAATGGGCATGAAAATGCATATCACTTGACCACTTATGTACACTGGGCATAGCTCGTCTCCTACACATGTTAGCAGTTGTATCATGATGACTCGGCAAGCGATTGTTAGTGTCTACATCATCATTTCCAAATGCCATTGTTTCTGCCTGGCGTAACTTGAAAACATAGTAGTATGGATCTAGTTTAAGATGTAACTTGAACTGCAGTCAATGAAAGGTGTGTGTGTGTGTGTGTGTGTGTGTGTGTGTGTGTGTGTGTGTGTGTGTGTGTGTGTGTGTGTGTGTGTGTGTGTGTGTGTGTGTGTGTGTGTGTGTGTGTGTGTGTGTGTGTGTGTGTCATAGTATCATGGGTAAAGCCTCTCAAACACAGTTGGTTACATCACCCTCAATATGGAAGTTTTCTTTCTCGCTGCCCCCCTTACTCACCCACCCACCCATGACATTATCTCAAGAGAGATACTCCAAGGCCTGAGATAAAAACAAGCTCCTCGAAAGTCAAATTCCCTCTGCTTTCCTTCACGGATCGAGTGGCAAAGCACAGTACAATCCCCCAGACCCCACAGCTCTAATCAGCTACATCCCGGCCCATGAGACGCAGCAGAGCCTGGCACTCAGCCCCGATGAGCTCCCCCGCTGACATAATACCTCCCCCAGCTATAGCATCATCACCTGTAGCAGTCTGTATAAGATTTACATACCCAGTGAGAACTAGGAGAGAGTAACTTCTGCACTACCTTCATGTACTTCCTCTCTGTGTGCGTGTGTATTGAGTGTGTGTGTTGTGTATTCAACGAGTGAAGAGCAGCAGCTGTTAAAACACTCTGCTGATGCCTGAGCTTGAAAACCTGCCAGTAACGGCTGACTATCGCCCCCCCCTTGTCTACCTCAGGAGGCCCTACCTAACCGGTTTTGTAGGTTCTACTAACCGACACAAACTGGGAGTTGAGTCACCTTCGACCTCCTGCCTCTCGTCTATTTAGTCTTTAATAACAGTGGATCTGTGTGAAAGCTCTCCAAGTTCAGAACACGTACAGAGAGTTTATATTCCCAACACGCTTATCCTCAGGGAGCAATGTAAACAATAGAAGCCAGGCCTTAGGATTTCTCTGCTCTGCTGCTGCAGTCCCACTGTCTAACCCACCTCCCTGTTTGGTCTTTGTGTCTATGTGCAGGTTGGCCCAGCCATATGTCTACCCACAAGCCTTTGTGCAGCCCAGCCTGGTGCTGCCCACTCAGGTTTCCACCTCCGTCAGCAGCAGCCCCTACCTGGATTACAGCTCAGCCTACACTCAGTACGCCCAGGCCGCCTTTGAGCAGCAGTACCCATACGCTGCCTCCCCAGCAGGCTTCATGGGTTACAGCTACACTACCAGCCCCACAGCCTCAGCCGGTCCAGCCGCCGCAGCCACAGCCCCAGCCACCGTCCACCCGACCCTCCCCTCCGCTGGCGGCCCAGCCCCGGCCTTCCTGCACTATGCCCCGCAGCACCACATCCAGCCGGATCGTATGCAGTGAGCTGTAGAGGAAGCTGCGAGGAGAGGGGGTGGTACAGGCGGTGGAGGAGGAGGGGGAGGGAGGGAGTTATGGTCGCTGACGTTTGAACAGACAATAGTGAAACACCCTACAGGGTGACCTGGCTGTTGTCAGCAGGGGCTTTCAGGAAAAAGGGTAGGACTATTGCACTATACGATCAGGATGAGCCATTTGCTCATTGGATAAAGGGTAAGAGGGCAGGCAGGGATCTGAGGACTGTCGAGGTTCAGGTTGGGATGCTAAACAGCATTAAGTATATGGTGGCTTCCAAGGGCTTCCAGAAGCTGACACTTCATTTTTAATTATTATTTTTATTCTCCTTAATATTGTCATTGTCATATTTTTTTGTGTCTATGTGATTATTATAAATGTTGTCATAGGTTGTGGCTCAATCAGTTCTGCATGTCAGATTCATGGTACATATTGATTATTGGCGAGCTGTCTGGGACATGAAGTACCGCTTTCCCCCCCAACTACGTAGTATCTTGGGTGGATATGGAGGCGCAGGGTGGTGAATGAGAAAGCCTCTCAGCATCTCTTAATCATCCTGTTCAGGTGCAACATCCACAGTTAGGTGGAGCACTGCCCCACGAACAAACCTCCAGCGTTCAGTGCTTCGCAGGAGGATGGCGAGAGGTTTCACCTCAAGGAAAAAATAGCAAGTTTTGGAATAAAACTGTGGGAGTGACATTGTTTTGAGAGTTTGATGTCAGGGCTCCATTTTTTTATTATTTGTTTTAAGTAAAGAGGCCTTAATAAAGAGAGAACCTTTTTGAAACTCTTGATTCTTCAAGCGCTACCCCCATGACAGGACCAAGTGCGGAAAGCCCCTTGTAACTGCTAACTGTTCTCAGCAGTAAGTTATATTAATCTTGCCAATACTTGGGTCTTGATCATTTCAGATGGATATAGATAATCACATGCAGTATGTGGGAGCGCTGTGTATCGATTTTGAAAGGTAGCTGACACTGAGCGCAAACAACAGTGTATTTTTTTTTTTTCTTATTTTCTCACTGAGATTTAACTGTTGCTCTCAAAAGGACATTCATGTATAGCATTTTAAAATGTTTTCAGTCATCCAGTACATTTACAATATTTATATGTAGGTATTTATAAGAGATACTAAGTTAAAATAGCTTTTTTTGTTACAATGACTGTAGTTGTGGCACTGATGTCATTTAATCTGCAGATCCAGAGGTGTCGTATTCATTTTGTTCCCTCCTGTCACCATGTTGGTGGATTTGCTGAGGTGCACAGAACTACAGTAGATGCTCGTTTGTAGATCCTCGACTGGTTGCATCAGAAATTCTCTAGACTTTTTCAATAAAAATGTCTTTTACAGTCCCTTCCAAGAAGCCATACCAAAAAAATAAATAAAGAATTTGTACTTAAACATGCTTCCTGAGTTCTTATTTGACCGTTTAAGTAAAGTCTCAAATCAATATAATGAGAGTAAGTACACTCATATCATTACTTTTGTGAGTACTCAGTTGGTACACGCCCATCTTGGAACGCAGCCTTTATTTTTTTTTATCTCAACACCTGAAAGTTTCGGGAAGGTGTAACGCTGTTGAAACACTATTGTGGTGACATAATCTCTACACAGACAGAAACCCACCCACCAGTTAAAGCACTCAGTCTCCTTGTGTGTGTTCCTGCAACAGATCTCCAGAACAGATGACGCACACACAATTACCCTCCCAAAGTGGAAAAACAAGAAATAATCCTGAGTTCAGATGTAACCATGTGAATATTTGTGTTTACAGTTCTGTGTTATTGCAATGTCACTGTACTCGCAGCAAAACTGAGCCAAAGATGGTTCACTTGAGTGTGTTTACTTGTTATCAAGGCAGTGTGTGCTCTGCACTGTGGGGGCCCAGACTTATCAAGCCACAACACCACCACCTGCCAGGGGTGCTGGGTGTTCCCTCAGCCAACACGCTCTCTGAGAGGTCTGAAGCTCCGTTAACCAGAGCTGCATGTCACTTCTGTTCGTTTCACTCTTCCAAACAAGCTCAGCGAGCTGTGTTTCCCAGCAGCGCCTCTACTTTGTGCTTACATCAGCTTTGGAAGATGTGTCACTTCTTAAACCCACTTGGCCCCAGAGAACAAAACACAGGCAACGTTGAAAGAGAGAAAAACACGTAAATTATCCGTTTGTTCTGACACAGGGTGTAAATTATCCACACAGTCATGGCATTGAGTTCATTAGATGACTTTGTGGGGCCTTGTTTTGTCTAAGTTCTACTCGGACCTTATTTACTCATGAAACTCTGCACTTAATTTCATGGACACTCTGTCCTGTTACCTGTCATGTTTGTATTCTAATCCCTAACAGCTGGGTTCTCTCAGTTACATGTTTGTCAATGAAGACTGAGACTCATGTTAGTAGCTCTGTGAGGCTGGACTTATCCACTGCAGGGCTTTGAGTTGCTAATGCTAACATTAACATGATAACATGCTCACAGTGGAAGTGCTATAGTGATGTTCAGCAGGGGGTATTTGTTTTCTCCATTTTCACCATAGTAGTTTAGTGTGTCAGCATCAAAGCATTTGCTAATTAGCAATAAACAGAATTGAGGCTGATGGGGAAAGCTTTTAGCTTTACAGGTATTTGGTCTCAAACATATGAAAGAGTTTTAGGGTCATATTGAAGAACAGTGAAAAATTGTGAATAATGTAATATTAGAAGACTTAATTCCTAATATTCTGAGAAAAAAATTTAACTTTTGAAGAAAGGAAAATGTCATATTACAAAAATCTTACACTCAACAAAATCTATTTTTGGGGGGAAGTCACTAAAAAGAAGAATCCAAGTCACACTTCTCTTGATCATCAAACTTACCATTTCTTGAGGAACTACGAACTTCCATTAAAGGTACAGTGTGTAGAATTTAGTGATATCCAGTGTTGAAATTGCATGTTGCAGCTAAACACCCCTCACCTCACCCTCTCCTTCCAAACATGAAAAAAAAACCCTCTGGAAGCTTCAGTTGTCATAAAAACTCAAAAGGTGTTTAGTTTGTTCAGTCTGGACTAATGTAAAAGACATGGCGGCCTCAGTAGAGAGGGTCCCCTTGATGTAAATATAAAGTATTTAAATATAAAGGGCCTTTTCTGGGGTAAAGAAAACTACAATTCATACAATTTAGATGAAATGATCTCGTGAAAACAACAGAAGGATTATTCTACATTAAATTTCTGCCAATAGTTCCCTTTCACCTAAATCTTATACACTGGACCTTTAAATGTGAGACAGATTTTACCGTTGTAACCAACATTGTTTACAACGGTCACATCGACTGCTACCAGACACTTCCTCCTCCACAAAAATTTTTCAACTTTCTCCATGTAGTTCTTTCTTCACGATAGACAGTTATTGCCCAATCTTTTTCAAAGTCCTAATACTTAATGTGGAGCTGTTGTGCCAAAAGTTTTGTGAAGCTTATACTAAAATATAACTGAGGATGCTCCACATTCATACTTTCAACAGAAGCAGATCTTCTGATATTCCTCCTCTAAAAATGGCACACAGTCAAATTCATTCTAGTAATGTTACGATTTTATTCTCCAACATTTGACATTTTTCACCCTTTAAGTGGCCTTAATGTACGTTGTACAAAAAGTGTATTGGACCATCTTAATTGTTTACCTTCTGGTGGCGCTGGCTGAAAAATCATACGATTGCCATAGTTATTACGACTAAAGTTGACAGGGACATGAATGCTCCATGTTAAACAGTTAATATATTTAAATCTGGGCCAATGTCCAAAAAGTCAAAAGTCAAAACCTCCCAAACAACCACACCACCATTAGCATGGCCAAAAGAAAGATCAAAGTCAAACAGCAACAACTGAAAAACTAGAATTCACAAATCTGAAGTCTATTCCATTGCAACATTCTGGGATATTTTTTCTGACGTTGGGGAGATTCCTCAAAAAACACAGAAGATATATTATGAGTACGGTGAGTAAACGGGCTTTGATTTGATTTGTTAACTGCAGATTCAGTAACGGCCCTCTGATGTATAAAACATGACAGCTTTTTGTTAAGAGCTGTGTTTTGGAACGTGACATGGATTTACAGTAAGTACAATTTAAAAAAACTTGAGAGAAGCCATGCAGTGTTAGGACAGACTGTAGAAGATGCCAAAACAGCTGACACACTGCAGTTGTGAACAGAATTGATGTTCAGGCTGTTGCTGTGTTTACTGGTTGTTAGTGAGGCAGCTCTGCTTGCCCTCTCCTCTCTTTGACACTGTTTATCTTTCACTATCTCCCTCTTGAGTTTTTCTGATATCTCACACACACATGCACACACACACACACACACACACACACACACACACACACACACACACCCATACACATTTATTTACTCAACTTTTCTGTTTGTCACTTGGTTTCTACCCCCAACCCTGTCTTTCTCACTTCAGAGCCCATGCTCCTGTTTCTTCTCTCTGTCCTTCCTGTTTCTAACATCTCTTTGTTTTTTCTCTCTATCTTCTCCTTGTGAATCACACCATGGAGGAGCAGAAACAGAGCTGGGTGTCAGCCTGAAGTCATACAGGTTCAGCAGACCCTGTTATGTTGAGTCACAGTGAGGTCTCTCTCTCTCTCTCTCTCTCTCTCTCTTCTCTCTCTGCCTCACTTTCACATGCACATGCAAAGTGGGCTCAGTCAGATCTCGCTCTGCACTCGGTTGTGACGTCAAAAGATTCCTCAGAAGTGCCATAAAAAACAATCCTCGCTTATCAGACCTCAACTCAACACATGCATCACAACCAGGCAAATAAACACCTGTTGTTTCTGAGGTGGACATGATATATGATAACTTTATGTTGGCTTGAGTCAGCATAATATATGTCATCAAATCTATATTTATTTATAAATGATGATAAGGTCAAAGGTCCAGTGTAGAGGGGGGTCTATTGGCAGCAATGTAATATTAAATTCATAATTATGTTTTCATTAATTCATTACCTTAGAATGAGCCTCTTATATTTACATCAAGAGCGACCCTCTTCCATGGAGTCCACCATGTTGCTCAACCATGTTTCTATAGGAGCCCAGAACAGACAAACCAAACACTGGCTCCAGAGAGGACCACTTGTGTTTTTACGCTACCTGAAAGTTGGTGGTTGTTATTGTTCTGTCTCTGTTGGTCTCAGACTGTTACTGTAGCTAATTGGCTGGGAAGCTAGATAAATTTAGCCAGATAAACAGTTACTTATCTAATTTGTCACTTTAACTTTAACTTTTTGTTATTGTAGTTTGGTGAATGACTTTCTAAGATAATTATGCCAGTTTTAAGCCTTCTGGCTATATATATATATATATATATATATATATATATATATATATATATATATTCATGATATTTTTCTCTTTAAGACAGATTATTGTGAACATATTGAAGACAAAAAAGATTTTGAGAATAATATAATATTGGGAGAATAAAGTTGTAATTTTATGAGAAAATGGTGACAATATTATGAGAATCAATGATTAATTACAAAAATATATCTTTAGGAAATAACCCAGCATAGAGAACCCATACTCGCTGGAGTTCCGGATCCAAAATCCAATTCTCATTGTTTCTAGAGAAACAAGTTTGATTCTTTTGTCAGATACAGTTTCTTGCTCAATCTTTATAAAATCCTAATACTTATGCTTATGTGATGCTGATGTACTGATTACATATTTTGTCATTTGGGAAAACTACACTAGAGTATAACTTAACAATATGTTCTACATTCTTAATTTTTTAAATATATTATTCTTGTGATATTTCTACCTTATTTTTTCAGAATTTTTTTTCCATTTAAGTGGCCCTAATACTAAACATATAATCTACATCATTTCTATATGCATACATATATACACGACAAATACTGTAACATTTTAAGCTCAACTGAAAAGTCTACAATACTGTTGTGTTTGCTGTGTCCAAGCTAATCAATTGCCTGATTGCATGAATACATGCAATTACATGACATACAATAATGTGTTAATTTCATGATTAAAAACATCTTCACAAAGTTAAGTAGAACCTTTTAGAGCCATACATCTGAAATTATATTATAGTTATGAGCGCACAGGGAGCTCCATTTGTAAACAGATGCTTTGTTGAGAATTATAAATAGCAATTAATTACGATTGCTCATTATATTGTCATGGGCTATGACCATGAATTCATATCATTTCATGGAAATGTTCCCTTATTAAATGGATCCTTAAACTCAAGCCGAGTATTTTACACCTGACTGGCCCAACCTCCAGATCCTCCTGCGTGTGTGTGACGTGTCAGAGTCCTGTCTTGCATGGCTCTATCTGGGCCTGGGGAGTGTCAATGCTGTGGCATCAGATAGGCCTCAGATTAGAGCTATATTTACACAGGCTCTTGAAAGAAACAACCAGACACCAACCATCACCCATGGCCTTTTCCCGTGCACCAATAACCCATTTAGATAACATGGACAGGTCTGGGAGACAGTCAGTATGTGAAGGGGAAAAGTCTCTGTTTAGACAGTTTGATTTGTAGGAAAGCACAATGAATACACACAATTAAGAGTGTCAGTGATAGATTTAATTTGAAGGTCAAATATACAACTGCGTACAAATGTTTTCATTTTTGGTGTATTAACTTTGTTTATGTATTACAGTCCAAGCCAAATGAGATGTAGGACTGGCCAGATTTACTATCAAGGCTCTATAAACTATTGTAAGTATCTGATGAAGTTTTGGGGGAAATTACAATGATTGGAGAGTTAATGTAGGAGTGAAACTCTTATGTTTCAATCCGAAACAAGGATAATAATAATAATAATTAGGAAATAAGGTTTAAAAGCAGTTCAACTGGCTGAAAGCTGCTAAATAAAGTATAACACGCTCACGTGAGTTCAGAGATATTCAACCAGTTCAGCGGGTAAAACTGGACTCATTGCAGCTGCTGAAAGCAACACACTGGTGTGTTCTATGTAAACATGTCCCTTTGTCCTTGTGGGATTGTCGTTTTTGACAGCAAGTGGACAGAGTCTGGTCAGGGATGCAACTGCAGCTGGAAAAGAACATGGTGGAGTGTGGCTAAAAATCACGTCCTAACCCTTCAAGTGAAGCTACGTAACATTTGCCCAGGGGTTTCAAATCAAGATGGATGACTTGACTGCTCCCCAAATTGAAACCAAAGACTTGCTGGTGGCTGGAGTATAGGTCAAAGACCCAGCCTCCTCCATGTTAGTGGGTGGGACATGGGCCAAGTTAAAAAAAGTAGACAAGTACACATCAAATAAAATGTTCTCAGTTATTTGATGCTATTAAAACACAATGAAACGTATAATTGACATTGGTCGAGTGTATGTATCAGTGGGAACTCGCTAATGTGGCTCCCCCGATCGCTACTGCACAGACTGTGGCTCCAAATGTGCAAGATGGCAGCGTTCGTATCTGCTATATTTCTGGATAGTGGGAGAAAGTGAAGACATCCATCATTATGTGCAGTCTATGCACATAACTGTAATATACTGTAACAGTATGAGGCCCATAGAAAATAGTCACAACATTAGCAATATGCCATGTGCTAATACTATGAAACATTAGCCACCATGAAATACTAGTCACACTAACTGAGACTGAACAGGCAAACTCCCTTGGTGCATCAAATTAAACAAGGGTACATTCTTTTTGGGAGGAATCTAACTTTTCATTTGCAAGAGGATAAATGTCTCCTCTTTTAAAATGTTCCCTGTATCCTTTAATTGCTTAGAGTTGTTCTGGCCATCAAAAGAATGCAACTGCAATTTCACCGCAAATAAGTCACTGTAGTAGAATCAGAAAGTGATATTGTTGCTAGAAAATATTGCACTGAATATTGTATATACTGTACTCTTGACAAACTGATAATTCTTTTCATAATAGTGTACATCCAGGACGGTGGTGTGTCAGCTGGATTGCAACTCATGGACTCGTTTTATCAGCTGCTCCAGTGAATCCACATGCCACTCTCACGCCTCCAGTTCGATCTGGCACTTCTACCGGGGCTGGTGATGATGACATGTGCCAGAGGACATAATACCATCTCGAACTGATAGTGTGTGCTTAAGTTTATCTAAGTTAATGTAATCAGTTAGTTGGTCAGACTGAACGACATCTTCAACAGGTTGCTCTTGGATTGAATTACAATGACTACATTTATCTCAGGAAACCAGGCATTTGTGGATATGTAGTTTATGTATCCTGTTAGAATGGCAGTTGTTATCTTTACTCCTGTCTACCTTCTGAATATTTGAGTCTCCAGTGTAACTTGATCTGAGTTTGTCTCACTCAAGCAGAGCCTGGGGAGGTTCATCAGAGCTGTGTTGTAATCACCAGCTCAGACATCCACCCCCCATCTCCCCTCAACAATAACCCCTTTTCCCACATCTTCCCAAGTGTAGTCGGGGCGCCACAGAGGCGTCCAGCCTCACATCCTCCACTCATGCCCGCTTCACACCCCAGCAGCCTGACTGTGTCGGCATGCAGACGCAGAGAAGATTTCACCCCCACCGAACCTGGAGCAAGCTCTGCTGAGAGAAGCTGCTTGTTCAGTGTCATTCTGCATGTGAGCAGCTAATGTAGCATGAGTAACACCCTGCACGGGGTGAGACACGGCGGTGGAGAGAGTGTGAGAAGACAAGAGAGGAGAGAGAAGCTCAACCCAATGGGGAAGCAAGGTCACAGCCCTTACATTACACCACAGAATATGTCTTGAACTTTAAATAATATGTGTGTTTGTGTGTTTTTCTTCATCATGTATTCAACCCATTAGTATGTTTGCATGTGTGAGTGTGCGTGTGCCATATTTCCTTATCTCTGGCCAACATGCTTTTACTAACAAGCAGTGTCTCCACCTCAACCCAGCCAACCCCCATTTTAGGGGGGGCCGAAGAGAGGTGGAAGGGAGGAAAAGGAAAAAGGGAGGGTGAGTGAGGTTAACAGCAACAGGATCAGCAAAAAAAGAGAGAGAGAGAGAGAGCGAGAGGGGCCCAGAGACTGACAACTACTGACAGCTGAGCTTCCTCTCTCAGTGGGGCTTGTAATACATCCAATTGACACACACACACCCACGCACACACACGCACAACCACACACACACAGATCGATCCATTTCAGCCAAGAGGTCATGTGCAGGAATTATACCCATTTTCTCTCTCATGTAGAGTTTAACACTGTGGACTGTGCTGTCTGTCGAAGGAGAAGCTCTTACGTAACAAATGCTGATGTTCCGTGTGTGAGAGTCTGTATGTGTGTGATGTTATGCAGGTTTTCTTGTCTTGCGTTTGGAGCACGATATCAGCTCAGTCAGCTACAATGAAATCACTTTGTGTCGTGAGTGTGTGTGTGTGTGTGTGTGTGTGTGTGTGTTTGTGTGTCACAGACAGCACACCACAGGGAACAGTAAGCAACAGGTGTAAAAGAGGATGTTAAACATACAGTGAACCGTTTTTCCCCTGCCTGACTTCTGAACCTTTGGCTGTCACCGCTGGTATACGAGGACAGCTGTGAAAATGACCTCTTGTTTGCTCCACACAGCGTAGCAAACATTTCATCTCTGTCTGTGTGCAATGACCTGCTTCTGCGTTTCCTCTTGAAACAAATGTTTGGTGTGTGTTAACCAGCAAACGACATGTATATCACTCAGGCTGTTATTTAATGAGAGATAGGCTGTGGAGAGCAGCTGCCGATGTCACACAGCACAACAGGCCATCGCTGATAAGTGCTCTTCAGACAGACAGCAACAGTGCGTAGGATGTGAGATCACATTAGTCACCTACACTGATGACGCAGCTGTTTTTTAATTCTCCTGAGGGAGAGGACCTGAGTGAAGAGGTCGCTTTTATGTGCTGATCAGAGCCTGATTGTGTTCAACTAATCATACATGTTCCCGTCTGAACAGTAATTCAGGTATAGCAAATAACGTTGTTAGTAAAGTTGTAATGTTTCTATGCATGCCAATTTGGAGAAAGGCCGCATAAACATTCAAACACACAAGTTTGTTGTCTTGCTGAGAGTTAAGTAAAAAGACTGACACATCTCTTATATCCATACAGCAGCTAGAATGGCACTCTGTAGAGCGCACTACTCCGTCAAGGCCCAGCAGTCCCCCTAAATCAATCAAGCTGCACCAAATTTCACAAACTCAAAAATATCAGTGTGCCAGAGTTCTTCATCAAGAACCATGAATTATTCCCCAGGCAATCAGTGAAAATGTAAAAAAAAAAGAAGCCCTGTCTCACAATGCTCCTCCCCCAGGCTTCATGGTAATCCGTCCAATAGTTTCTGTGTAATGCTGCTAACATAATGAAGATTATGATGAAAACATAATCTCCTTATATCTTGTAAATATGAAGCTAAAGCCACCAGCTGGTTAGCTTAGATTAGCACAAAGACTGGTAGCAGCTATCCTGGCTCTGCACCATCACTAAAGCTAATCGAATGATGCTATATCAATTTATTTTTGAATAACAATAGACATGTTGTGGTTTTAGACATGGTTATGTGCTGGACTATTTCTTGGCTCAGAGCGGTGACCTCCTGTAGTCTTGTCATCAAAGTGTAGTTGCCAGGCCAAGAAATAGTCCACCACATATGATGCATTCATGTAATGTCAGCAGGAAAGGAAGAACTTCATCATTCTAACTTTCAGAAAGTTATTGATTGGGGTGCTGAGGTTCTTGGTCTTTCTGTGTGGAGTTTATATGTTCTTCCTGTGACTGCTAGTGGTTTGTTGACAAATCACAACTATCAGAAATCCACAACACCCCAGACAAATTTCACCTTAGTTCTCTGACCAGGACAGAAAGCAATGTCCTGACTGCTGATAGCCCTAACCCCACTTATTATAGGCTGAATATGACAAAGGCAAGAAGAAAACTACAAAAGCTTAGCCAAGCTAACAGCTGCCATCTGTAGTTTCATTTTTGCCCTTTAGAGATGAGAGTGGATTCATTCATTGGACTTCGTACTTCAAATCCAACTATTGGCAAACAAATAAGCATGTTTCCCAAAATGTCTGACTGTCACTTTCAGACAGAACAAAGTTTAGAAGACAACAAACAAAATAGTATAAGTCAGATATAGGATTGGAGAAGTCAGACTGAGTGAGAACCAAAAAGGGGCATTTTTCCGGACAGAGCTTGTGTTAATATAAATTCTATTGTACAATCCACCCTCTGAGATATTTCTGTCCACAAATTCATCTGTGTCTTTGATCCTAATCTCCTGCACCGTCTTGAACTCTCAGGCCCAGGAACCTTTCTCCCTCTATCCCTTTTTTCTCCCATCATGTCTTTGTGGAGGTTTCCTCAAACCTCTCCTATTTTAGTATGTTCCATCAGATATGATTTGCCCCCTTGTTTAAAAAAACCAAAACTCTAAGCTCCCCGTCCTCTCTCTCTCTCTCTCATAAAACAAAGTAGCCCTGTGTGTTTGTGTGTGTGTGTCCATGCACCAACAGTTCTGTTCCTGATCCTGGAGGGAGTGATCAGTGCTCAGTGCAGCAAGGAGGCTGAAGTCCACCCGGATTTACCAGCAGCTCTTTATAAGGACAAGGGAAAAAAGGCTCTGCTGCCTCTATATTTAGACAGACTTTATTGGGCCTCTTGTCTTCCTTCTTCTCCTCTCCCCTCCTCTTGTGTTGCTGCTGTTAAATAATCTCACCAGAGCCTTTTGGACGACTGGCCCTCCTCTGCATCGCAGTGAGGGGAGAGCGGGGCTGATAATGATCTGGACGATAATAACAGAGCAGACCAAACGAAAGAGAGATGGGGAGAGGATGGAGGGAGGATGATGAGAGAAGTGGTGGGTAGTGAGAGAAGTGTTTCATCGTGTCTCCTCCGCTCCTCGCAGACTGTTATCCACAGTGTCGGGCCTTGCTCATTTCCCAAACGTCCTCCAGTGGTGAGGAAGTCCCAAGAAGGGAGCAGGTTATCATCCAGCCACATGAGGAGGAGACAATTGACCTTTGTGATGTCCCAAAACCACCAGATGGGTCTTTTCCAATTCCTCCTGTTCCAATTTGCCCATTGACCAGTGGCAGACTCTGTGAATCTATGTTGAAATATGCCCATACATAGTCCTCCTATATGTCTCCTCTACATACCTCTGCTATCTGACCTTATCTCCACAGCAAAGCACATTTCTCAACAGCTTTGACCTCTGCTGTCCAAATTTACAGCCAGTGACAAACAGCACTCCAACATGGCGCTCTCCTATTCACCTATCTCTGTGCCTCTTATTTCTACTTTGAATTTCCCTCTAATTCCTTTAATTGGTTTTCAAGTACAATCTGGCATACATTGTGCCAAAATATTGTAAATATGCACAGTTTTGAGTACTCATACATACATAATATACACGGTCAAACACTAATGTCTGTGTCAGCACTCAGGAGACTGTGTCACTGAGGGGAAAAAGCTACAAATTCTGGGCTCGACTTCAGATTTATAAAACCCTAAGTAAACATGTGCTGAGAATGTGCTTCAGTACAGTTGTACTTTGAACTAAATACTAAAATCAGCACGCTAACATGCTCACACTGACGTTATAATAAAGTATAATGTTCAACCTGATGGAGGCACCAGTGGAAATGTAAGAGGATCACTAACATCACTGGGGTTAATCCTCTGGGCACCATGAACATGTGTCCCAGGTTTTACATGAATTCATCCAGTAGTTGTAGAGATATTTCATTAATCCCATCATTGTCAACTTGCTGATGTTACAAAAAAGGAGCCAGGAGATAAGTCATTTGGTGTCATTTTCTAGGGAGAATGAACATGTGCATCTTATTTCATGGTCATGTACCAATAGAAGAAGAAGTATTTCAGTCTAAGTGGTTGCCACATGAATGGTTAATAACGCCCCTACAATGAATAGGCGAGTCCTGTCTGCCTGGGCTTGTTGCCTCTAATACTGTTAAGTTAATGACTTGTCTGTGGCTGACTGTGCTTGTCTTGTACAGAATACCCTTGATTCATGACAGGCCTGGAAAGGAGAACCCAAGAATCTTTATATTTACTTCACGATGGGCATAACAGGTGAGGTTGAAGGAGGCAAAAACTATTTGATTTGCATATCAGCTGCCAGATTCAGGAGTCACACAAGAGAAGCATCAACTGCCATGCAAATCAGAACCAAATGAGATTCAAAACAGGGCTGAGGTAAAGGAGTGTTCAGAGAGGGCAGAGCACAGGAGGGTTTTTGTGTATTCAGCACTAATGGTACTATCTTCTATCTTCCCATTTGTCCATACAGTCGTTTGTGCTTCTGGCTCCAGGCTAAAGGGTCTGTCAAGTTTTCTCCACAACAGCAACAGCAGCTCGTTGTGGAAGGACAAACCATGACATCAGAATAGTGGAAGCAGCCATGAAGACAATAGTTCTCTGTGCAGGAGAAGAGCCGAGGCGTGGCCTGGCCGTACAGAGGCTCCTGTCAGAGGAGCAGCGGTCCTCAGCAGCTGTCTCAACCTCTGTCTGTATCTCTGTCACATACGCTCATTCAATCCATCATGAGAGCTGACATAGCATTTGGATAAAGGATCAACAGATTTATGTTAAAATCCCTTTAACCATATGTATCGCTCCTCTCTATCTCCCAGTGTGTTTGTTTGTGTGTGTGTGTGTGTGTGTGTGTGTGAGAAAGAGCTTCTCTCTGTTTGTGCTCGGTACCAGCTCAGGAACGCAGGGACGGAGGTGGAGTAGGAGGGAAGCCCCAGAGAAAGAAACATAGTTCGAACAAACTGGGAAAACAAAGAGCCAATGGACAAAGTAGCCCCCACTGACAGGAGGTCTGGGCAGATAGTGGCATAGATAAATGTGTGTGTGTGTGTGTGTGTGTGTGTGTGTGTGAATGTGCATATGTAAACGCATAACACAAAACAGGCAGCCTGCCCATTTGATAGTGCTCCATTTACTCTGTATTTATTTGTCTTCTCATGTTTGCCTGAGGAGATAGGAAAAGGCTTTGAGACTTGTAGCCGCTGTGCGTCTTTTGCCAGATTATTCTAGACCCTCCGGTGGCGAGCCCTCTTCTTCAAACAGCCGTAAAGGTTTACAGGCCGTGACAGAGAGGAGCGAAGTAGCTCACCACGCAGCTGAATTTCACATGGGGAGAGGAGAGGGCTGTACGTGATGGAGTGGAGCTGCTGGAGCCTCACACACACACGATCCCTCAGGGACACACCACCTGGGTTGTCAAAAGAAGTCTGGCCGGGCCTTTAAAAAAGAAAACAGCTCAATATGGGATATGCAAACATCGGATGAGCATCACTGAGCGTGTATCAGCAGCGTGTATCAACACAAAACCCACCTGCCCTTCAGTGGAAGTCTAATGACAACAAATGCAACAAAGGCCCGGTGTGGTACGCCCACCCTCGAGGGGCCGCCACAGCCGTCTATTCAGCCTCCATTCACCTGTGAGACGGATTCAGAGGGATATTAAAAGCTTTCATACACATGGGTTGATGGCATTATGAATTTGCATTGAGGACGCTGGTCTGAAGGGTAGGGGGGTTATATTATGATTGGGCCATTGTTGCTTCCAGTCTGGCTCCATGGAAAAGTGGAGGCTCTTTTTTTTTTATTGTTTAATCAGTCAACCATCTTTCTGAAAACATGGTTGTATTATGTACATGTATTATATTGAATTTAGTCAGGGTCCACCAACGGTCTCGTCATCACAGCGTATACTGTATAAACACACAGATTCAACACAGATAAAGGGAAAAAGGGGTTTTCTTGTTAAGTGATCTAAAATGCCAAATCAAAAATAATCAGATCTTGTTTGTGTCGTGCGACTAAAATTGTATTGCCTCATAAGGGTTAATAATCTGTACAACATGTGACAGCCTCTGTCCTTAACCCTTGACTATAGAGTGAAGAAAAACTACTGGAGGAGGAGCTCCATGTGTGACGTGTCCTCAGACAATCTAGGCCCATGGCAGCAGAACTAAGAGCTTGTCTGAGACGGACCAGAACCAGCTCTAAATATGCACTTTAACAAAAGGGAAGGTTTTAACTGTTAAGCGTAGAGAGGGTGTCTCTGATAAACAAACAGTGTTGTCCATCATTCAAAGAATTTTACACTACAAGTCACATTCACCCATTCACATACACATGCATGTATTATTTCTTTATCACACACCATTCAGACACTGTCTGTACTTTAGTTCAGTATCTTGCCCAAAGACAGGAATGCCAGGGAGCCAGGGGATCGAGCCACCGATCTTCTGGTTAGTGGACGACCCGCTCTGACTCCAGAGCCACAGTTACCTTAGGCTGCGCATGGTCCAGTACTGTGCTGTTTTATTCCCAGAGGGCAGCATAACCTTTTTAAAACTGATGTAAAATATTAGTATCACTATCATGACCATAACAGAACTCTCTAGACTGGAATTACAACTGTTTCAGCGGTAGGGATTCGAATTATAAAATAATCTGCAGGTGTTCAGGTATATTTTTTACCTACCATCATCCTAGTGGCACCTGTTCTGTTTATCGGTTTGTAAAATGGTTTGTATTGCAAAAGCCTCCTGACTCACATGGTAGTTGGCTGCAAAACATTTAAAGATTAAATCCTAAGAGACAGGTCTCCTCACTTTTCAGCAGGTTTTGATACTGAATGCTGCAGTGATGTGGGAGCTGCTGTGACCATGTGACGGTGTGGTGTGTCTGATTGTTGCATTGATGGTCAGATAGCTGTGGATAACTGTGCTGGTGTGTCACTGGGCAGATGAACTGAGGGAGCCCGGCACGCAGCTGCACACTGTGAGACACACAGTCTCCGGCTTTATCCTGAGATCAAGATCAGTGAGGATATGTTAAAGACTGGACACACACCAAACACACACAGGAACTCTGAGGAGGCAGCATCAGTCAACCACAGGCTCACTGCTGGGTCAATGTTGATGGGCCCTAACAGTCAGAAGACAATGACTGCCACCTAGCGGTAAGTCTGTAAAATGCAAAGCAGGGTTACACAACAAGAACTGCACTGAATTGATTCAAACTTGGTGGAAGGGTTGGGGTATGGACCAAGAAAGAACCCATTAAGTTTAGGAACAGATTCATTTCAGGGGGCAGATCCAGGATCTTTAACATAGCAATTTTTGGGAGGAATTTAACAAGAAATTATGATGAAAAACATCTGGCTCGATTGTATCTTGATTGGATGTAAGGGGACTGTTGGGCATTGGCGGATGTCTTCTTAGAGAGGGAAACTGAAAACAAACACTTCCATCCATCTGAGAATATTGACTAATTTCTTAACGTTATTTGGTGTATTCACACATTATATGCTGCAAAATTTAAGGTAATAACATATCATATAAATAAAAAAACCTAACTGTGTCAACAGGTTGGAAATACATGACGCAGTTGCTCAATAATTGACCAAATGGTCCATTCCTATTGTTGCAGTGACGTTACCATAATATTAACTCTGTAATAACTAAGTAAAGAAGTGAATTTGCACATTAGTATCCTCTGTAGATTACCTGTGTATTATATATTTTATTATTCACGTGTTTTTTGCTCAAAATCACTTTATGCTTCACATTCTTGTGCATCATCAACATTTTTTTTAGCATGAATGTGTTCACTATGTTTTTCTTACATGTATGTTCCATCAGAGTGTATTAACATACACTGCTCCATGGTTCTGAGTTATATGGGCAAGTAAATTAAAGAAATGAAAAACTTTCTCCAGTCACCCACATAATTTAATTGTAGGTGCTAAACTTCAGTTGAGATCGGCTGAAAGGCTAAACTTTACTGTGAAGTGCTTTCTGTGTAGGTAAATAAATACCTACCATTTATCAAGGCTATTAAGTAGGAGCATGCTACCTCTGGGAAATTATTCCCCAATAGTCATGTATGTGCTATTGTTCATGTCATCTGCAATCAGTAATTGCTTTAGAAAGAACACATGACTGTTGACCAGGGGGAAAAAAGGATGACTCTATAAAGCCTCTATAAAACAGATAAACATTATTGTTACTATTTTTAAGTTACATATCCGGTTAGGTAGGACATAAATCTGGAGTTATAAGCTTCAGTTGATATATCCAGATAGATGCTCTATCTGACTCTATGCCATAATCAGGACTAATTGTAAATCAAGGATCCCCCATAGAGCCAAGTAAATGTTGACAGTTGCCAAGGATACTCTTCATTAGGACTAAAAACACTGCAGCACTAATGCATGATGCATCTGCTCTGATTCCTTTGTCTCACACATACAACAATGGTCTATAAGTGGTACTGATTTATTCAAATATTCATGTGTATTTTTTATAACATTACAATAGTAAACAAAATAAAAGTCAACATAAAAAAATTCACACACAAAAGAAAAAAATTCAACAAAAGGAGAAAAAAAAGCCTGTTTACAAAGTGTTAATGATCATTTTATCTTTCTGTTGTACACGACATAAAAATACTGCTGCAGATGTTTCTACTCAAATCATGTTCACCTGCAGTAAACTGCATCATTCATTATCTTAGATACAGCTGCTCACTGACCATGTTACAGCTGTCTGATCTTTGTCGGGAAAATAATGCTTCCAACAGAAACCAAACACGAGCTTCTTCTTCTTCTTCTATCCATCCAGTAGCTTGAGGATACTTTCCCTCTCCTTCAGCGCCTTCCAGGCCTGGTCCTTCTCCTTCTTGGTTGGAGTGCGTTTCTTCTGCCTGGCTGCCATGATCCGCCGGAATCCCTCCATCACCTCGTTGTCAGACACCCTGACTCTCTGCCTCAGCTCCTGCTTGCGCATCTCCTCTTTTGCCAACCTGTGAAACATCATTAAATAAGAAGTTCATGCCACCTGCTGATCACAAAAAGACCCAATTGTACACTATTCACTTTACGGTTAATGTCTTGGTTATAGGCCTGTGTCCTCACCGGAGCAGCTCCTGTTTGCGAGCTCTGTTGTGAGCACTTAGAGCTTTGAGCTCTGCTTGTCTCTTCTGCAGTTCTGCCAGGACCTCGTCCTCTGAGTCTCCTCCAGGTCCAGGTCGTTCCTCAGAATCCAGCAGCCCCTGGGCTACCAGCTCCTCTTTGATCCTCGCCTCCAGCGAACGTGTGTGAGGAACGCTGCAGAGAGAAAGACCAAATGACACGTGTCATTAATGAACAAATGCTGTTGACCAATGGCAAGTGAGCCTGATTTAGACAAACACCTGTGTTTCTGTGAAAATAAAGTGGAGCAAAATATTATTTGTGTGTGTGTGTTTGGAGAATTGTCTAACTGTATCAGACCCAGACTTTTTATTCATAATGTTTATCCATGTGCACGTAATCATATTTGTAAATGTGTATTCAGAATCTGTATTGAGATATGTACACGTGTGGACAACTATGTAAATGCATACATAGATATTAGTGAGTGAAAAGGCTAAGTGTTTTGCACCAAGAGCTTCTAATAAGTTATCAGTTGCAACTCAGATGTGACTCATGCGTGTGGCAATTTGTCCATAACCAAAATATTTTGTTTAACCTAAAATGAGATATGGCAAGTGAAGCGGACATATTCTAATGTCTATGACCACATTTACAGATGATTTACATGTTTACAAGTTCCAATTATGCACAAATAGTCTAAACACAAATTATTTTACACATTTACAAATCTGATTACACACATTGATTGAGCTTCAGTTACACAACTCTCCACACACAAACAAATAATATTGCTCCCCTGAGACTCTTTAAGTGTTTTGTGGACTCGAACACGTCACCCACCCCTCCATCAGCATTGTGGTGAGTAGATAATGGGTGAATTTTAATTTTTCGGTGAACTATCCCTTTAACATCCCACTTGAGACACTGAGGTTTTTGTGTGGAAATGGGTGAGAATTCAGAAGATCATGCTGCAGGTTCATTCGCTCACATACTGCAGCACATATACCTAAAAGCTTTCCCTTGGCTTCGAGGAGACGTTCCAGCACCATCGTTGGCATCCCTGCTGGAAATGTCTGGTATGGGAGAATCCTCCATGGGGGATATAATGTTCTCCTGAAAGGAAAACAAACAATATCAATAATTATGGTCACCGGTCAAGGCGAAATCATTTTTCATTCATTTATACTTTGGAAAGCCACTAATGAAAGTTTTCTCAGTGTATAAACTTGGTATCAAAATAAAGAGTCTGACCTCAACAAGGGCCTGGAGCAGACGCTGAGTGAGAGGACCAAAGGGACAGCCGTCCTCTGGAGATTCATGTTGGGACTCTGACTTTTTCAGCATTGAGTCCACATCTGTTAAATATGACAGAGTGTTGAGGGAGACACATGCATGTGTAATGGACACAGTGTGGCGTGGTCATTCGGAGGCTCAGGCTTCAGTCTCCCCTCACCTTTAGCATCCAGTTCAGACAACGGTCCTCCCATCAGGCTCTTCTTCTTGTCATTGGCTCGTGCTCCTTCCCTCTGCTCCTCTAAAAGATCCTCTTGAGCCCAACGCTGAGAGTAGTGTTTCCCCAGTGCTGGAATCTACAGTTGGCACAGGCAAGACTGAAGTTTAAAATCCATTTAACACAATAAAAACACACAGCGTTTTGGTCATGCCCTGAGTGAAGGTCATACTTTGAAGTACTCAGCTTCATCCTCTGGGGGTTTCAGAAGCTCTTCTATCAATCGTATCTCTTCATTTGTGATATCAGCGCAATATGGCTCCACTGACGCCCAGAATCTGAAAACACATATACGTTACAAAAATCAAATGCAAGAAACCTTAACAGAAATACAGCTTTACTTATTTCACTTTAAAAACTCCAAGAGTCTTGTAATATATTCAACAAAGAGATATTATGAGGAGCCATTGTTGCTGACCTGTTGGGAGCATCGTTTTTAGGAGTGCGGGGAATGTCTTGTGGATCATCTGTGAATTCATACTCTTGGACTTTAGGCTGCAGGTTTTTGGATTTGGGTCTGCCGGGACCAGGACCTGGTCCGTGACTGCCTTTGCCATCCAACTTCTGTTTCTTTGGTTTATGGCGAGACGTGGCAGCGGGGTCAGGGTCTTTCCCCAGCTTCAGGAACCGCTTGTCTCCCTTCTTGTCCTGCCAGTCTGTGAGGATCTGAGGCACAGCAGAGGTTTGAACTCAGGGAGGGTGGATGAAAACGATGGAGAGGTACTGGTGAACTGAAATCTGGGGCGCACCACATGTTTTCTTCTCCTACCTGTCTCTGCTCCTCCAGAGCTCGGAGGCGGCGGCTGGCCGAGGACAGGAGCGTCTCCAGCTCCAGCTGCAGGGTGTCCAGCTCCTCGATGCCGATCCCATCGTCCTCCGATCGGCCCAGCACAGCGGTGTAGCGGGGGCACACCTTGACGTGCTCGACGGGCTTGAAGTCGTAGTATTTGAGTGGGGGGCAGTCCTTCAGCTCACTCATGATGCTGCGAGACCTGCCGCTACCTGGAGGAACTGACAGAGGACAGTGTGGTTAACAACATGCTGTGCTGCTGCTGCTTCTTCTGCTTCTCTCTGTTCACCTGCATCTCTCCATCACAGAGACACACTCAAACACCGCGCGCACACGCACCTAAATGCACGTTCACGCAGGGCTGCTTGAGAGGACGAGCTCGCGGGGCCCAAACGGTGTGATTGACAGTTACATGTTAATATCCGCTGCTGTTATCTCACATTGACGAACATAAACACTCAACACGAAGCAGTTCCCCGAGAACAGGAGCTCAACGCTACGAGCTTTAGCTGCATTTTTAAATCTTTGATGTTTAAGCGCAACAACATCTACCGTCAGTGAATGGCGTCCATGATGGGAAAAACCAATGGGATTAAACAGGGGTGGCAAGTACAGTCAAATACAATTGTAGCGTATTTTCAACACAGTGTTAATTGCTGTGACGGGATTTTAATAATTTCATATATAAAACGTTTTACGGGGATTTTGAGTCGTTTAACCTGCAAAAACAAATGTTCGAGTTGTGGACAAATAAATCTAAAATGAAAGTGGTATCGTCGGAACAAACCATGTTGCGTCAAGGTGCAACCGAAAAATGTTTCAGCTCTTAAACTGTGATTGAGTAAAAAAATTGTATTGTGTTTATAGTGCAATGCTGATTCAACGTATCTTCTTCGGTAACAAGCTACAAAAGGTCCACACGATTCGTGAAAATAATGGTGATTGAACGATGCGTCTCCTGTCCGCAGAGCAGAATGGACGCATCGAAGGGTAGGCTCGCTTTTTTAAATCAAGTATACTCCACCCGGGCGGGGACAGCAGCGCAAAGAGCAGTGTCCACTGTGCGCCGCTAAACCCGCCTCCTCAAACGGGTCGTTACGTCAAAACGAGCGCACCGTGTCTTTACTCGACGATGTGGGATTCACGGAAGAGGAGTCCCAGGCGTGGCTGAGGAACTTCCGTCTTTGACAGCAGAAAAATGGTAAGTCTCTCGTACTCAATCTTACGTTTGATTGTTATTCTCACATGTATCTGTCGCTACAGTCGAGCCGGGCCGGGCTCGCTGGCTCCGTGTCTCTTCAAGACGAGGTTAGCTGCAGTGGAACGAGATGACGGGCATCATTGATTCGCACAGACTGAAATGATTGAGACGAGCTGTATCTTCCTCTCGGCTCATTCTCTACTCGCTGCTATGATTGTTAGTGTTTCTGAAAAGTGTCTGTGGACCAGGAGGAGGCTGCGTTTGTGTCTTTGGTTCATACAGAACCAACAGAGAGATGATAGTGAAGCCACATGTAAGTATATTGGATGAGCTGCAATCTCGGTCAGCTGAAATCACCCACTGTGGTTAATGCAAGACTCGGTAGATTCATTAATTAATATTTGCGAATGGTTCTTTTTATTTTTTTAAATGACAATAGAAAAGGAAGTGTCAGAGTGTTAGAGGGTCACCGCAGAGTTGTAGCGACCGCATCTCTGCACATATCTCACCTGACCTGAGAGTCTCACCCTGCAGGCTGAGTCACCCCAACTACAGGAGCTGTACTTTGCATGTTCCCCTGATATAAACAACCAATAACATCATCTCTGCATTGTGATCAGACATTCACCATGTCCACCCTCTTCTCAGACTGCGACTCTGCGCCCCTACTTAAACGCTGTGAGGGCCACTCTGCAGGCGGCCCTCTGCCTGGAGAATTTCTCCTCGCAGGTGGTGGAGCGTCACAACAAGCCGGAGGTGGAGGTCAGGTATGTTAAAAAAAAACATGCATGTGTTTGGAGAACGAGCAGTCTTGCAGTCTGTTCCCCATCTTCACCTTATTTCTTGTGCCCTCGAGCTGTTTGCCGCTGTCACACAAGCGCAGGCTTGTGCAAACTTGCATAGGAAAATGTAGGAGGGGAAAAAAATTACAAGAGCATGGGCTAGGCAGTAAAATGAGCTGATGGGGACTTGCTGCAGCCTGTTTGCAGGTGTTCCAATACAAGGAGTAGAATAGTAGTTTTTCTGTGAGACTCTATAAACTCAAAGGTTCTATGTAGGGCCATGCAGGTCTAATCTGGAAAACACACTAGTTCTATATCTGCAGAGTCTCTGTCATCCTGGTCATTGTATCTTCAGGAGCTGTGCACTGGACTTGCTTGTGTTTCACCTTTCATCCAAAAAGCTTCTTCAGTTCTGAGTTGGATCTGAGCCTTTTGAAGGATTCTTCCAGCTCAGTGGACTTTCACTGTTGAGAACTATCTTCAGAATTTTTGGATGAGATGTGAAATGTCTTCAAGAACCGCAAGCAAGTCAAGTTAAAACTCAGCTGGCCTTTTTTTATTTCTAATGAGGTATCTTTTTTTTTTTACCTGTGATTACAGGAGCAGTAAGGAGCTGTTACTCCAGCCTGTGGTGATCAGCCGCAATGACAAGGAGAAGGTTCTCATTGAGGGCTCCATCAACTCTGTCAGAGTCAGCATTGCTGTCAAACAGGTGATTAAATCCAGCAGGATTTTTGTTGCTTTCTTTCTTTATGTCGCATGTACCAAGTTTCTTTCACAGTATATGCACCATAAACAACTTCTGTTGTCATCAAATGTAGGCTGATGAGATTGAGAAGATCCTTTGCCACAAGTTCATGCGCTTCATGATGATGAGAGCTGAGAACTTCTTCATCCTGAGGAGGAAACCAGTAGAGGTGAGAGACAGAAGGGGAGGGGTAGTAAGCATAGTATATAAAGGGATGAAAGCTACTGACAGAAGAGGAATATGAATAGTCAACAGGAAGAGTGAAAATACAATGAGGAACTATGTGACCTTTTTTTAGATGGCTTACCTCATTACTCTTAAAGGGATATTTCACAGAAAAATTTAAATTCACTCATCACCACTATGCCGATGGAGGGGTGAGTGAAAGTGTTTGAGTCCATAAAACACTCCTGGAGTCTCAGGGGTAAACAGTGTTGCAGCCAAATCCAATACATTTGAAGTAAATGGGGACAGATTCTTATGGACAAGCCTAAATGTCCTCTGATATCCTCCTCTGGAGCCTCATTCGCTCATGGATCACAGCGGCCACCATTTACTTATGGTACTTATGTATTGGATTTTGCAACACTGGTTACCCCTGAATCTGTTTTGTGGAGTCAAACACTTCACCCACCCCTCCATCAGCTTAGTGGTGAGTGGATAATGAGTGCATTTTCATTTTTGGGTGAACTATCCCTTTAATGCACAGATATCCAGTATACAAAAATAAAATACTAGAATAATTACAATGGAAATTCCCATGAGTTGAATTACTCCGGTGATGTTTTTGTCAAGTTTCGGAGACTTTTACCAGCCTCTGACTCACCTTTTTCTCGTTCCCTTTGTTTCACTATGACTTCAGGGATATGATATTAGCTTCTTGATTACCAACTTCCACACGGAGCAGATGTATAAACACAAGCTGGTGGACTATGTCATCCATTTCATGGAGGAGATCGACAAGGAGATAAGCGAGATGAAGCTGTCCGTTAACGCCAGGGCCCGTATCGTTGCTGAGGAATTCCTCAAGAATGTAAGAAACTTGTTCTTTGCTCTGATGGCTCAGGTTTTTTTTATTACATACAAATGAAAATGATTTAAAAACAGAAATGCTTAGTGGAAATAATTAGAGGATTTTCTTTCCCACAGTTCTGAAGACAATGTTTTTGTCTGTGGTCCCACACAAACCGGAAAACGCTCCAAGGGCCAATCAGCATAAAAGAGAACTAAAGGAGTAAACAGCCAATCAGCGAAGAGATGAGAGGAAAGTGACCAATCTGGAGATAACACCCTGTTACAACCGTCTGGAGCATTTCCCTGTACTCGTGAATATCACTGACTGTATATAATGAAATATTTACCAGTTTCATTTTCAGCCACTTAGAACAAATCCCCAAACAAAGGCGGGTCCTTAAAGTATTAATCAAGTTGATATCCATGAGTACAGGAGTGCAGAGGACGCGCTGTGGCAAATAGGCTTTTGTATTTTGTCTGTGTGAGTCTGTGTTCTGTCACTGTTGCTACAAATTAAATCTCCAGATTTCTCTGTTCAGGAAAGTAGTATTCGTGGTGTTTGAATCTGGAAAGAACCGACCAAAACCCATGTATGACAAATAATCAAATAAAAAAGTCTGTTGTTTTATAGCTTTAGTTGTTCTTATTTAAACAATGTCAGACATTCATGGTGAGTGTGCACTGCAGTTGCTGCTGGCGAGTTTCTCGTCAGCACTCATGTTGTTTCAGCTGCAGAAGGGGAAGCAGAAGCTTCCAGCTGCAGACAGAAGTCGTGTGAACTGTTTCTGTTCTACTTGTTCACATTTCCAACTTGAACTCATTATCGAACTGTAGATTAGTCTCAGAGAAGAAAGACTTCAGATGACCTAATTCTCTTCATAATGCCCCAGATTCTTCAAGGGTATTATTACTAAGCACTCAATGTTTCCACATAGTTGGATACAAACCTTCTCAAAGCTCTGACTAAATGGCCCAACTGTACCGAAGTAATATCATTTTTTAAATTTACTGAAACTATAAAACAAAGTTGAAGCCATGGCACAAGTAAATGCCTTTAATTAGAAATCACATCTGAAGTAAATGTGAGACAGAGGCAGTGGCAGGTTGGTGTACAAAAATAACACTTTTTTATTATCAACAGCTTTGAGCTCATGTTATAGTTTTGCATTTCCAATACTTAGTGTTGAAATGCAAAAAGAGGCAAGTTGTACCATCATTGGAGGTCTGGAGTGTAGAGTCATCATCTACATATAACATCTGCTTCTACTGTAGACCACACAGCTAAGGATGAAGACATTTATATTATATATTTAAATTGAATGTTGTCACCACAGAAAATAATGACCCAGTCCATCCATGACATCACCATATTGTCCAAATGAGCGAGCCTCATTGTTTTTTCAAAGTAGGCTCATATTGCGAATCATCACTGGACACCTTCATGTGAAACAATGATGGCACAACACAGCAACACGTCAAACATATAGCAGGGAGCTACACCATCACTCAATGACACCACGTGGTTAATACTTCAAAATATATACTGCAGTGAACTTCACCATCAACACAATGAGAACACACTGAGTATCCTAACAATCAAACCCCCCCCCCCCTGTGCAACACAGTGGCTCGGACCAGTTACACTGAGAGCCACACCAAGTGGTTTTCAAATATAAACTCTGAGGCCCAAACTCTCTTCCTGCTCCCAACTTCCTTCAAATATTAAAAGAGACAAACTTGAGGGTTTCACACAGAAGTGCATGTGTGCATGTGGCAGAGGTTCTGAGGGAGGAGGAGGCCCATCACCAGACAGTCACCACTGTGAACAGGTTGTGCAGATTGGCAAGGTGAACAAAAGAAACACAAGAGTCAAACTTCATCATCCATTAATGTCAGACGTGAGGAGGGACGGTCTGCAGGGCGTCCTCAGCCGTGCGATGGAGGTTCACATTCTGCAAAGAGGAATGCAGCGGAGTCAGATCTCTTGTATACACATACATGTATGTAAATCAAACATACATGGTTAATTGTGGTTTTCAGGGAAACTTTCTGATAATTAAGAACATCAGTGTTCCTGTGGTTTAGCCATGAACGTCTCATGATGCTTTAAAAAAAACACTTCACCTCGTGTTTTTTGTAATCACAGAATATGATCCACCATTACAGCAGTCATTCATTTTAAAAGCACTTAATAATTCAGGCATTTTATTACATTAAATGAAATACCACAACTTTAAAAGAGAGTGCTTTTATTGACTAAGGCCTTATTTTTTAGGTCTTATTATTATTATTATATCTAATAAAATGATTTATGCATTTTTTAAACAAAGTGCCAGTGTAGATCTTGTTATCAGGCTTACGCTGGCTAGAAAGAAATGTGTGTGTGTGTGTGCGCACAACAGTGTTTTGTTCAGGCTGATGAATGGCAGCACTTCTCTCTGAGTCTCTGCATATGAATGAGGAAATCTCAGAGGATGTCAGTTTCAGCAAGGACACTGCACTGAACTTCTCATCTGTGCATAGTGAGGATAGGAAGGAAATGACAAGCCCTGTATGATCTCCACAAAGTGTAAAGAAGTGATATCAGCTTAGCAGTTGAGATATATTTTTGGTATTATTTAACTTCAGGTAGAGCATTAAACTAAGATCTTAACTAAGAGAAAACAGCTTTCATGATGAGATTTCTAAAATGAAGCACGAGAAGAGTGTGGTTGGGAAACATGATTGATTGAGCGGAGTTTATTAAGAAACATTAAACACAAGTATTGTCTTCGTTGTGTTCAGTGATATGAACGTACTGCAAGAACCTTCACAATGTTGAACAAAAAACGAAACAAAAAAAACAATAAAAACAAAGCATCTCCGTATTTCCAGGATCTTCATTAACAGTGTTAGACGAGAGACAAACTGTGATCGAGAACATTTCCTAACAAACTAAACAGAGTTGATTTTCATGTGCAAAATAAAAAGCACAACTCTGTCTGTGTGCAAATCTGTAAAACTAAGACTGGAGTTTTCTGACTTAACAGAAATAAAGTGATGAGACACTGTTTAAAAATCACATTGTTAAATCAGTTCAACAGACAGAATCAATGACAAAATTATACAGTTAATGCTTCAGGAGAAGGTGCTGGAATTTCATTGGTTCACAGATACAGCATCCATTTTTAAGAAAAGTCTGCTTTTCATTCATTCTCCAAAAATGGGAGAATGTGTACGACACAGGATCTGTGTTGTAGGATTCATGAATCAATAATTAGAAACTGGATTCCAGTCAATTACCAACATCATCACGTTTTAAAATATAAGTGGAGGGAAAAATTACAACAGAAGAAGGTGGAGGAGAGAGATTTCTGCATTTGGCAGGTACGTTGTGCGTCAAAAGGGTAGAGTGTCTGTAATGAGTGTTATGTGTGATAAGGGGTCATTGGGGTGAGGGGGTATTGCCTCACTGGTGAGCTGGCACTGTTAGCAAAGCCTCCTCTGACATCCGCGACACCTCTACGTTCTGTTTGTTAAAAAAAACAAACACAAAGGGGGAGGTATCAAAACACATGGGGGACTTCAAATCCACCAAACACACAAAGACGAAACGAAAGATGTTTAGATTCCAAGTTTGTTTATCTCATACAGATTTTTAACTTCACAGATGGAATGATGTCAACTGATGTGTACGAATGTCTAAAAATGCATATCTTTTTATTTATTTACAGATTGCTAAATGCCTGTGCACGGAATGCCTGATGCGCACAGAGAATCTTACACATGAATTTGGACTGGATTTATTTTGGTGAATGCGAGTATTTTTCAAAATAGGCAGAATAGCTCATCATCCCTAAATCAGAACACATACAATGTAGGATGATTATAAATCAGCTACTGCTGTGGGCGCACTTATGGACAAGAAAACCGTGAGTCCAGGCATAGAGCAGGTGCCAATGTTTTATGCCTGCTAGAGAACGACATGTCAGGACATCCCGGTGGCTCGTAATCTGCAAAATATGTACGCTTTGAAATATGGTTAACTTGTTAACTCCTTGTCCATGACCTCAAACCCCTTTTCTCTCAACACATTTTCTGTTTTTCTAATATCACATTTCTAAAGTACATATTTACTGCTGTAATTTCTTTTGTATTATGAACCTTGCATTCTGACAGCACTGGCTCAGGTTGTTTATCTGTTTAAACTGATTGTGTGTGTGTGTGTGTGTGTGTGTGTGTGTGCGCGAGTGAATATGTGGAACATTAGAAGCAGTGAAGTATTGATCTGTGTTTCACAGATATTCCAGAGCAGAAATATATGATATCATACAAACAATATGAAAACTCAACTGTCAGAATTAATTGTATCTGAAACTACGAGACAGACCTGTTTGTGAACCTTACCTCACCACATTTGGCTCAGCTGTAGTGTGTGTGTGTGTGTGTGTGTGTGTGTGTGTGTGTGTGTGTGTGTGTGTGTGTGTGTGTGTGTGTGTGTGTGCGTGCGTGCGTGCGTGCGTGCGTGTGTGTGTGTGTGCGTCTCATACCTCTGGTCTCTCTCTGTGTGTGTTGACCGCATCCACGTTTAGGCTGATGGACTCCACTTTACAGCCTGAGCCCATAGAAAGGTGAGAAGATTAGGAAACAGAAGAGTGAACAACAGACAGAGATTCAGTGGGTGTAATGTGCACTGGTAGCAGACCAGTCCTACCGTAGGCCACCGGTGTTAACTTCAGCACTGTGTGCAATGGGCACTTCAGGTACGGCAGTTCCTCTGTGTGAAGAGAAACGCACAGTTCATAAAATGACAGAATGAACCCAAACACTATCTACTATAATCTATCTTTTTTTATCTTGAAGCATCATTTTTCCTGAAAGCAAACTTTGTTCTAGACCCGATGAGCCTTCTTGGTAGTTACAATGTATACGAAAGTATTTTTGATAATTTACTACTGTAGTCTTTTTTTGGCATTTTTAAAACAGTTTTTTTGTGAATTCACATTTCCCTAATCCACTTAGCAAATTTTGTCTTCCTTCATTTCCCATAATGCTGTTCAACAACTTCAAAAGTCCACTGAACAAAATCAGTGCTGATTTCTGTGTGACATAAATGAGCACATTTAAAAAACTACACTTTTTTCGTTTTAAAGTGCATTATGGTTATGCCTCTTTCCACACAACAACTGGAAACGCTGTTGGCCCAGATTTAGTTTTTAAACTCCGGGGTTACGTTGGCAAAAACAGACAGATGAAAACACTGATGCAGTCGATCCCAGGTGCTTTCAGATTGGTTCTTATAAGTTTCTACTTGACTACCAGAGGGGGAAGCAGAACATTGTAAACAGCTACTTTCAGGAACACATGCCCAGTGTATATAAATGGCAACATTTGTTAATATGTCACTATCAGTCTTAATATGGATGGGGAATATTAGTGATGTAGAGCTACAACCGCTTGTGTGGACAGAGGTAGATTTAGTTTTCAAATGAAAATGTATTAGTATGGATGTAGCCTTAGCTTCGGGGAAATGACTAACCTGCAGTTTTGTCCAGGAAATAGGCCAATAAGCAACGCATGACGGCCTGGTGACAGACGACCAGAACGTTCTCCTGCCTCTCCAGCTCCATGATGACCGGCTCCAACCGCTGCACCAGGTCTTCATAGGACTGAGAGAGGGAAGACATCAGAAAAGGTGAATCAGACTTATGGAAAGAAACTGCGGACTGAGAATCATCGTAAACCTACAGCCTGCTTTACCCATATTTATTTCTACTGATGACATCACAATAAAGAAGTAAAATGACCAGAAAGAGCTGTAGATCTGTGAATGAAAACATCCCGTCAGTCCCTCTTCTTCACACGTACTGCTGCATCATTAAACACAGGCTGACATATTGATTTTCTACCAAGTGGTAAAAATCCATACAGTCAATCAGGACTATTACTGCCATCGCAAGATTCCCCAGAGCACTGCACAAGCGCTGTGTGCCTGGACAGCCAACTAATGCACTAATGCCCACATCCATCTTCCCATGTGAGATTAATGGAGAGGTAATGAGTTGGACTAAAAGTGAGAACAGACCAGCGGGCATTCAGCCCCACAGTATACAAACACACACACACACACACTTTGTTTACTGCCTTAATGTCTGAGACTCTTCTCGTGCACACTGAGGCTCATTAGTTGAGTAAGTGGCTGGCAGCCATCTGGAGACAGTTTAATAGTCTTCCATGGCCTGTGTGTGTGTAAGAGGGAGAGTGAGTATGTGTCATTATATTCACAAATGATGGTTGAGTCCTTCTTGCCAAACTTCAAACAGAGACACACTGTCCGTAAGCATGCTACCCTATTGTTAAAACAGAAGAGGACAGTGGGACAGTTACACAACCACATCACAGCTGCAGAAATAACAGTTCTTGCCGCTGACCTCTCCTTTCGGGTACCGATAGCGATATTTGTCCTGGTCCCTCAGGGCAAACTCCAGAGGATAGTTCCCCTGGATCTCCTCATACATCATCTCCTCACACACTCCCTGAAATGACATTGCACACAGATTAAACTCCAGGAACACTGCACTGATGTCGCGGCCCAGCAGTCAGGAGCATTATACTCACTGCGTCAATTTCGTTCAGGACTTTCCACTGTTCATATGGCACACAGAGAGCCTCTGCTGTCTGGATGGTTCTCTTCATCTGACTGGTCCACACCTTCAGGTCACTGATGCCCTGCGCCTGGATGAACTGGTTCAGCTTCTTAGCAAACTGCACAGAGGTAAGAAATAAATACTGTCAATAAACTCACCTACAAACAGACAAACCTACGATGAAACGGTTTTATGTACCTCCTTGCCTCCAGTAGTGAGGCCCGAGTCTCCTCCGATGCGTCCCTTCACATTGAGCTCGCTCTCGCCGTGGCGGCACAGGTAGATGGAGCGCGGCGTGATATGGATGTTCATGAGGTAGTAGACAATCCGGCTCTGGATGTGGTCCAACACCCGGTTCACTAGATAGCGCTGACCCACATCCATGATTTTAATGTAGGAGAGATCCCTGAGAGCAGACCAGACACACTGTAGAGTGACTGAAAACCAATGTGTAGATTTGAGAACACACGTTTAACAATATAAGTTAATCGCTGACATGGATCACTGAGGATTTGTTGTCTGGACAATCGGGGACATCTTTTGAAGCACTTATTAAAATACATCTTTTTAAGAAAAGCCTTTTATCAACCCATTTAGACCTGATTCAACCTATACGTGTCTATACCTTTAAGACTGGGTGCTGGAGCTGGATGTGTATGTGTTTTATATGATGCTATCATTTGAAGACATGACTGATGAAACACATTGTGATTTGCTGATATGGTTGCGGAGAAGGCAAATGCATTGTGGGAAATGCTGTTTGTTTTTCAGCACACTTAGCCTGTAAAAAGGTTTTTTAAAGTAGCGTCTCAGATGATACTAAAGCAGGTTACAACAGAGGTTCATTGATGAAAACAATAAAGAAAATTCAGACTCAGATGATGTTCCCACTGACCAAGACATGTCTCCACAAGTTTGATGGCTTTGTTGGTCTTTTTTCTTAAAATGACCTTTTGGGAAAGTGCAATGATTTACAATGAAAGCAAAAGGTTTAACCTATCAAATATTCAGAGGCTGAATTTTTTATTAGATTTTTTAAAATTGTAAATGATTCTTTCAGCTGTTTAGAATAGCCTCAAGTTTTAGGTGGTTGTTTTCAAACACTACTTAGGTTTTAGAATACGCTTTTCTTTGGCGCCTTAGGTCTTAATATTAATCATGGTACACCGTTTCTATTACCTGTTGTCTGTGTTATTGCCGTATTTTAAATGATTATAATTAATTGTATTCCCTGATCTTATTCGCCCTATGTTTTAATCATATTTCCACCACATCTAAAAAAATTTGTAAATGTGCTGTATAAATAAAATGTATTATCACTGAACGAGCTCACATGATTAATGTCACAACCTAAAATGTTTTGGATTTTAAGGTTGTTTTTTTTTTTGCAAACATGAATAAATCACCAAAACATCCAAAGTGAGGATTACATTTTCAAACTAAAAGGAAATAAATGATTACCTCTTTGTTCTGATGAACAGGATCAGAATGTACTTTAAAATGCTAACATTCTAAGCTAATATATGAGATGTCACAGACTCTGCTCCAGCTTCTATCTCACCTGTCCAGAACTTCATCCAGTGTCTCGTAGGAGTTTTCATAACACTTGATCCTCTTCATGAAATCCTCCACAGCCTCCTCTGTGTTGCAGTTGGTGTAGTCGGGGCTTTCCAGCTTCACTTGCTGAACGGAGAAAGAGAAGGGGAGTAAGTACGACGTGAGCTGAAGTTTGTTTTCTCCAAAGATAAAACAAAACACACAGTCACTCACCACAATGTTCTCCTGTATGACATCTGGGTCTTCACACACAGACTCCACGAAGAACACCTGAGTAGAAAGAGGACAAGTCAGGAGGATGAGTATGAAAGTTAACTCATGCGTTGTCTAATCCAACATCAGTGATCCAACCTTAAATCCATTCTGCTCCGCAAACTGGATGATGGTCTCTCTTCTTTCTCTGGTGGTGTTTGTTGCATCAAACACCTATAACAGAGGACAATGGATGAGACACTGTACACTGCATCCAACCAGCTGATCGAACATGAACATTTGACCTACTGCAACTTGGCCTCCTTCTTCTGTGAGGTACTGTCGCACATCATTCAACGCTGCTGAGGCACATTGTCTGCAAAGATGAGAGATAACGATTGTCATAAATGTCACATGGTTGGCAGTGAATGAAACTTTTAATGGTCAGAGTAGGGCCAGGAGACGTTCTTACCGCCTGATCTTTAACCCCTCCTCATTGTCAGGACGGAAGAACTCGAAGGATTTGTAGATCTTCACAAAGTCTCTCCTGTACTGGCCGACATTGAACTCTGGGAAAATAACGGACAATAAAGACCGTTGGGCCTTGTTTTTTCAGAGTTTATCAGACTGGTTTCACTGTGGCTGACATCGTGTGAGCTCCTACCTCTGGTGGGAACCCCGATCCAGTTCAGATAGCGGGTCAGTTTCTTGGAGATGTAGGTCTTCCCCCTGGCAGGAAGGCCCACTGTCACAATCAGGGTGGGACAGTTTGTCATGCATACTGGAATGAGAGAGAGAGAGAAAAACCGAAAAGTTTCAATCGTGCTGATAACACAGAACATGTGATATGCAGAAAAACTCATCTTCAGCATGCTTTCATTTTCAAAATGATCCCTTGCACCATCTTGTACAATTAAAACGGGATTGTTGCCCTTATCAGTGTGATGGTGTAATCCAGCCCTAAAAGAATAAGTCACACCACACCACTCGGATGATGTTGACAGCGAGGAGCAGAGGTCAGGGTGGCACCGGGGACAAGTCTGACTGGTTGTGAAATACTGTATATGAAGTGCTCCAGACATCTGGAGACAGCTGACAGTGTGTGTGTGTGTGTGTGTGTGTGTGTGCACAGATGACTGGGTCAGAGAGCGCGCTCATTTCAGTACAGTGGTGCGGTGGTTAGCACTGACGCCTGACAGCAAGAAGGTTCCTGGTTTGGCCAGCGTCTTTCTGTGGAGTTTACATTCTCCCTGCATCTGCGTGACTTTTCTCCAGCTACTCCGACTTCCTCCTACAACCAAAGGACAAAATGTGGGACTCCAAATCGATCATAGAGGGGAACGTGTGCGAAAATGGCTGTTTGTCTTTGTATGTTGGCTCTGTGACAGGGTCGGTGTCCCTCGCTTCTTGCCGAATTGTCAGCTGGGATTGGTTCCAGCGTTCACCCTCAACGGACAAACAGTTAAGTGTCATGTCTTGGAGGATGATGTCCTTTAAGAAATTCACAAAACAGGAATCCGAGCACAGAGCTGTTCACATATCAAGCACCACAGCACATTTAACAGCCTCCTCTCTGTTTCGTCTTGCTGCTTTAACAAAACTTGTGCACAATATCTGGAGCTCGTGATTTCAGTGTCATTCGATTAGAGCATCCCTCCACAGTGAGGAGACACTGGACATGCACAGATAAACACAGAGCAGCAGCACATCCACAGGGCTCATCACCACTCACATGACCCGGGAACACAATAATCCCTGTTTACCAGCACCTGCATGGTGCCCGACCTGGCACACACGGTAACAATGAGATGGACGAGCCCGCTGCCAGTCCTTTCTCCTGCATGCGAGCAGCCCTCCTCTGCGTCGGACACCATGTGGATCCTTACGTAACTGCGAGGACCAGATGGCCGCAGCAGCAGCGAGACATCCGAACTCTGTCAACTGAGCCCCCGCGTCCAAAATCCGCAGGAGAGTGATTGTGACAACGCGGTGATGAGGAGGCAGAGGACGGATTAACGTGAGTGGTTCAAGTCACCACGCAGCGTGCTCGTCCATGAGACCACACACACACACAGAGGACACGAAACGTCCACACACACACATGCTAACATTTGTCGCCACGTCTTCTTACGCACCCTTCCTCTGAGAAATGTGTTTTTCTGGAAGGCCATTTTTGTACGGCATCCAGATCTTCTTCAGCGGGTTCTGCGTGAGTTCCCGCGGATTTGACGGCGCTTTGTCCTCCATTCCGTCGGCCGGGGAGCTGGAGGCGGCCGCACCGGGATCACGGGGCCTTTTCCCGGGAGGCTGCTCTGAAGGTGACCGGTGTTTCATCTGCGCTGCCGTGCGGGATGGATGCGGGAGGACTACCCGCCCGGCGCTTCTCTCCCTAAGGAGGAGTCACGTGCTCCGGTCTGACACACAACGGGCTACCGTAATCACCGCAGAGCGAGCGCAACACGCAGCCTCATGTACCGTAAGTGGCATAAGACATGCACACACACACAACACAATGTAAACGTGCCATGAATTAGAAAGATGAAGAGGAGAGAGACATTTGGTTTGGCCAACAACAGATCATGATAGGGAGCATGGGGCACTGCTTTGCAAACATTTTAAAAATCATTTCTGATTTATAAATCATTTCACGATATATTTCGGTCAAACTTCACAAACCAAATTTGCTAATATTTATGCAACAATAATAATAATTAAACAATTAACCCCTCCACACACACACACACACTCACACACAACTCAGTATAGGTGAGAAAAACAGCAGTGACTTTAGCCTCATGCTATGCACGCCCATGGAAGGGATGCTCTAGTCTAACAAGTGACATATATTAGTTTATTTCAGTCTATAACTCAATGTAACTCAGTCTACATGCAACTGTTTTTCATAACACATGTTCATTTAAAGCAATATTGATGTTTATTCTCAGCCTCTTGGGGCAGCAGGACAAACTAAACATAACATTGACCAATTATCACTCCCAAAATTCTGATGGCAAACTTAACTTGTAAATGATTGTCTTTTTACATTAAGAGCATGCATCGATCTGGAGTCAGTCTGGAATAATGATGGACAACACATCTCCACTAGAGCACGACTCGGACCACAAATTTCTGTCCAAACCTGACCCGTGAGAAAATTAACAAAACCCAACCCGAGAATTACGCTTTCACAGATTAGTGGCACGCACAGTGTGAAAAATTAAGCAGGCAGCCCATCCAACATGACAGAACCCAATTCAAACCTGAATATCATTTTGAAATATTCATTCTGAACCTGGTTGGGTCCAAAAAGGCTTGAGTCAGAACAACACACTAATCCCCACCTCATGCCACTTTTAAAAAATGAAGCCAATACTCTCAAAAGTGCTGCCAACTTGCACTTTCGATTTCGTGTTGATACACATGCTCAGTCAAATGTGCGTCAGTCTCAGATTTCAATTATGACCTTTCACACAGTTTTTATAGCATCGACTAGCTAATTAAAAGCTGACTTGCCAGAAAAATGAAGATTTGAACATAAATAAATTATTTGACATCTACTTTGACTATTGAATGAGATAGCATAGCAGAGAAGCTTAGATAACCTTACTGTGTTATCAAGGGGTCAAGAAGGTCAAAGTGGTGACTTTGCAACAACTCATGCTAAAACAAACTCAGACACGTGGCTTTAAAACTGAATAAAACTTAATCATTCTTATGTAGTGCACTGAATTCAGTGACTTCACATCATTTTCAGCAAAGCTCCACCAGCACAGCTCCTCCATAGCTCAAACATCTGTGTACACCACATCTTCATTGTTGCTCGTTAATGTTTTATCTTAACTTTGCTCAGGGGTTTTCTTTAATAGTTTTCTAAAGACTTCAACATGTCTAAGTTAAGTTCCATCCTACAGAACTGTACTGTAACATAATAGTAACTTCCAAAAAATTAGAGTTAACCAGTCAGCCAAAGAGCAGCACCAATGTGTTCAACCATTAGAATGGGACTCAGTCCAACTGGGAAGGCTGTTGATATACATTCCACACACTCACAGAGGCTGGCACTTCAAGCATGTGCAGACAGTGACCATCAGATGGCAGCACTGCTCTGTGTCTGTGTAGACACAGGTTTGTAAACTACAGATACACGAAACACCTGTAATACAATCCAGCTGCTATAAGTTCCTGCTTATAAAGTCCAGCAACACAGATGTGAACCCACCAACTGCACCAACATCAGGTCAACAAAATATAATGAATACAATTATCTTTACACAGACAGGACTTTACGAGGAAACCTTACTGTACATTTTCAGGTGAGTGTGCTTATCAGTTCATTTGTTTACGTGTTCCCTCTGCACCACCAGACACACTCATTATAGGAAGCATGGAGTTTGGAGCAACAGGGCCTGTGACCTGAATAAAGGGAGATGGAGCTTTTCTAATTATAAAGTTCCTACTGTCTCATATTCCCTGAATGCCAGTGGACAGGTTCATCATCAAATGTCAGGTTCATCAGATCCACAAATAAATGGCACACTAGCTAATTAATGGATGTGTTGGGGTTATTTCAGTTGAGTAAAACCAACAGTTTAACAGTGCATTGCAGAGTTTTGATTGTCCCACACTGTACCTGTGGCAAATAAATTGTAGCCCTCGGCCTAAAATAATCATGAGATCTGTGGAGTAGTTTTAAGTGTACACTGGGACATGAACAGGAAATAGTTGTGAGCTGCTCCTCCTCCTCCTCCTCTGGTAAGCTGCCAGGCTCTGATAGCAGCCTTCAGCTCTGGACTACACACCGGAGAAGTCCTGGAGAAGTCCATGTCCCTGCACAGTTCACAGTGTTAGCACAACACTGGGCAGAGAGAGGAGGGGGCGAGGAGGAGGGAGACCCCCCTCACCAGTGTTTTGATAAGAACACACTGAGCACTCAGGGATGTGTGGTGCTGGTACAACAACCACAACAACACAGAAAACGCAAAAACCATCAACCTCTGCAGCATCATCTGTATCCCATCAGTGTGTGTGCACAGTGCCCTGGTAAGAACCGAGGAGAAAGCACACATCAACCTCACACCCTCCTCCTGCTGCCTCTCTCTACATGAATTCCCACACACATGACAGAGATCTGTCGTTGTTATGTAGGGTAAAGGTGACAGCGCCGACAACACATCGACTCGTGTTTACGTCTTGCACGGCTGCTCTCTCTCTCTCTCTCTCTCTCTGAATTAAAGATCCAGCCCTCCAGCGCACACACACGAGATTAAAGCCCGAGAAGCGTCGCGTCTTACCCGCTCGGTCCTGGTTCTGCTTGGCTCGGCTGGAGCAGCCTCTCATCGTTGGCGTCTGTCGGATGGAGAGTAGCGCAGCGCCCGGTGCCTGTGTACGTGCGTCCGGCAGCAGCGTGCACTGATGCTCGCTCTTCACGTACACACACCCACACTGAGAGAGAGTGTGGGGGGGAGGGAGGGAGGGGGGAAGGAATAAGGCCTTCTCCAGAACTGGATGTGATGGGGGAGTAAAGTCTACCTGCCCCCTGCCCCCTCCCTTGTCCCCACCCACTCCGGGACGGCTGGGACATGTCCTCACGGTCCTCAGGATGTGAGTGGAGACATTTACACGATACACAGAGCTGTACTGTGATATCAACTCCCAAACATCCAACATTTACATCTAAAGATTAGGCTTTATTTGTCATTCCGAATAATATATTCACACTATCATTCCAAATATCCACACTGTCATTCCATAGATTCAAACTTGAATTCCATACATTCAAACTTTCATATATTCAGACTTTCATTCAATATACTCAAACATAACAACTCCAAATTATATATAATAATAATAATAATCTCCTTAATGGTATGCTTTATCTACTTTTATCTATATATATATATATATATTAAGATTAAGACTCTTTATGGTCCCACACACAGCATGCAAGGGGAAATTTGACCTCTGTATTTAACCCATCCGTGTGAACGGAGCACGCACGGAACACACGGAACACAATCCACACAGTGACCACACACGGAACAGTGGCCAGCCATGAAGGCGCCCAGGGAGCAATTGGGGGGTTCGGTGCCTTGCTCAAGGGCTCCTGGGCAGTGCCAAGGAGGTGAACTAGCACCTCTCCAACTTCTGTCCATGCTAGACTTGAACCGGCCACCCTCCGGTTCCCAAGCCAAGTCGCTGTGTTCCTCTTATTATTTTGAATAAGTATCCTTGCCAGAGGCATGCAGCTGTTCACCTCTGAAACCCACAGTCCAACTGGCAAGGGGGGGTATGAGGAAGATAATTCTTAAGTAATGCAAAATAAATGAGTCAAAACCATGCTACGGATTACACAAATTCACCGTTGAATGTTGCAATTCATAGTTTTGGTCCTTACATGACGCACAACAGGAACATAAGAGCAGGAAGAACTCAGTGTTGCAGGAACAGGAACTTGCAGAACTTGTTTTTCCTCAGTGTCTACATTATGTAAATCTTTTTTAAATAATTAGTTTGTGTGACCCAAATCAACCAAATTATTAAAAGAAAACATCTACAAAGTGATTGAAATTAGTTGCTCAAAAAATGCAAAGGGACATGACAGTGTATCACTGTGAGATTAAGACACATACCAGTCAAATCTGTGACGAGTTTGGTGAGAAGTGCTATGACAAACAGGAAGGATATAGAAAAAAACGTGGAACGTCCTTCAAACCACAGTCAGGTCAGAGATTTTAGAAATTATCTTTTTTAAATGGAAGAGAGACAGAGATTAGTGATGGAAAATTATTAGAAAACATGTGAAACTGAGAGTTGAAGGTTTCAGTGGTTGTATTTGAAGAAGAGGAGAGGAGAATTGTTTACACTTTTCTAATAGAGTCAAAACTTTTGTTTAAAGAAATCACTGATTTCAGATGTGTTACCTCGTGATCGTTAAAGGGGTTTAAATTGAAAGAAATCATAACTTTGGGTGTAAGGAGAATTGCATACTTACACACATGCACGTGGACACACACACACACACACACACACACACACACAGTTGTGTCTCAATGACTTTAGAGGACATTACATTGATTTCCTGGAGACTCTAACCTTAACCATAGATGCTACTAACTTAACCCAAACATACAACATGAGTACAACAAAGCCTGTGATATAACGACACTAATTGCCAAGCACAAGGCGTGTGACTGCGTGTGTGGATTAATGACACAGTAAACTCAAAAACAGTAAAGAAAGAAAGACACCAGTAAACTGCTGAGGTCCACAAACAATGAGGGACGTGAAAAACGTAGAGAGAGAGAGCAAATGGAGTTCAGGACTATAGAGACAGAAAAAACATTTGAGGTCAGATGGCTCTTCGGACGACGTTCATCTCATTCCTGCAAAAAGGATATAGTGATCGACCCCCCCACACTTGTTTGACTCACACCCAACCCTCGGGCTGCATGCTGCGCACTCAATTGTAACACTAGTCAGACCTGTCTCGGTGTGCTTTATCACGTAGCCTATTCATAGCACATTTGAAACAGACCTGAGCAGCACACAACTGGACTCAGTTCTTCCAACAATTTTATTTTAACTCCTGAAAATGTATTATTTTCTTTTTCAAGGCAACATTTAAACTTTAAGACATGAGTTTTAAACCCAATATAGAGAACACTTCACCTAAGAACTGATTCATTTGAGAGATATGATGTCTGTTGTCAGAAGATGCTGGAGCCTGTTACAACAGCGGCAGACTTAATAAACCAGACAAAGACTTGTGTTATAGTTTATCTATGAGTGGGATTTGCACTGAAGCTTCACAGACGAATTCAAACATCAGAGAGTTTGAATTACCCAATCTGTCCCTGATGAAGCTGAAGGCTGAGAAAACCGGACCCCTTACTGAACTTCAGTGTTGACCCCTGACCTAATAAGAGTTGTTATTTTCCAGCATTTCCTTCACCACCACCACATGACCTCTGCAGGGAGAGGATCAGTGACTTTAGTGGAATAACACAAGTAGGAAGCACATGAGACACTGTTATGTCAACATCACATTAGTTGTACAGATACACAATACATGATGGTGTCATCATGCCTGGGCTTGTCTCCACAAAATGGCTGACTAACTAGTAAATTATTCCCCACTGCTACCTCGACAGGAAACTTTTCACATGCAACATGCTGTAAAATTCCACGCACAAACAGTCCCTGATGATTTCTTTTTGTTTGTCTTATACTGAAAACTTTTATGCTGTTTTGTTTCTTGTGAGACACAGAGAGTCAAACAACAGCTGCCAGGTCACGCTCTGTTTGGGACGTCTCATCATGGCTGACCTTATTTACAGCAGGGAAGACAAGTGTTTTATGATTATCTTCCCCTACATACTGCAGGGGGACCATGTGATTGAAGTAGGGGAAAGGTAGTTGACGTGTAATCTAAACATAGGTCGATAATGTTGACCTTTTCCAGTCGGACACAAAGTCAGATGGCTGGATCCCAAATAACTGCTCCACTGCTGCTATTTATAGCAGCTTCACCACGCCTCAGAGGCAAAACAATACCTCAAAGGTCCAGAGCACAAAAAAATGGCGTACTTGTTTTGTTTTCCAAAGTTTAATTCACAAGCATGTGGACGAATACAGTAAATGATATTTTTTCTAGTCTTGATGACCACTCAAAGATTTTTACTGTAAAGTTTTGCTATTCACCCATTCACATATCACCCACACACTGCTGGCACAGCTGTCAGGGGCAATTTAGGGTTCAGAGTCTTGCAGAAGGACACTTCGGCATGTGGAACGTGGGGCTGGGATCAAACCACCTCTGGTCAGTGGGTAACCTGCTGTATGCTGAGCCACAGCTGCCCCACCACTGCTGAGGTCTGAAGGAGTCTGTCTTTGCTAACAATTATTTGAGGTGAAACTAGGGCTGGACGATACGAACAAATATGTTATCAAGATAAAAATTAAAACCAGTCGATAATTATCACAATTAATGTCACATTGTTATTTCTCTTTATTTTTAAATTGACTGCACAAACAAGCAATAGTTCATATAGAACGTTCATTGTATTCCCATTGATTTAATCATACTGCAATATTTAGTTATTTCCTCACCCAGCCTGTGGTAAAAGTGTGGCCACTATTCACTGGAAGTGTTTTACTCAACCTCCATAAACACACACATGCCTTTCTCAAGAGGAGTGTCACAAGTCGTCCATGTCTCACAACTGACCAATATTTCTCCACTGCTGCTTACATAAAGCTCTGTGGCCTCACACTGACAGGAAGCACACAGGTTGCCTCCCGTAGTCTCATTTAAAGGACATATTGTTGATCTGTGTGTGTGTGTTACTGCTGATTCAATGAAACACACTCGCTCAGGTTGATATGTAGGTCACAATGAAGGCTGCATTTTATTAACAATACAATCTGTCAGACTTTTTAATCCCTGAAAAGAAACTGCAAATGACTGACAATGTTAAGACAAACACACGCGGTATTGAGTGTTCTGGTTCAACAGTCTGTCCAGGGTTTCTGTCTGTCTGTCTGTCTGTCTGTCTGTGTGTGTGTGTGTGTGTGTGTGTGTGTGTGTGTGTGTGTGTGTGTGTGTGTGTGTGTGTGTGTGTGTGTGTGTGTGTGTGTGCGTGTGCGTATGTGTGTGTGATCTGCACAATGGTGCATGGCTACAAAGGAGACCTCAAACCTCAGAATATATATAAAGATGGACAACCTGGCCCACTTCCTCGCACTATCCAGAAATGATGCCAAAATATCCTGCACATCTGGAGCCACAGTCTGTGAAGCAGTGACCAGAGGACAGAGCCAGAGTAGCGAGGTCCCACTGATACACATGCTCGACCAATCATGATTCAGTCTCAGCTGTCAATCATGACAGTTCACCCGGTTTTTACAGCATCAAATGACTAATTCAAATCAAGCTTACTGGAAAAATGTAAGGTTGAACAAACATCAGTGTGATAAGAACGGCCTAAAATAACAGACATCATCTTTGAGAAAAATGTATCTGATGTGTACTTTCTCTTTGTAGTTTGGTCCATGTCCCATCCACTAACATGGAGCTCATACTGCACCCAGCCATCAGGTAAAGATTGTGTGGCTTTGGCTTGGGGAGCTGTCATGTCATTCATCTTTATATATAGTCCATGTGTCAGGCAATCCGGTATTCAAGTACTCAAAATATTATCCCTACAAATACATGGAGTCTGCAGCCAGGATCTAAAAAATTACATACATAAGATAATTAAAAACAGACGGGCCTGCAGTGAGCAGAGGTGACAGTCGATATCACATCTTGATATGTTCTATTAATGTTCAGTTTTGACTTTGCTGTTGTTCCTGTCATCCCTTTATCTCAAAGAACACCCCCCTCCACGTCCAGTTCTCTGTAGAGTCCCGAGCAGCTCTCTGAAATATCCTCTCCTGCTTAAATCAACAACTTCTGACCAGCTTTTCTTCTGGATTTCCCATCAATGGTCGTCTGTGTCTCACTGACTTTGGCAGACAGTGGACCCGCCCTTGGCGCCTGCCGCAGCCTTCTTACGCCTCTTGTTGAGCAGGGGGTTGCTCGATGTATCGAGATCCTTGATCTTCACCTGGTCGTAGTCCACACGCATGGTCGCTAGAGCACTGGTCATCTCTTCCTGTAAGACAAGGCAGAGGGCAGCGTGTTAGTTCACAGACTAATGATAATACTATAAACGTCAGGATACTCAGAGCACATCTGTTATAAACTATTTGTGAAGTCTGAACCAATCTTCACTTCCATCAGGGGGGTTATCTTTTCACCTTCCATTTGTTAGTTAGTTTGCTGGTTAGCAAGATTACCCCAAATTTTACCTCCTACATCCACGAGATGTGTCTGCATGTTTAGTGTGTACACAGTTTGGGAAATGTGCTAATTTGCTTTTATAACAGGAATTAGATGAGTCTCTCTTGTATAGATGGGTAATTGGAAGCTACAGCCAGCATCTGACTGACTTATCTTACCAGAAAGACCAGAAATAGTCTAGCTTTGTATTCTCCTGTCATCATTTCTGAAGCTCAATAATTTGTTATAAGTTATGCATTATTTTATCTGGTAACCTTCAGGATTTTACTGCTCCTGGCCAAGAAGTGGACTGCGCAAGACCTCTGCTATAAAACACATCTGTTTTTACACTTTGGTTTTTGCATTAATCTAAAAATATCAAATGAGATTACATATAATATATTATTTAGTGAGTGTAAGACATGATGGTAGGTGGACTGTGTTAACTTTGGCCAGAGCCAAATGAGCTGTGTCCAGTCTTTATGAGACTCACTAATGGCTTTATCTTTAATATACATGATTACAAGTGGCTCTTAAACTCTCGACTCTCAGTTACAGAGCAAAAACATAAAGTGTGTTGAAAATGTCAGACTATTCCTATAGACACACACATTTATCTCTTAGCTGTGTTTTTATAAAGGAAAAAAAAAATACAAAGAAAACTGTACATTTGAATTTTTTACTTTTTTTACTTCTTGATTCTGTCTGATTTCTAAAATCGGTTAATCGCTGCTGTAATAAGAAGAGCTGCAAAAAGAATTTTCAATGTTGAATGTTGGTGACAATGTTAAACACTGACAATAAAGGATTCTGATTCTGATTCTGATTCTGACACTGTAATTCGCTGGATCACGTTTGTAGTGCAGAGAAACACGAACAAAGGCTGATAGGGCAGGGAAAACCTGTCTGGCACGTTTTAAGAGGGGAGGCTCAGGTCATCACTGTCCGACAAACTGAAGCCAAAACAGGCTCCAGACCACGAAGAATGTATTGAAACGTCGTAGGACATGTTTTCAAACTGGATCTGAGCGCTACAGCCAAGAAAATATCAACCCTCCAACTCCTCGTCCTTTACAATGACACGTCTTGGCTTTTTTTGGCTTTTTGAGATGTGATTGTTCAGGAGTACAATCTCAGAAAGGGTTTATGCAACGTAGCAGTGTCTGCTGCAAAAGTGCATGGCGGTGTGGTGTATGCATATCTTTTTTTTATATTCACATTTGCAGCCATTGAAAAAATGTGTGATTTCCCAATCCACACATCTTTTCCAGTAGTGGAGAGATAACCTCAATGTGACTTGATGTGAGCAAACAAATGCCTTTAAAATGAATGCCTGAATTAGAAAAAGAGTTGGGAAGAGCAGCACAGTCCAGCTGAGCTCCTCCGTGTGTGTTTAGATTGAGGTTTAAGTCTAGGTTTAAGTTTAGGTTTAGGTCAGGGTTAAGGTAAGGCAAGTAGTAACTACAGTTAAGATTGGAATAAGTAAGTAAGAATAAGGAAATAAATGTAAGTCAATGTTATGTTCTCTGAAGGCAAGGAGACAGATTATGTTTGTGTGGTGCGTGTGGGCCCACAAGCTCACGTTCTTGTTAGGGGTGTTAAACTGAATCTGAGATGATTGCTTCCCCCTGGTGGCCATCAGGGAATCATCACAGTTGTGATACACACAAATCTTTAAAGATTTTAATGAGTTCAATTCAGAAGTTTCTGACAGACTGTTTCCCTCACTGATGTTTTAAATGATTAAAGGGTCATTTGTTAATTTTACATGTGAGAATATCACCACTCATTTATAGAACGACTTCAATTACTGACAGTTGCATATGTCTTCTGTGGAGGAGCTTTGTAAGGATGTGGTTAAATATGATTCCAATGACATCATAGTGATGTCACAGAGATATTTTTTATGACATTGACACATGATGTCATAGTGATTTCATCTGGGTAAATGGATATGTTTTAACAGAATAGGTAAATAGTCTGTATTATATAGAGCTTTTCTAGTCTTGATGACCACTCAAAGGCATTCATCCATTCACACACACATGACAGTACAACTATGAGCCGCTTTCTATGAGAACAGCACAGCCGTCAAGACGGGAATCAAACCGCCCAACTTCTGGTTAGAAGACAACCCACTCTATCCCCTGAGCCACAGCCTGAAAGCATTCTCAACCAGAGGAGTGGAGATTAAAAGATATGGACATTTGCTCTCAAGTTGAACTGGAATTTTGGAGCTTGTCCCAAACTGAAAATGTAATTACGGATTATCTGTCCCGTGCTGCTTTTGACCGTTGGACCTTTCATTTGTCTGTTGTGAGGCCATAAATGTAATGGACATGCAGCACTATATTACTGGAATACACCCAAATTAAGGCCAGACTAGCTCATCCGTAAAAGGTTGTGTTGTCAACATGTGACCAGAGGGGGTCAGTGCTTCTCTGCTGCTGACCTTCACGTCCTCCCACATCTCTCTGTCTTCTGTGAGGACCCGGGAGGTGTGCAGAGGAGTGGAGGGGACCACCATTGACTGCTGTGGAGAGCAAAGACACATGTGTTCAAATTAAGATATGAGCACATAGTTTTACAGACTGACAAGACGCAGTACAGGAAGAAAACAAGGACACACAGATACTCACATTGATCCAGGGGTGGTTCATGAACTGAGCGATGGTCATTCTCTCATTAGGGTCTGTCTTCAGGAGCTGGTGGATCAGATCTTTAGCTGGAAGAGTAAAGATCATTAAATTATTGGTGGCGAGGCTCAGACACACATGAAAAACCTGTATCTTGTCCAACTGATCCTGGTCTCAGGGACAGACTGGCCTACTTACACAGCCAAGAGGATTATTGGAAAGGGCAAGAGTGAAGAGTCAGTGGAAAAATAGAAATGTGACTATGTGTACATGCACTGTTGTCTTTAGGTCAAAGGAGAACACCAGGTGGCTGCTGTCTCTTTAGAAAACTCTAAATGGAGTCAGGGCTTGATCATTTGTTAAAGACGTCTGAAGTTTAAGGAGTTGATAAGTCACTGCTTACATGTTCTAACTATATTTACACAGGCAGCACTCAGGGACACACAGACGGACTGAAGGCATTGCAGCACCAAGACATAAACTGTGACTTGTTAAAAGCAAACTGCTGTGATCCCCCACATGACGTGATATTGTCTTCAACTGGCTGCAGCTGATCACATACTGAGGTTTTCTATTATAAAACGTCTCTGACTGTAGGTCAGCCAGTAAACCTGTGAGGTCAGAGTCGCTGCAGCGCTATGTTCCCTGTTCTTGACTGTGGCACTGCAAGTATCACACTAATGATGCAGATACTGGGACAACGCTGTTCACATGTCAGTCAAACGTCTTTAACATTTTCTGTCTCGTCAGATAATTTTGAATAACAAATTCTGCGTGAAAGATGAAATATCATCATTCGTCTCCTCCAGCTGAAAAACAACAAAGGTGTGGATGAACAGGGTGTAGTGTATTTAAATCTTTTATTCTAACTTTGGGGACCAGCATTTGTAGAATATGGTGAGAGAGCAGGCCTTGTTGATTTTGGCTTTTACCCATGCATGTACAAACTCCTGGCTGAGTATAAAATAATGACCTGATCACAATGGAAAATTAAGTGTAGTTGAAGATACTGTGGACATGTTTTTTTTTCACCTGACAGCATAAATACAAAGATGTGTCCTTGAAAAAGACTAACATTGGTGGATCTGTGATATTGGCACAGACTTGTTCACTTGTAATTGAATTTAGACATTTGTTTACTCCAAAAACGTTTTTTTTGAAAAGCTAAGTTTTCATAAACAGAGAGGAACAACAAGCATCTTTTTACTTTAAGGTATTATCATGGGCAAGGCTTATGTGTATAGGTTTCTTTAGAGATTCCCACCTTCCTGTGACACCTCTGCCCACTCTGGATTGGGGAACTCGTACTGGCCCATTCTGATCCTCCTCTTCATCCCTGGTGAGATTGCCTGACCAGTGTTGGAGTAAAATGGAGGAAAGCCGCACAGCCTGCAGAGAAAAACTTAAAAACTTAAAAAACATTCATCTGGGCTTTATTTGAATGAATCCATATACTAAGTGCGTCATATATATATGCTCCACCCAACTACACAGTACTCACAGGATGTACATGATGACGCCCAGAGACCACATGTCACATGACTTGTCATATTTCTCGGGACCCAAAACCTCAGGAGCTTATCAATGGTCACACACACACACACACACACACACACACACACACACACACACACACACACACACACACACACACACACACACACACACACACACACACACACACACATTTAGTTTGAACAGTAGGGCAAAAATGAATCATACATATTTAACTGAACCATAGCATATGACACTGTATTTCAGGCCTTACTACAAACGCTCGATCTATATAATCTCTGGACAATAACATAAAGCAACTTACCCACATAGTACGGTGTATAACATGGGGTCTGTAGTGGATTGTGCAGCGTGGTCTCCTTAGCAAAGCCAAAGTCTGTCAGTTTGAGAACCGCATTTCTCTCTTTAATTGTGTACAGCAAGTTCTCTGGCTGGAGAAAAGAAGAAACATGTCAACATTTCCTGATCCTATTCATTATGATTGAGGTGCGTGATCTCTATCTCCGTGCACCTTTATGTCTCTGTGTGCGATGTTAAAGTCGTGGAGAAAATGGATGGCCGTGCCGATGTCCCTCATGACCTCAGATGCCTCTGGGAAGAAAAGAGGAAAAGACACAATCTCTCAAACAAGAAGCAAGTCCAATATCCCATAACAGGAGAAACAAACTTATAGTTGTGCTGCATTTTCTAACTTTTCTATTTGAACGTAAAAAATGGTGGATTCAATGTGCATTCTTCCTCTCTGACGTGTGATGTGAGCAGAATCCATCTCTCCATCTGTCCTCACCTTTCTCAGTGAAGGCCTGGTCTCCTCTGGCCTGGATTCGGCTGAACAGCTCTCCTCCCTCCATACTGGAGACAAAATAGTGAGCTTAGAAAATCAGAGCCACAAAAAGGCATCACGTTACACTGTGACAGGCAGGGAAACCTCACAGCTGTGGAATAAACTGAAAAAAATATAAGATGATATAAACATTATAGTTTAGGGGATAGTTCACCCAAAAATGAAAATGCACTCATTATCTATTCACCACTATGCTGATGGAGGTGAAGTAAATGGTGGCCACTTCTTTAAAATGTAAAAAACACAGAATGTCTCCATACTGCTCCTGTTTTTATTTTGTTTTTTACATCAATTGAAGTAAATGGTGACCAATTCTTCGGTCACTATTTAGTTCAATTGTGTTGGATTTTGCTGTAACATTGTTCACCCCTGTAACTCCAAAAGTGTTTAGTGGACTCAGACACTTCACCCACCCCTCCATCGGCACAGTGATGAGTAGATAATTTTTAGATTTTCATTTTTGGGTGAACTATCCCTTTAAGCTTAATGTAAATTCAATTACAAGGTGTTTACAGTAATCCAATCAGATTTTGCCATGATCTCACTCAGCCAATCATGTCCTTGCTGTCGTCTCTCGCTGTTTCATTTCAGTGATTGGCTGCGACCTCAGCTTTAAATATAGAAGTGCTTTACAGAAACCTTTCAGTTCCTGTCACAGAGAAATCATGTGACACTGAAACTCTAAGTGAGAGTTGTCTCCACATGATGAAAGAGAGGAAGATGACAAACAGAAAACATCTCGTCCAAAATAACCTTTAGGATTCATATGAAATGATAAAACAATGGTTCAAACAAAAATTCTATCAGTAATATGACGACTATCTATCTCCTCTGCCGTCTGATTCATTAATGTTTGTTTGCAACACAATAAAGTAACTCAATTAAGAATACACATATGCAATATATAATGCGTTTTTATTTATATATTTATATATGTAAATGTAGCTATTTTGATCAAATGTTAGTTTCAGAATCCTACATTTTCATACAAGTACACATCAAAGATAAGTCTGAAAGTCCCAACCAACCCCCACAGCCACCATCACTGTGACATGGATGTGGTTTAATGTGGATAAAGTAAGAACGTACTTTTTGTGGTCTGTGAGTAAAAAGATGAAAGCAGAGGCAGGCAGACAGACACACAGACACACACACACACACACACACACACACACACACACACACACACACACACACACACACACACACACACGCACACAGTCAAGTCACCACACATAGTACACAATGTGATGAGAATTATTTAGTCACTGTTTAAAATTCCACTGAACACAGTGCTGGTTCTCTGGTGTCAGCTTCAGGTTTCTCTGAATTATTGTTGTTCTTCCCCTTTTACAAGTTGAGATGAGGGGTAATAAATGGTCCGGAGTGCAACTACGTGTGCGTACGTCAAAGCACACACTAACTCCACTGTCACCCCAAACCCTCACCTGAACCCTGAAATCAAATCTTAACACTTGAGCCGCCCTGTGATGTTGAGAGGACAGGAAGGAGCAAAAACTCCTCATCATCACAAATATTTGTCCACATAACCCCAGAAAGACATATACGCACAAACACACACACAAACACACACCGAAGTCATACAGGGTCTAATTGAAAACACTTTAACAGGACATGTGAAGCCCAGATGGAATGTGTCTCTATCTCACCATCAGTGCTGACGTCTGCACTTTGTCAGGTCAGGTTTTATGTCCAACCTTTAACATTGAGGAAAGTTCTGTCCTCTGTGGCACAGAGTTTATATTTGTGTGAAAACCTGCTAACATGTTTTCACATATTGGATTTATTTTAGAGCTATATTTTATTGAGAGGTAATTTTACTACATAATCTTTGGGTTATTATGCTTAGATGACCTCTAATGGTGTTTCACTGTGCCAGTTTTACTTTCCATTTATATTATGATTGTGTGATTCGATCATAGGAAGAGTCATGGAGGAGACAGTTTTTTTGCTGAAAAATATACTGTTTGTAGAAAATAATTCACTACAGAGGTTAATGTATTATTTTTCACAGTAAAAACACGTGGAAACATGTGGAGAGAGTGAGTGTAACGTCCTGTACAGACAACAAAAAGAAAGTGTATCAGTGCTGGATGTTTGTTAAGAGGTTTATTAAAATGAAACTCTAAAAAAAATTGAATTCACATTAACTGTTTCTTAACATCAAACTCATCACCGGGCTTGTGAAAAAAAATCTCAAATTAACCTCAACTTTTCAAGAAACGTTGTTATAAGTTTTATTTTTCAATGATTTCATTAGACACAGGGGGAATCAGTTTCATCTGAAAACCAATACAAAATATCCACTACAGAAATCTACGAAGGGGCATGGTTACTAAGGAGAATATTCAAATCGGGCATGATGTGTGATCTGGTGTAATGTGAATCTTACCACTCCATGATGATGAGCAGGCATTTTTTCCCATGATGCATGTTTTCATACAGGTTGATGATGCGGACAATGTACGGTCCTCCTGAGACTCGCCAGTGAAGCTCCACTTCTCGTCTGGCTTTTGGGCTGTCGTACAGAATCTGGACGCAGAGACGCAGAGAGAGCGATGAATACATAACCAATTTGTGAATAATAGAAAATATACTTTAAGTGTATGGCAGGATGCTCAGTTATACAGCGCTCAAATATTATTGTTCATTCACTTTTGGTGGAATTACATTATGTTTTATCATTTGTCGTTCAGAGCATGAATCACAGAATCCATAATAGGACATTGAGTTCAATGATCTTAAATTACATTTTGAAGACAAATTAAGTTTCATTAATTGTGTAAGTCAATTAAAGTTGCAACAATTATTCAATGAATCCACTTGTAGAATGAGAGAAAACTCAAAAACACCGTCAGCTATTTTTACATCATCGCTAATGAAATATAGCTGAAGTTTGGACTGCTGATGGGACAGAAAAGACAATTTAACCCTCACATACTGTTCATATTTCATGCCTTCGGTCTGCCTTCGGCCTACGGTCTTGGTCAATTTTAACCAAGGCCAAGAATTCTCTCATAATAAGTATCTGTATCTCTAACTGTCTCTGTACTGAATTTTGTACTATAGATCTAATTAGAATGTATAAATAGCCTATCTGACATTAATAAATGGATGATTAATCCTTAAGTGTTGTTTCAGAAAGCAGGGAGAGTGTACTTTTTAGGTTTTACACCAAACAATTTTGAAGAAAAATATCTACTATCACACAATATCACGTCCTGTTTTACCTAAGGCATTAAAACCTAACAGCCATAACGATTTGAATATATTTTATTGAAAGTGAGAATGGCAAGAACATTCTGCAACTGTTGGGATTTCTTATATAACCATTAAAACCGTTAAAACTGAGTCACTGGAATGACATTTTCCGCTGCCATCCCGCCTACTGCCTGATGTGGAAGTGAGGACTAACTGATAGTATTGTTATTCAATATAAATGTCTTCATCGGAGGGGCTGTAATCAGAGTTTTCCTCCATATTGTCTTCCTGCTTCCTCATCTTGGAAGATCGGCTCATGGGCCTTTGCACAGTGTGTCTATAGATGCTATAACCTCAGTCACTGAAATGGAAGCTCACCTACCTTTATAATCTTATGACCCCCCGAACCCCTCTTTTGATCTCATCTAGTTCAGAATAAATGGATTCTAATTTGTTTTTATTTTTAGATTATTTTGTGACATTGCTTGTGCTCATGTCTGTGTCAAAGCCCCCTCAGACCTCTGTATGACTTCTGTTCCTTATGTGCACCATATTGTATAATCTCTCCAAAATCGCTGTTTTACTCTTTGACTGTTTCCAGATTCTCCTGTGACCCTTCAAGGACCAGTGGGTCCTGTCTCTGAGGTAACCTGGGCAAATGTGGAGGGAACACAGACAGTTCTCTGTCAAATTTGACAGAACAGTATGGGTTTAAAGTCATTAGTTTGGGTTCATGATGCACACTAATCTTAACATTTCACGATATTAAATAGTAGAAATAATTACTACATTAATTAAGAAAATAATCTGTTTTAATCGAAAATGATGTCGATATTAGAAAGCAAGATATTTATTATTACTATTAATCATTTCAGCTATATCACCAAGACTTATTACAGCATCTACAATCCCTCACTTCTACATCATTTTTTGTTACCCATATAATCAATATACTACTTGTTTGTAAAAAGCTTTAAATAATAAAAACAATACCAAAGCTAGAGATGTTTCTTAAGAACATACATGTGCTCACACAGTTTATACCTTATGAACATCAGAGTATCTCAAAGGGACTGAAACACACTACGCTCAATCAACGAAGAGCAGGCTATACCAAATAAACGGAGACAGAAAATAATAAAGACATATCAAGAGACGCAGTAGAATTAGTGACAGAAGTCAGTTCACAAGAAGAATCGAAATCAATCAACTTGATTAACACTGCTTATCTTCGTTAACTAAGATTAAAGTCACTGGTAGTGGGGATCAAACCAAAAACCTCCTGGTAGTGGACAGGCAGCATTAAGCTCTGAGCTAACACAACTCCCATTGGTCAGTTTGACTGTATCAGCTGTTAGCTATCATGTAAAGTGACAGTGAGGCTGAGGAGGGACAATGCAGTGTCAATCAATAAAAGCCATAAATCTGGGTTCAAGCCTTAACTCTCCTGACTTCGACGTCCATGTTCACCACTGAACCAACATAACCCACAGAAAAATACATCTCACATTCCCCGAAGGAGTTTTCCCCAAAACTTAAGATTTTATAACATCAGAAGTAGTTGAGCTATTTGTTGTCAAAATTAGAGGGTGATCTGTAAATTAAAAAGAAATTCCAAAATGGATTTGGCTTCTAATTTCTATGTATGAAGAACTCGTATAAGCACCAATAACAATCTGAGCGCCATCTACACAATGATGAAAATTGGAAAGATATGAAGTTGAAATCAAATACAGAAAAGTTCAGTCCTTACTGACGAGGGCAGTCAATGGGATGCATTTCAGGACAAGCACCTGTGTGAGCCACTTTGTCTTATGGAAGCTGGAAGTTGTGTCCAATTAAATTACTTCACTAATCAAAACACTGTAGTGATAATAACAGTAATACCCAGCTAGAACTAAACCTTTTTGTTTGTTTGCTCATAACCTGAGGAATTATTGTAACACAGTACCCCAACCACGGAACAGTGATATCCACTGAGCCCCACACATGAGTACTGTACTTCAGATACTCATGTTTGTCTAATACCACAGAAATATGGACTATAACTGTGTTGTACTGCACAGTAACTGGTTTTCTAGCATCAATACAATAACTTGAGCACAAACAGCAGCTTGTCCACAAGACAGGATGTTTGTCATAAGGCAGATGATACACAAAAGATGTCACAGCTCAACGTTACACACACGTAATTTCCTGGAGACTCACACTAACCCTAACCACTGACCCAAAATGTGTCTTTTCTTTGAACTGGGGACATGGTTTTTGTCCTTAGTTGGACAAGCCGTCCCCAAAAGACAGTGACGACACACACACACACACACACACACACACACACACACACACACACACACACACATACAGCAGGTGGCAGACCTTGACATAGCACATGTTTTCAGTCAGTGTGTATTTCTGGATGTGACAGTGATGAAGTGATCTCCTGCTGTTCACAAGGCCGATCTGCTCAAAGTGCCAGCCTGGACTACATAACACACAGAGAGGTTGACTGACTCATTCATGTCACTCACTCACACACACACACACACACACACACACACACACACACACACACACACACACAGTCAAGTCACCACACGTAATCTGTTTAACATGCCTTGACTGATCCAGGTTGTTATTAGAGAAAACACTTCAGATTCAGTTGTTTTCTGTGGAAATGACAATACTTTCATGTTTTCAGGAAATTCCAAGTGTCACAAATAACTCCTTCAAACTGTAACGTTGTGTTTCACTCACTAATGATAAAGAGGAAGTGAGGAGTTCAGAGAACAGGAGGGTGTTGAAAGTAGAAGTTGAAGGTTTCCGGTGAATGACTCTTCTGATCGGCTACTACGTGCCTCCTTTTTTATTCAGCGCCCACGGAACAAGGTGAGCAGGGTTGTTTCTGCTCCACCATTTATATCTTTATGACTTTAATCACAGCAGACAGCATGTGAGCCGGCAGTGAAAATGAATTGGCTGTAATAAAAGAAGTCTGTGTGGAATAAACACACATATAAAACACAAGAGAGGTGATTGTTTGAATGATGCATTTAGTTAATCTGATGGACTTTGGATTCTTATGTGAGGCCACATCATGGAGACTGAATGAACACTGATAGATTACCTGATCTAAACCAATCAACCTCATCACAACACCAATCAGAGATTGTAACACACACACACACACACACACACACACACACACACTCATACATCAAAGTGGTATAGTTAATCAATGATAGAAAATATAGCAAGTCAATAATAACACTAACATATCACTGCTCCTTCTGGTTTATAACCAAAGAATCTACAGCCATACTAGCAGATCTGGCAAAGCTTTGAGCTAAATGCCAACATGTGAACAGATCACAGTGCCCATACGTTAACCATGTCAGTTTAGCTCGTCAGCATGCTAGCATTGTTACTGCTACTAAAGAGGATGTACAGCTTAGGCTGACGGCAATCAGTCATTTGTTCTGCAGATATTTGAATATAAACCAAAATAGAAATTCAAATTATAACCTGATGAACAGTTAAAAGATTGCCATGGTAACAATTCATTAATGGACATTCATTTAACAGCAAAAGCTGTTAAGATATTTCATGTAAAAAACGGTTGTTAATTATCTCAGTAGGATTCATCCCCTGGGCTCCATAAGTATCTGTAATATGTCCGATAGATCTTAAGATATTTCAGTGGTGGACCAATCAACAGTGCTATCCCCAAGAGCCATCCTGCAAGAATATGTATATATATATATATGTTTACTTATATACTTAATAATTTAAAAAACTTTAACATATAGTATTTTAAATTCAGCTGCTAAGTGCTTTGTTATTTAGATTTATAACAAAGGACTATGATGCAGCCTGGGGTCATGATAGTTGTTGTTTCCACCATGGAAATCTAGGTGGCACCACGCAAATCATGTGTATGGATGAGGTGATGTGTTTCATTCAAGTTCCGCAGCAGGGTGTTTTTCCTTCGTCAAGCGTCGTTTGCCCCAGACGCAGAGAATGGAAAAGCCACAGGTAAAGCTATTATGACTCAATGAAAAGGCGACCAAATAAAACGTCCCAGTCACTCAAATAAAATTGGGGATTTCTCTGGGTTTGAACATTGTTGCAAAAATCTTGGATAATTTAAATGTCAACAAAATATATAGGTCTCACCATTTTGTGAGGAAGTGAAATTGTTACTGAACGTCCCAGCAGGACAATGAAAACATAAAAGTTCTGTTTAAGCTGAACAGAGAGCAAAAGTGATTCATGCCAACAAAGCTCTTTTGAACTAAGATCCTCAGCCACAAAGGTTAATGAGGTTAAAAATTGAGACACTCGTCCAAGACCACCTCCTCATTGCTTCAGGACCGCTGCACATTTCCTCAGTGCTACAATCCAAGCAGATAATGGGCTTGAATTGCACAACAACAGCTGAGGCCTGAGAGTCAGTGTAGATTTATAAGCCTCAAACCTCTGAGACTGATTAACTTGCTTAAAAGCACCGGCTGCCTGGAGCAAGTCTTTTTTTCAACTAAAAATCTCTTCCATGCACGGTCAGACCAAACCACTCAGGTCCCTGTGAGGAAACCCAGATGTGTCAGTCACATACCAGTGGGCTGACCACTAAGGTGAACATACGCAAACACAGTGAATGGAAAATTTTAGCTTTGAATGGAAGCCTGCACAGAGAGCTTTAGCTTATACATCAAACTTGAAGACACTTCATAAGCTAAGATGGAACAATTAGCTGCCAATTTCATGCACCTAGTGGTATTAAGAAGTTATGGTGGATCTCGAGACAACTATCAAGCACCGCCAGGTTCTCAGGGTCCACCTCTCCTCCCTGGACTCAGACAAATCCCAGTTAAAAGAAACGTATAATGACTGTGACTGAATCACATTAAACGGATGGCTCCCCTCCAGCTCTGCTGCAAAGTGGATTAAACCTATATCCATTTATTACGTTTAGTGCTCAGAGCAACACTTAATTAAAAAGCCAGCGGTTAAATCCCCACACACCCCCACCACTCCAAATCAAACACATTCGATTACTTCTTTCAGCTTTCTATTTGCCTTGAGATTAAAAATAAAGCAATATTGTGTCTTGGAAAAATATTTAAAAAGCTGTCACCTGGTCCAGTGAATTCCCATTCACACACAGACCAACAAAGACGCCAATAAAAGCTGCTTAAGAGACTGAATTGTGAAGTTTCCTTTATCTTTCCTACAACATGTTAGGAGCAGCGGAGGTTCAGAGGCTGAGTGCAGTGGGTTTGTGGGGTTTTCTCTCAAAGATAGGATCACCATGGCCCATTGTGATTGTTTCCCTCTCTGACATGATGCCATCTAGCCTTGTACCTTTTGCCCTTCATCTTTTCTCTTTGACTTCCTTTGATCTGCTGCACTTTATCTCTCTTTCTCCTCTTGTGTCATGTCTTCCTATTCCCGGGTCCACAGCTCTGCCTGTGACACTGCTGCGGCTGCCGGGTTTGGCAGCTCAGCTCCAGATGGATTACTGTAAAGCAGTAAATCTCTCTCAGTCTCTCGCCCAGTCGTGACAGGTGGAAGCTATGATGACCTGCACGTGCGCACTTGCCTATGTGTATGTGTGTGTGTGTATGTGTGTGTGTGTGTGTGTGTGTGTGTGTGTGTGTGTGTGTGAAGGTGGGTTTTCAGCTATTTCTAGGATAAGGTGTCACGATCCACATTTGTGAGGCAGTGTAGCATGTCACCGGATGGGCAGCCACGCAACACACAACGTTCTTGTGAACTTCCAAGAAGCAAAGCTGGCATTCAGCCTGCTCACATGAAAAACATGATGAGCGTTAAAGGCACTCATACAGCCAGATACCTAAGCACGAGTACCAGTCAGAAATAAACCAACATTAACAGGCGGTTTGAGTGTGGATCTGTGCACAAGACTGTGTAAGTCTGTGACGCTAATCTGACCTCAAGGTCAAAGTACTCAAAGATGGCAACAGTTTCCAACTCTTAAACATAAAGATAACACCTGTTGAAGAGTTAAAGGGATAGTTCACTCATTATCCACTCACCACTAAGTCATTTTTGGGTGAACGATCCCTTAAAGGTACAGTGTGTAGAATTTTGTGATATCTAGTGTTGAAATTGCATGTTGCAGCTGAACACCCCTCACCCTAACCCTCACTCTCTCCTTCCAAACATGAAAAAGAACCTGTGGAAGCTTCAATTGTCATAAAAACTCAAAAGGTGTTTAGTTTGTCCAGTCTGGACTAATGTAAAAAAACATGGCGGCCTCTGTAGAGAGGGTCCCCTTGATAAAGTATTTAAATATCAAGGGCCTTTTCTGGGGTAAAGAAACTAGAATTCATACAATTGAGATGAAATGAACTAGTGAGAACATCATGAGGATTATTCTACATTAAGTTTCTGCCAATAGTTCCCTTTCACCTAAATCTTACACATTGGACCTTTAAATAACAAAAGCCAATAGCATTTTTGCACCGATCTTAATATTTATAACCCCTCATATGTAACTTTAAACTGTTATAATCCAAAGGAAAACTGTGGGTCTAAATTCAAACAAATGCATATAGAGATTTTCCCAAAACATGATCATACTGTACTATGAGAGTGCCATTTGTATCAGTCATCTGATTAGAAAAGTCTGATCATTTGATGAAACTCATCTACAGCTGTAAGTGCACATGTGAGAATAACTCAGTTTGGGTTCAGAGGCTCTGTCATTCTTCTACTACCGTGTTCTTAACAGACTGTGCAGTGTCAGGTGACTCCACTACCTTCAGAGCGCACTTCTCTCCTGTCTTCTTGTTGAAGCACTCCAGCACTTTGCCATTGATCCCTAAACCCAGCACCTGAGTGGAGATTTTATAATCGTCCGTCACTGCGTTGCGCTTTATCTCCAGTTTGGGGTGACCGGGCAGGGGGAAGTGAGTGGACTCGGTGCCCAGGTCCGTCCTGCCGGCAGCGGACACCTCAGGCGGCTGCGGGTGTTCGGGGTTGTCAGCCGGGGAGTCCGGCTCTGCCTCAGCCATTGGCGCTTGAGTCGGTTTCTCCGGTTGTTCCTTTCCGTTTCCATTTTGCAGCATGGTTGGTCACACCGGCGTGCCGTCACCGGCCGTGGTCGGGAAGTGAAAGCGGTGAGTGATTCACCAACGTGAGGCGATGACTCCCGACAGCTGCGCTCCGGTAATTGCGTAAAGCTGAGGAATCCGTTGGTGCGTCAGGGCGCCGGAGCCCCTGGCAGATCTCCACTCAGTAAATCCCACACTGGTTCTATAGTCAAGCTCTGAAAACTATCTGTAATACACACAATTCCTTCGCAGCGAAACTACACATGTATTAATAAAGTCCTATTGCGCTGTCAACTTAACCAGTCAAAGAGAAACCCAAATAATCCCGCACATCAGAAAGAGAGAAATTTGAACTCCCGTCAGAGAGATGTCTGCTCACTGTGGTGATGATAGTCTGAGTCCTTCTGGTTGTATTCACATGGACACTCACTGTCACTTTTGGTACAAGCACCACCCTCCTTCAGTTAAGTCATTTCTCTCAGATAAACCCGTGAGGCTGCCTTAAAGGAGCAGACCGTGTGTGTGCATTAGTTCAGTGTTCAGAGGAGATGAATGGTCTCAGCTGGAGAGAGTCAAGGGGAGAGCAGATCTGATTTTGTCCTAAAAAAGTTATGTAACTTTATCTTATAAACTACTGAAACAGATTCCCTCAAAACAGGTGATTTTTCATCAAAGCAATAAATGAAAAACCCAAATTTCACCCAGTAGAGAGCAATGTCATTCTTTTTTAATCAGAATTGTTTTTTTGTTTTTCTCTCTAAGAAATCAAAGAAATGTCAAAAATGCCCTATGGTGTGATATAAAATAAAATGTCAAAAAAATTCCCCCATCAGCGGCAAAGACTTCTTCCTTGAGTCGAGCCCCACCCCTCCACGAAATTTCACAAAAATCTTTTGTGTAATCCTGCTTATAAAGATAAATGAGAAAGATTAAATAATAACCTCCTTTGCAGAGGGAATACAAAGATTATAAGAATATTGTAAAACTAGGGACAACACAGAATCATCACACTTTGTGTGTGTTCAGTAGTCCAGTGCACATATGAGGGCGACTCCCCGCTTGATCCAGTGTCTCTGATCTTGATTGGTAGGCAGCTCCACTGAGATCACGTAGTTGGTGGAATGGCCGGTGGTGGAGAGTGTCCCTACAAAAGCACACAGAGCAGTTCAGACATAAAGAAGGTATGAAAGCAGTTTGTACATTTCCTTCCCTGTGCTAAGTTAAGTGTTTGTAACGTGCCGGCACAAGGTTGTGCTGTGTGCTGTGAGTGGAAAATACAGTGCTGCATTTTCAGACGCTTCGTGAAACAGGATACTAACTGGAGTCTATTTCTGGGTGAGTAATAAAACCACCAAAAGGAGATGCACACAAACACTCCAGCGAGCGGCCACCAACACCGACAGAGTTCATAACCAGAGCAGCAGATCCACAGACTTCGGTGAAAACTAATTTGTTTTTTATAATTAAATGAAGCCCCAACTAAGCTTGTTGTAATATAGATGAATCCAAACTTGCTCAGATGCTGTGTACACATACTTCTGGAGTTTTACAAGTGTACATAGGCAACTAGACTCGCTTGTGTTGCCAGTTGCCTATGTACACTTGTTTAACCCATTAAGATGGCATGACCTTAATGACTGAGAATCTTTACAGATTTGTGTACTGACCGGCACGTGTTAGCGTCTTGTAGATGGGACAGATGTAGACCCCGGAGGTCGGAGGTGTGCGGTTGGGTTTGGGTTTCAGCCAAATGATGGACATTTTTGTGTGGAGCTCCTTGGGCCTTGACTCAGTGAGCTGACCTGCCTCGCTGTCCCAGCGGGCGCCCTCCAGGAAAAGACCATGGATGTAGCAGCCAGCATTTGGTTTCTCTGTTATCTCTGACACTGGCTTCTCTATTATCTGTGGGCGGAGGGATTACATGGTGTTGTAGCATTGTACTTAATATAAGTTAGTATATTTTCATTGCAAATACAAGTAATGGCAGTAACATATATTGCTAGACAAATAGCCTACTGTCCAACCTCAAAGTCAAAACCAATTGTGTCAATGGAGGTGCCGCAGCGGCGGGCGTAGTTCTGGAGGGTCCCGGTGAGAAAAGCCTGTGGGAAGAAAAAGCCACTAATCCAGAAGACAGGTGGAATGCCATCATTGATCCACGTCTGTAGGAAAGATATTCTCTGAAGCAGGTCTGACACCCAAGAGGCCAGAGGCTTCAGAGAGGGGTAGGCCTGGGGGGGCAGAGATACACAGTCAATCAAAGAGGTGTGTGATCTTAGAAAGCAGAGCCTAAAAGTACTAGACCACCAAACAATGAATGTGATGTCTTTTAGAAAATGTCAGATTTGGCTGGATTTCAGAATATTAGTTTGAGTCAGGGTTTCACTTTAAAAACAGCACGAAGAGCCTAACTGTCAATGGTACGATGGAAAATGACATATTGAAGAAATAAATAAGATATTACAATAATACAAGATAAAGTCATAATTGAGAAGAAAGAAATAATATTAAAAGAATAAAGTTGAATTTGTAATAAATTCAAAATAAAAGGTTATAATATGAGAATAAAGTTGGAATTCAAAGAGGAAATAAGCAGCAGGGAGAACCCATGCTCAGTTGAGTTCCTTTCTGAAAAAATAATCTTAAATACCAATCACATTGTTTCTTGGGAAACCATAGAAACCCCTTAGAGTACCACTTTATTCTCATAATATATTTTATTCCCTATAAGTGACCATAATTACATTTTGTGATGAATTTGCTATTAATGCACCTTTGATATATGACTGTTTTGTGAAGTATGCAACTTAGGTTGAGACATGGTGTCTGACCACCAGCTCCTGGGATCGATATGAAGGGTCAGAAGGATAATAATGGACGTGAGTTTGTCTTACCTTGGCCGTCCACATTACAGGCACGGTGTTGTTGAACAGGCTTCTGGACATTAACTCCAGTTCTGATGACATCACCACTAAACCCTTCAGAGCCTTCACAATGTCACCAAGACTCTGAGAGATGACCTCCAGCAGTTTGTTATATCTGAGAGACACAAAATAAACTCATGATTTAAACTGACCTCATATCAGATTGTTACCTCTGCCAAGGTTGTTTTCACTCCTGTCCATTTGTTTGTGTGTTGGTTTGCTTGTTGACTAGCAGGATTATGCAAAAACAACTGAAAAGATTTCCATGAAATGTTGTGGAGGAGTGGGCAAGACCCAAGGAAGAACCCATTCAATTTGTTGGTTGATCCGTGAATTTTCTTCACAACATTTTCATTGATTTCTCAGAGAATAATTCATGGCTCTTGATATGTATGAGTTTGTGCAATTTGGTGCAGATCCCCCCAAAATGTTTATTCAAATGTGGTTTCATTACAGGACTGTTGGGCCCTGTCCAGGGTAAACACCCAGTGCCATTCTACTTATTTGGGTTTCTAGCCTTTCATAGTAATCTGTCCTGTAGTTTTTGCATAATCCTGCTAAATATACAAACATATTAGTGGCCAAATGGATTTCATTAAAGTGAAATTAATTGTTCATGACAATTTTATCCTTTACAGAGCACCAAAGAAATTCATTCTTATTGTTAATCGGCACCAATGACTCAGAAAATAGTTTCAGAGATTGCTGTCATCCCAAACTCACTCTACACAAGTTGCTGACAAGCTACAGCAGCTCACACACAGACAAATGAAAAAGCTATTATTACAGTGTAATTACAAAGACATGTAATTATGGTTACGAGCTGAGACTTTCAAAGGCTACAATTTCAGCTACTTGTCTCAAATAAAGATATTACACCACTACTTTCACGTTTAATTATTATTTTTTTAACCTCAGAGGTGAAATAATAGTACATTTATCTATTCTGGCTACTTGAGATGATCATTGTCAAAGATGTTTCCTCCTGCTAAATTAGCTTTTTATCAAAATATTTCAAACATGTGTACATTGGATCCACTTACCAGATGGCATGTTACTGTCATGAAAATATGTCTGTACCATAAACAGTAGTTATCAGAATTAAAACATAAATTTAGTTTCTCAGGCTGCTGGGGGTCTCTCTATCAAAACAATAACAAAAGACCAAGTTTGATGATGTCTTAAAGTAATGTCTTTACCACCATTGCTGATGAAAATCTACATTTTTCTTGTCCTGCTTCTAGGTCAGATAAAAATCTACTTTGTCACTGAGTGAATATTTGACTTGCAGCTGCAGCTACCGAGCAGAGTGACATATAAGGGGGTTGCTGTGTGATTACTATGTAAGGTTACCTGATGACTTCCTGGATAAGCACTGTGTTCATGGACTCTTCATAGAGGACCGGGTATTTTTCCATCACTTCCTGGACACTGAAAGGCTGAGGGATCTTTTCAGAGATGCCCGCCACAATCTCCTCCACAATCTATGGTACCAGAGATCACAAATGAAAAACATAACAAGTGTCAGCCAACAGTCCAGGCCTCCAGAGAGAATTATTGCATTTAAATCTATACTCATTATCCCAGACATGCTACTCCACAGGTATCTGTCTGTGTATTCAGCTAATAATGTAAATAATGGTAAAAGTACCTGTCTAACAGGTCTGAATACACTGTACTCACATAACATTAGCATTTATAAAGACAACAGAAGAGCAAAGGAAATAAAATCAATCAATATCTGCACCTCCTCTGGAGTTTTTCCTCCAGCAGACACAGCTCGTGGCTGCAGGCAAACTATGGCTTCCAGCAGGGTGAAGGTCTCCTTCTGGGCAAAGCTGATGTTTGCGTTGTCATGGAGACCAAAGATCTCAGGTGTGTCATTGATGGGCAAACCACGAAAATATTCCAAGTAACCCTGAGTTCAGCAGGAACAGAGAGAAAGGTTTTTGTTATTGTGAACTCTTCAAACAATCTAAAACTCCTTACAATTGAGGTTTTTCTGATTTGGTCTTTTTTGTTATAAACACAGATATAACAGAATAGCTCACACATTTTTGTGATCGAAATCTTAACTGGCAATTCAAATAGTAGTTTGCTTTATGACTGATTTATATTTGAATTATGGGGAACTTTTGAATGTAGGTCATAAATATTGCAGACTGTTTCTGCTTATTAAAACATTATCTCCTTATTCCTAACCACCACCTTTCTGCTCTTCGTCTGCCTTGTATCACGTTTGTACACCAACAGATGTAGTCAAAGGTCAATACACTGATCTTATCATGACTAAAAGAATTTCCCCTTGAGGGATCAATAAAGTATCTCTTCTTCTTCTTAAATGCTCTCTATATTCCAATGTCTTACCTTGATATTGAGACTTGTGTCTATCTGCCGGTAGACTCCAGACGAGGAGTAGACATGATCATCACGGAGAACAGCAGGACAATAGAAATCCTCCAACACACTCAGCAGACATCGTCTGTCCCAATCATCTGTCACACGGCCGCCATAATTTATCTGGCCTGCAGTGTATTTCAGCACCTGGACAGGTGGAGCACAAGAACGGGGACAGACACACATTATCTGACTGAAGAAAATGCTCCTTATTAAATGGCTTGTTTTTAACCTCTAAGCTTATATCATATCCACCCATAATGATAAAAACACACTGAAATAGCAATTGACAGGTTTAACACACATTATAGGGACTAAGTCAAACAGAGTAAAGATGAACAGAAAAAAAATAAAATAAAACAAAGAACAAGGGAGCAAGTAAAATGGAAAATGGTGGCTTTGAAACTATTGAACAAGTAGTTGAACACAGACACCAGCCTTCTCTTCCCCACCTTGTATGGGATGTCCTGGTACTCGTCCAGGAACATTTTGAGTTGGCTGATGCAGATGTTCAAGTCTCCGTCTGTGAAGTCATAGGGAATGTTGAAGCCCAAAGAGCCAAACTTCCTTCGCTCCAAAGCAATTCCATGGAACAGACTCAGAGACAGGAGCAAAGGCTTGAAGTTTGTCATCTGAAGAGGAAAGAATGAGAAGCAAGGGAAGGAATAAGTTGGAAATAATTCCACTCTTCAAAGGAAAGTATCATTCAAATGTACTACACAACAAGACCACTTAAAGGTCCAGTGTGTAAGATTTAGGTGAAAGGGAACTACTGGCAGAAATTTAATGTAGAACAATCCTCATGATGTTTTCATTGGTTCATTTCCTCTAAATTGTATGAATTGTAGTTTTCTTTACCCTATAAAAGGCCCTTTATATTTAAATACTTTATATTTACATCGAGGGGACCCTCTCTACAGAGGCTACCATGTTTTTTTACAGTAGTCCAAACTGGATAAACTAAAAACCTTTTGAGTTTTTATGACAACTGAAGTTTACCACAGGTTCTTTTTCATGTTTGAGGGGTGTTCAGCTGCAACATGCAATATCAACACTAGATATGACAAAATTATACACATTGTACCTTTAAGTAGAAAAAATAAAACTGATCAAAAGAGGCAGATTTTCTATTCTAAAGTAAATGATAAGGAGATTTGAGCGTGACTGAGAGGGAGACAGACCTTGGTGGAAGAGGTGATGAAATTATTAGTTAGCCTCAGGTAGGTTTTCTGTAGGTTGGCCTTGATGCCTCTGGGAGGCTCGATGGTCACCTTGGAACCATTTTGGAGAATGGACACTGGGAACTTGTTGCTGGGAAGACTTGTGAGCCACAGACGGAAGTCCTTGTGCACCTGCAGAGACGATTGGAAATTTGATGTTAATTAGAGTGTGGATTATTGACCCAAGCCTGTCCGGACTGGGTTTGTACAAAGATGTTGAAATTATAGGGTCATATCATGTTGGCTGAGCTGATTTTATATACTGCACATGTCTGTAATTGGGGAAAATAAGCAACACAACAAATAGCAGCTAACAATAACTGCATCGGGTCGGGTTCAGACACAAAAAACAGAACGCCTTGTGGGTTCGGGTTGCGCTCGCTTAGTTTTCTCTTTGATTCTGACAAAAAAATGTGGCGTGCATCGGAATCAATGAGGAGCAAAGGAGGAAATGAAAACCATCCAATTCATAGGTTAACGGCACAGTATAAGTCAACACACTGAGTCTGTTCAGTTTTTTTGTGCTTGTATGTGTATGCCCGTGCTCTTTTGTTTGAGCGTATTTTCTGACCTTTACTGGGTTGATGTTTTCAATGAGTCTCTCCAGCGATGGCATCCAGCTGGGTGCCAGGTGACAGTTCTGGAAAAAGACCCAGTGACCTCTTTCCATGGCAGCGTGCATCAGCGTCTCAGCCCAGGGGCCCTGCATCACACATTCAGTAGCAGAGGAAAGGCAGATGTGGCATCAGCAACAACAACAACAACATGAGGTTTCCAACATTTACATTTCCTAAAAATCTGATATGGCCGCACAATTACAGGAAATTTCAGGAAGGTTTCAGAGCTCTCAGTTCAATTAGGATAGAAACTGAGGACAGGATGTTGCAACAGTTTAGCGCTCTCCAGAATTCTAACTCACATAATTACAAGTAATTTGATAAACAGATGCTGATACGAACTGAACAACCACAGGGGGAGTATATTGCTCGGAGAATGTTTGGCTTGGTTACAATTAGTCTGTATTTATCCTTAACCCTACACATGAGGTTATATTGTTGTTTTGTATATAACCTCTTTATAGCATCTGACAAAGTAGTGTAACATATTGCCCCAGCCTTTGTTCAGAAATAGAAAAAACAATTAGCACTATGGTGGCCATCATTAACAAGACAAGAGAGAGAGAATTCCTGGCTATCCCTGTGGATCTGACCTGGCCCTGGCCCAGAGAGATGGCACTCATTTTCTTGGAGAACTGCATAACGTCAGCAAACTTGTAGAGGTCGGCAGCAGGGTCAGTGCCAGGGGAGAGGACAAAGATGAGTGGAGTGGAAGTGGACGACTCTTTGAACACCACAGACAGGTCTGACGTCTGTGGAGAGACAGAGAGAGAAGGACTAGTAAGCCTTAAATACTGCTGCCACATACAAGAGAGCGGAGCAAACAACCAGAAATAACTTTAACTTTTAATAAAAGCTGAAATTAGCAAAGTTAATTCTATACTGCACACTTTAAAGCTTGTTTGCACTGCTGCTGTCCCAGTCAAAACAAATGGAGCAGTAATTACTGCATTAATGTTTCTACACTTTGAAATCACAGCGATAAGAATATCTCTGTGTCACTGCATAAATATTGTTTTTAACATGAGCATAAAGGCAAAATGGAGAACAGGAGGGCAGCTTCTTGACCTGAGGTTCTATGAAGCGCTGTCCCAACTGATCTGAGACAAACTCCTGCAGGCCTTGAGTGAGGCAGTCAGCCCTCAAGCAGCGCAGGATCAACAGCTTCTGGAAAGAGTCCAGCTCCGTGTCCCACTCCTCTGGGAGGGCCTCTCTGTGGGCAAACATAATCACACCTTGTTAAACGGACTGCACAATATAAATGAGGGGGAAGTACATTTTAGTTAACAAGGAGGTTATCAAATGTTTGCCTGTGAGGCTGGTTGCTGTCAAAAATCCTCTTGAAACCCTGCAGATGTTTGGTGAAGCTCTCTGCGAGTTGGTTGAAGTTGTCCAGGGCGCTGAGGCTCAGGATGTCCTGCCAGGCACGCTCCGACAGCCAGCTCACCGCAGGGTTGGTCAACTCTTGTACAGGCATCCCTCCAGACAGCAGGTAGCGCCACTCAGCCTGAGACAGATTCATTAAGTGCACGAGTTAACTCCACTTATGTATTTGAATTAGTTAGAGAATTTTAAAGAGACAAGCAAACAGACAGTGAGAAGATACAAACTCCTCTGTTGCTTACCATGTCGATTTTGTTTTCATTCATCATGATGCGAGTGCACAGGAGGAAGGCGAACATAAGTTTGTGCTTCTCAAACAAACTGCGGCACACGTTGCTGTACAGGCTGAAGGTGAAAAACTCATTGATGTTGGCAATTCTTATCTTCACTGTGTCTGAGAGAAGAAAAGTCCAGAAAAGAGTCATTAGCAACAAACCTTTTTTTTTGTTTCAGTGTCATGAATTAGTGTTAAGTTTTTTCATATGCACAGGCAAAATTCTCAATATACAACCAGAGGGAGCATCATTTGCTGTGTGATTTATTTCTACCTGCTTTCTCTGAGTTGGCAATGCTCGTCATGAAGTTGCCAAGGAACCACTCCAGAGAGTACTGGTACATGGGATCAACATTGGACAGGTCTGATACACAGAAGAAGAGGATCTGCGAGCGCACAGCCACCGGCACATACTCCAGACGGGTGGCATCAATGTCCGCTTCTGTCTTTTCTGCTGCCATCACTTTTGCCTGCCAGTAAAATCAGCTTGTGTTACTAGTAGAAAATCAACGGTAGCTTATGCATTGAATGACACGTCACTTGAAGAATGATATATGAGGTTTTACAAGGAGTTGTAAATAAGAAGAAAAAGAGCTCTGGACTGTCTGACCTTGATTTCTCCAGCCTTGATCTTGGAAGCCCCCAGCACTTGGATGAGCTCCTCGTTGTCCACAGGGTTTCCCTTTGTGGAGCTGAGCCGGAACAGGATCTCATCCTCAATTCCTTTCAGCTCTTGTTTCATCTTAGCGTTGCTCACGATGAGCTGGTTCTTTGCCTCCTCCAGGTCTGGACGCTCCTCAGCTACGACCTGGCCCAGCAACTGGTCCTGTAGACCACTGAATACATACAGAACGTACTTTTACTAAAACAATAAAAGTCCAACTGAGAGTGTTTGGTTTTTCAAAAGTACCGTCAGTAACATAAACTTACATTACCGTTGATAAAAAAACAAACCCCTTATTGCATGCTTACCTATTGTTATATAACTATCATTTTGAATGGAGTCTCCAGTTGCACATTGAAGATATTTTAAATAACAAAATATTGTATCATATCCAGAATAGTTCAGAGTATATGCTTTATACTTCTGTTATCTACATATCTGGTTTTAGGGCTGATGGCAGAGTTGTGTAAAACTGTTTTGTGTTACCTGGGTGACAGGGTGAAGTTGATGAGGGTGACTTTGGCAGAGACCTCGGGAGAGTAGTGTGGGTTTGGCAGCTTAGTGGTGATGTACAGCTTGAAGTCCTCATGGTAAGGGAAGACTGAATCTCCCAGTTTCAGCATCATGCTGCCTTGCTGCTTAAACGTCTAAGAGCCAAACATGCAAGTTAAGTAGATCCATATTCAGGCAACACTAGCACACAAGTTATTTTCATTTGTAACAGATCTGTGTATACATACCTGCTGCAACAAGACAGGATCGAGAGCAGGATCCAGTTCCTCTCCTACGTTCTCCAGAAGGCAGGGTTTACCAAAGCGAATTGTGTTTTCAAGACTGCGTAGGAAATCTCGATCACTGAGCTTTATAACCTCTAGCCCATTTTCCTTCTCCTGGACACAGGAATCAAATATGGATGAGCAATGCATCAAATATAACTGCAGATAGCGATATTTTGTCTTTTGTCTCATTGATACCCTCAGCAGCTGTGGTCATATCAGAACAGGAAGAGAGTCTCCTCACCTTGTTTTTGATCCACGTGTTGGCTTGTCCCTGAGGATCAATGAACAGAGACCAACGTAGAGAGTACTGAGCGATCACACCATTCTCCACTGAAAGGTTATCCTTGGGCAAACCTGATAGCTGCACAGAAAAACAGAATATGATGAAAATTTGTGTAAATGACCAAGTCAATTTAAGTCTAAAATCATTGATGAAAAATAAGCACATAAGAAGTTTGTTGGTTTGACAATTAACAATGAAGATGTCTTAATAGGCTTTGACCCTGAAGGTCAGCCCATGATAGGTTGGATCTGACCTGCCAGGAGCGGATCTTGACTGGATCTCCTAGAGTGTTGATCAGGTTGGGTTCGTCAGTGTGTGGAACATGTAGTTCTTTGAAGCAAAGCATCCACTCATCTGCCATGGCCGCTCTGTATTCTCCCTAAACATGAAAACAATGAACCATCATGCAAATTACACAACCATGCTGCACTGATTGGCACAAATATGTGTTTGTATTAAAGTTATGTTAAAATGTTATGATTGTGTCTCCTGGAACAACAGAACGTCTTGAGTTAAAACCAACTTACAGTGAAGGGTCCCAGGTACGCTATGTATCCTGCAGATAGAAGCACATCGCCGGCTACGTTTTCAACCATGTAATCCAGATGTTGCACTGTTTCCTTCCAGCGCACCTTTTCATCCGCCAGTCCGCCAATAAGCTGCAGAAAAACATGCATCATCATACTGTGAATATTAAAGCAGGCAAATATATTGATAAAAACACTATTCATTATAGTGTTGTATTTTCTTTGGCTAAGAGCAAATACTGCTTGTTACAGAATGTGAATTTTTGTATTTGCTTTCTACTAGAGTATATAATAATATAACAATTATATCCAACTCCGCCAAGGAAGTTTTCACCCCTGTCCATTTTTTAATGGTTGGCTTATCTGTTTTTAAGCAAGATTAACAAAAACTACTGGACAGATATCCACAAAATGTGGTGAAAGGATGTTATTTCTTTCATTTGCATCCTGTTCCTAACCACCACCTTTCTGCTCTTCGTCTTGAGCTGCTGTAATGCTAAATTTATCTTATCCCTCATTCTGACCTTGTCTGCTCGGATGAGACGCGCCTCACACAGTTGATACTTGTTGTCCAGCTCTTCTTTCTTGGCCAAACAGTTCTGGTACTTGGTCTGTAAAGTGGCGATACCGCCCTCCACCTCTGCCAACTTTTTATTGGCTTCATCCAGGATTTGCTGGGTTATAGCTAAGTCGTCCTGGGCCCCCTGGAGAGCTAGCTGTACAAACAATAAAATTTTCAATGTTTAGATCACACTCTTATGTGAAGTGACATGAATTTAAATATACTGGCTCAACAGGGAGATTTTACCCTTTTAGGTTCCACAGCCTTGGACACAAAGTGATATACATGCATGGCTCGCACCCACTGGCAAATGGACGTACAGGCCTTGGAAACCTTGGCAATTGAGGCTGGCTGGAAATCGTCATTATCTATGTAGGGCTGGACTAAAGTGATCACATTATCTGGGATGTTGTCCTGCAGAAATGATTAGAGAGACAGAAGGCATCACATCAGTGTCAACACCTGAGACAAAGAGAACTATAAAGTCTACAGTCAAATCTGAATGAGGCAATAATCTGGTTCTGTAGAGACCCTGTAAATATATACATACAGTGACAGCAGTAAATCCATGTACTCTACCTTGTCATACTTGAACAGACTGTCCAGAAACTTGCCAGGCTCCTGTAATAGACCTTTTCCAGATTCCCAATAGTCGTCGATCTTGGTGCCAGGCTTCTCTCCAGGTAACTTTTTAGGTTTAATGCCCTTCATAATGCACAACGCTTCAATAACCAGCTTCACCCCACTGGGAGGTCGCTGCATTGCTCGCACCTATGGAAAACATGTAGTCCCAAGGATCATTAAAATCACTGCAGTGGTAATTAAAGACTATATATCATCAATCATTATCATAATCTCTGACCTCAGTGACATCGTTCTTATTGAGTGACTTGAGGCTGGTGAGAGCAGCATCCAGAGCAGGCAGAGCCTCGTCCAAATTCTTCTGAGCATCTTCTGCGATGGCCGACGCAATACGAGCTTTCTCTGAAGCTTTTGCTTCCTCTGCTTGCACTGACTTCCGGGTCTCCTCTGCAACCACTGTATCTTTCTGTCCACGTAAAAAAATGACAAACACAGCACACACAGAATGCAAAGGTTATACAGTTCAGTTAGGATTCTGAAGAAAACTTGAACATTTGTGTATGTACAGAGGGATGAATATGTCAGCAGCACCCAAACAGTTTAGCCCCCGACCCCAAAAATGACAGTCATAGACATGTGACGCGCCTTAACTCAGAAGTGGTTGAAGCACATTGATTTGAGCCAGTTAAAAAAAAGTAAAATATCCAGCTGATGGAATTGTTGCAGTGTTTCCTTTCATGCTGTTAATATGTCGTCACTAATCTGTCAAAATCACTTTAGAGGTCATGTAGGGACACAGGATTCTAATCTTTAGTTAATATCCCTAAAATATGCTCTATTTAATGATTCATTCAAATGTTCTATTCTATTTCTGGAAATCACCACCTGACCCCTATGTTGGTGTTTTGTGATCATCCAGGGGGTCGTAAAGCTTAGTAACCACTGCAGTATGTAAGTGTCATCCGTGTCTGGAGAATGCAGGAAAAAAGTATATATTTTGTGTGTTGCTCAATTTCTTTGAACTCTAAATATTTCCTTACTTTGATGGTCTCCATGGTGACTTCAGTTTCCCTAGCGGCCTCCTCCAAAAGAGGTCTCATGGTCTCCAGCTCCTCCTGCATTTTGCTCACATCCTCTGCTGTGCGCAGGAGCTACAGGACCACAGTGAAGCATTGTCAGAAAAGAGTGCTAATTAATAAGTACCACATTAACCTCTACTATTAAAATGACAACATCTACTCAAGTGAAGGTAGATTAAAACTTTCAAAAACCAAACAATAAGAGTTATTGTTTGTTTGTTTTTTTGCCAGGGCCTTGCCTTGTCCAGACCAGTCTTCATGCGCTGACGATCACCGCACAGTTCTTGCTTCTTGCGTCCGGTTAGATCTGAGAAGATTTTGAGCAGTTCCAGGTAGCTCTTGGGTGTGACATAGTTGTAGCGTGAAAGCTCAGCCAGGTACTGTTCACACTTCCTGGCAACCATCTGGTGGATCTTCACACACATCATTGTCTGGAGAAGAGAAACAGAAAAGTTATTTTCAGTCCTGACAAGTAAATTTGATCTAAACCCTGCACAAAAATAAAGTTGCAGAAACTTAAAAAAGTTGTTTGATTCCGATACTTTATCATTGTTGCTGATTTATGTGCTGTTATTGTTGCATCGGATTGCAGTGACAATGTTTCATCTTTCTTTTCACATTCAGATGAATGTTTAACAGAGGCTACCCCGGCTTATCATCAGTTACACTATGAGGCAAATTCATTTCCATACAATACATTTCCCTCTCTCATGTTGGAACCCTATTTTCTACTCACAAATTGCTTATTTAACCAAACCTTTTCTTGTGGCCACTTTTGTGGATTTACAACTTTACTGACAAATGTATTAACACCACACGTGTTCATCATCCAGTGTTTGTCTTACAGTGTACTTTCACTGAACGGGCTAGGAATCAGGGTTCACAGCCTTTTATGTTGCTTAGTCAGAATGCTGGCGACAGAAGTGACATTAAGATCTACATTTGTCATAGAAAAAAATCTAGAAATAAATCAATACCATAATGAGTCCATCTCAAAGTGACTGTACAGAGGTTCAACATCATCCAACATTTAGCCTGTTTGTTTAGATCTTTGTTAACGTACAGTACTTCCTTAGATTGGCAACATTATTTTAAAACCTTCATACCAAAGAAACTCACATGCACGCACGTACAAATGCATGCACACACAAATACAAACACACACACACAAACACACACACACACACACACACACACACACACACACACACACACACACAAACACACAAAGCCTCCTCACCAGTCCCTTCATGGCGGTGGGGCTGGCTTCAAGCTCAGGCAGATCATTGAGGAATGACGTGGCCACAGCCTGCAGAGCCTCCTCTGGCCAGGCGCTGAACCAATCTATGGTGCAACATGTCACCAGTGAGGGAAACTGCCTCAGCCTCGAACGAAACACCTCACCGATGGGACTGCAGCACAAGAAATGGAGAGAATTATCAGCAATAGGGAAAGGAGAGGAGGAAGAGTTAAACAGAAATGGAGGAGACACCCAGTCCGTTTGTTTTAATTTTCAAGGTTACTAACCTCATGCAGAGCACAATGTGGATGTTGCTGCGGACCCTCCGGATGTAGGCAGCCATGAGGTTGGCTTTAGTTGGCTGCTGCACCAGTTCCATCACCACTGGCTTCATTGCTGTTAGGATACGCTCCTGCTCGTCTGTTGCATACAGGTTGGGAACATCCCCTGAGTTCAAAATGTTGTTGATATCCTCCAGGAATGACTCACTCTTAATCTGGTAGATTAACACACAGGTAAGAATAAGTAAAATGGTGCATTGTCTGACATGTACTACATATATACATATTATTTAGATCTACATTGTTTTAGCTTTAATTTAGATTTACTTAAAATAAGTTGAACAGTACAACAGGATCCCACACACACCTGAAACACAATCAGTATGGTGTATGGTAAATAATGCTGCTTTTTACCTGTGTGTCTACAAAGAGGAAGGTGATCTGCTGGTTCTGAAGACCAGCTTTCAACATGATGCTTTTAATATCTTCCTTCCACTCTGTTTGGCCGTAGTTCTTGGAGAGCTCTATCTGGAAACACTCATAGTCTGACCTGGATATAAACAAACACACTGTGAACATGGGGCTACAAGATTATTACATTCATTACAATCAATTACAAAATCAAAACCCTCAGTTTGATCCTTTAATATATCAAAATAGCTTGAGAAACTGGATTTGGATTCATTGAAAGTTTTGTGTTTGGCCATCTTACATATGTGATGCGAGTTTAGTGAGTGACTGTCGCCCACTGCCACCCACTCCAAGCAGCAGGGCATTGCCCAGGGGCTGGCGCAAGATGCGGCTGATACGGCAAACATGCTCAATGGCATCCATGAAGAGCACCAGCTTTATCTTGGTGGTGCTGGTCTGGTTGTAGTTGTCCATGTATTCCTCCATCACCTTTGCCAACTAGATAATATTATAGAATACAATATAATGCAGAGGATAAACAGTCATGAAGTGAATCGAGCGTACGGCCACATAATCAACAGAGAGAAGGATGCCATTATATTACACAAAATATATATTAATCAGAAGCTGAATTGAGAAATTATTTGTAAACATTAATTTAGTGAATAATATAGTTTTATAAAAATAAATACAAATGCTTGATCCATTTTTTGTTTATGGGCAAACAAAACACCATCTGCATGCAACTGTTAGCTGTTTACAGAGAGCTATAGCAAAACATCTTTCCTGCATAGGCCATAGGTCCACTCACCTCTTCCTTGTCTTCTATACGTGTGTAGACTTTGTGGTCAGCTCCAGGGATCATAAAATCCCCATAGAGAACAGGCTGACCAGACACAACCTCTTCAGAGCTGCAGTCAAACTCCTGAATATGATCCTTCAGGAGTGTGTTGAACCAGTCCCTGTCCTCAGCACACACCAGGCGGTCTTGGAAAACCCTGCAGCTTTCGTGGTACCACAACTGAAGCAGCTGCAACTTGTCCTAAAAACACCAAAAAAAATAATGCTATGTTTAGATAAAGGAGTAAAAGATAGACAAAAAACCTTTCAGCCTTCTCTTGTTTAATCAAGAAGGATTCTTTACCTGAGGAATGCTATTGCATCTACTGTCAGGAGGTACAATGCCATGCTCATACAAATTATTGCTAATAGGGATCAAGTGACTAAACCTAAGAAAGATATTTATACCATCTGTAGTAATCTTATTACTCCTACCTCTATCATGCCAGCCTCAGCCATGAGGATGCCCTGGAAGACCTTGGACAGGTCCCTGAGGTTGAAGGTGTAATGGGACTTGGATGGAGTTGGGAGAAGCTGCAAGGTAATGGTAGCATAGACTTGGATTGTGGCGTCTACCAGAGGTTCATTGAGCGGCTGGATTGCTGGCACAGGTCCTGATGAAAGACAGAAGGACAGAAGTGAATACATTAAAACATGAAATTCACTTCAGAAAATCAATTTGCTAGATATATTTACTTTTAGATGATGCTTTATCAGACAAACGCTTTTGTTTTAAAATGTGTTTGATTAATGTGCTGTTTACATAAAATGACATTCAAACTAGTGTCTATTTATATTGTACATGCTGTAACAACTTAAAAGTATTAAATGACATTTCATGAGTTTCACTCATTGTCTGCTTCCTTTCACTGACTTACTGCCTGGTTCCCTTTTACTCATATTTCCATCTGAAAGAAAACAAACACAAGAAAATGAAGTTAATTTTTTCTTGAAGGGTTTTCTACCCTGTAACTGTCCAACCATTGACATGGCCTTCAATTGTAACAAATAAGCAGCACTGACTCACCCATCCAACTGCCTAAGATGGTGGAGAAAATCCTCTTCTTGCTGGTATCCTCCATTTCAGTGAACGACAGCAAGTTGAAGTGGCGAGTGAAGCGCTCGGTGATGGGATTACGGCCTCCACCTGGGGGTCCCATAGCACACGCAAAATTGATGTCCACCACTTGCTTGAAAGTACCTGTGGAGTGATGACAGGAAAAACAAAACAGAAAGATCAACAGAATGAATTTTTCATATTTCTGATCTAAAACACTTAGACTGAACACAAATCTTAGTCATTCAACAGAAATGAATAATATTATAACCATAGTGAAACCGATCGAAACAGGGTACAATTGGTACAACTAGAATTGTTCTGCAGTTGTATGCCTCCATTATCCAGAACAGTCTCACGTTACCTTTAACTATAAACCACTGAAATCTAATCTGTGAATCTTTGATTCCAAGTGAATGTTTCTCACAAATGTCTTTGTTGGTTTTTAGGCTTTCTTGAGATGTGTTTACAAAAATGGAAAAAAACGAACATACAGATAACCCGAAAACATGATGCCTGGCTGTCGCCGGTGCAGAAGCATGATAAGAAATTAAAAGGTCAACAAATATATGTATATATATATTTAAATTAATATGACAGAAAACAACATATACTTCAGCATTCTCACCTATCTGCTTCCTGTCGTACCAGCCTCCGTGGTCAATCCATTGCCGCAGCAGTTCAATAGGAGGCTGGGCTCCATAGGTTTCCAACATCGGCATGTTTAGATCATCGATGAAGAAGATAAAGTGTCTTCCTATTGGAGGCCCAAACACCCCTTTCCGCCTGACACATAATTTAAATAGTGAGTCAGAGAAACTGAGTATTGTCGAGTTGTAAGTTGAACAATGTGTAATAGAGCAGTCTTACCTTTTGTCAAGTTTACTGTCAATGAAGTCTTGAGTCTGATTGGCTGAGGTGCGAGCAGAGAACATGAGGAAGTGTGTGATGTATTCAGCAGGCATGTTCTTTAGAAGTTTGTCTGACATGGTCAGTGTCTTTCCTGTACCAGTTGGACCAATACAGAGCACCTGCATCACAAACACACACAAATAGTAATGTAGTCTAATGGTGCCTCTTCTATGAAATTAAAGCATTTAAATGTAAAACATTTATGGTCAGATTCTGAAGTGTTTCAAATCAAATATTGATAAGAAATGTTAATAATTTAGACAAAGTGATACAATTTAAAATGAAATTTGCCATGTATTTCATCAAATGTGTTTGTATGACAGAATGTTAAATACAAAGTACTCACAGGTTTCATATTGGTTAAAAGCATATCCATCAGGAAAGACATTCTCACTGTGTCAGCTGTGGGAACGATGATGTCAGCATAGTTTGTCTCTGGGGTGATCACAACTTGATCTGTGTATTTCATCCAGCTGACCCACTGAACCTAGAGTACATATAAAAGATGAATGGAATAAAAAATGTATAATACTAGTAATGTGATATTAATAGTCTTTTCTAAAGTTCATTCATTATCTGTATGTTAAAGCATTATCTGTTTACTTTTCTCTCCTCCTCATCTTCTTCGTCGTCATCCTCAAATTTACTAATCCCTGCATCATCAAGCCTGTAGTCGTATACTTGGCCCTCCTCTGGAAAACATAATTGAATCTGAAAGAAAAATAAATATGCATCAATTAAAATATACAGCTGTTAAAAAAGAATCAAGCAAGTAATACTTATTTCATTAGAAATAATTTGTAAGTAAATCAGAGACTATAATCTGACCTTCTCATCTGCCATCTTGTTCTTGAGCCAGGCACTGAAGCGCTTGTAGCCGGCTGCGTCTCCTGTGGCACCTACACTCCACACCAGTGAGAAAAAGAACCAGGGCTCGATCAGCTCCTTCAAATGCTCCAGCTTCTTCTCAGGGGCAGGCTTTTCATTCTACAAGACACGAAAGGATGAATGAGGGACACACAATCAACACAACACTATCTTGAACAAGAGACTCTAATCATAGGACACGGAGATGAAGAATCTACCAGTGATATTCAAAAACAATTCTATAAATTTCTTTTTTGTGGGTCATTCTAAAACAGTGAAACTCACCTCTTTAGTGTTAAAGGGACTGAAGAAGCAGTCCATTAGTCTAAGCAGACTACAGGCAAGGTTACTGTCAAGGGATGTGATGACCTCCTTCACTGATGTGCGGACAAAAGTGATGGAATCCTGTATAAAAGTACAGAAAAAAAAGACAGCGTTAGATTGTTAATACAATCCTAGTCTATGATAATACAAATCCTTGAGGTAAAGTCTACCCTCTCACCTGCAGGAACCTGGTGAACAGTGAGTTGAGCTGCTCTGTGTATGGCCTCAAGGCCTCAGGCACCTGCTTCAGCCAGCACTCTGTAAAAGAGACAAGGCCCAAAATACTCGGCTCCAGGTAAACCATACCACAGCGAGACACGGTGGCTGGAGAGGCCACCGCCAAGTCCTGCACCTCAAACATCATGGTCATCACCTGCAGGCAGAAGATCCAAAAATGTTTGGCTGCACAAAGGGCAGAAGGCAATTCAACGGACAGTGTGAAAACAAAACCTTACATCAGTGAGTTTAATGATTTCCCCAGAGCTGAGGCACAGTTTTTTGTTGTCGTCCAGCACAGTGTTCATGTTCTCGATCCACACGGCATCCACTGGCCCATCAAACATGTACCACTTCTTCTGTTTGTCCATAGATACTGCACCGCCACGTATAAGAGAAGATAGGATGCCATCTGTCCTAGAGGGTGAGGAAAAAGATAAAATGATGAATGATACAATTAAAAACAATAATGTCTGTGTCCTTTTGTTTGGTCTGTAGTTTGTGTAGAATAATTAATTTCTTACCACTCATGTGTGACCAAGTCGTACTCCCCATAGAGCTGTCCCATGGTGATGGATTTGGGGTTGAGGACATACGTCTGAACTGGCTCGTACACCTCACCACTCAGAGAGGGCTGTCCCTTCAAAGCTGTTAATGCTTCACCTAGTGTCTCATAACACTAAAACACATACAATCAAACACTTACATGCAGGAATCTACACTGCAAGACAAAAAATTACTTTGTGCTTAAAATAGAAAAATGTGTGTAAATGTGTAAATATCTCACCTTGGTTTTGCCAGATCCAGATGGTCCCACCAACATCAGGCCATGTCTCACCACAGTGGTCTCATACAACTGAATACACTTATTAATAAACCCTGCAAACATCAAAATAATGTCATCTACTGAACCATAAATGCATCTTACTGTTTATCTGAAAAGAAAAACTGAAAGCACAAACCGTCAACATCTTTAAGGTTCTTCTTGAGGCATACATTGCGCATGGATACCTCAAGTGTGCCATAGTTGATAGGCTCCTGCTTTGTGCTGGGGAAAAGATCGGACACAATACCGCTGAACAGCTTCAGGTCATCCTGTAAAAACTTTGGTACGTTGACGTCTTGAACGGCCCGCAGGCAGATCAGCTCCTGGGAGACAAGTGAGATTACAAAATGAATAATTACAATATATTAATTGGAGATGTCAAGTTTTTCAAATAATAAGCATGTAATGTTTTTCTTATACTTCCATCGAAAACAAACCAAGCATCTAACCTCATTCATGTCAGGATTTTCTCTCTTGAGGTTTCCAGCAGCTGAAATCACCGTCTTCACTGCTCTCATACCAAAATCATAATGATCCTTCAAACAAAAAAGAGTGAAAGTCAGCACATCTTTGTATCACATTTTGTTGTTAGAGAGAAATGTACTTGGAGATACAACTTATTGTAAATCTCATTTTCTCTGGGTCCTCAAAGCACCTGAGCGCTAAGCTGTTCAGACGAGAGCTTGAAAGTGGCAGTGATCTTCTTGGAGAGGATTTTGGCTTCACTGAAGCCAAATGAGTACAAGGAAATCTCAGCTATCATGGCGTAGTCAGGGACCATCATGGCCACGGGACGAAACAGGGCCTGTAAAAGATGTCATCTCGTTTAGTTGAACACCATCTGCTTGTCCTTGGTGTTATACAGTTATTTCAGATTCAATAATCACTTCAAACCTTGAGATTGTCAGGCAGCTCTGTGCGGCCAGCATATCCAGGATTCATAGTGATGAATACAGCACAAGAAGGGACCAGTGGGATCTCTGACCCCTCAAACTCAAAGTACTCCACCTGAAAACACAACATGCACGATTGATTAAGAAAACCTTCCTGTCTCTTCACAGTGTATGTATAGGCCTATCATTTTTCCATGTTGATGACTAGTATCTTCTTTTAAAATGAAAAACATTACAATATAATTTTAAACATTGTAACAGCTTCAGAATGTTTTTTTAGATGTTTATATGCAGAATAGAAAATACAGCAACACAATAAATAGAAACATTCACTATAATTATGCACACAACTTGAAACACTCAGTAAAATAGGAGGATATCATTGTGTGTATTTCTAGTGAGTTAGCTTCTCACCCTTTGCTGTTGGGCCTTTTGTATAGTGGTGATCTGTTGTGCCACCACAGACAGCACCTCCACATCAATACGATTAAACTCATCAAAGCATGCCCAGGCACCAGAGCTGCAGGACAGGAGACAGATAAGAAAAGCCACAAGATTACAATTGATGACAACGTTTGTGACATTTAATAGTGGAATTGACAATACATTACACTGATTGCATCTTACCTGGCCAATCCTTTGAGAAACTTGCCCATAGCAATGTAATCCAGCTGATCAGAGCAATTGAAAACCACTGTCTGGATGGCAAGAGCCTTTCCCAGGTCTTTGGTGGTTTCTGTCTTTCCTGTTCCTGCCGGACCCGCGGGCGCTCCTCCAAACTTCAGGTGCAGAGCTCCGGTCAGGGTCAGGTAGCATCTGAAAGAGCCAAAAAAACTGGGTGTTTAGTAGTAGTTCGTGGCATTCAGTTAAAAGTAGAGATGATACACAGAACAGCTTGGTGTCAACCTGTCAGTGAGAGGGGTGATGACCAGGCGTCCAGAGTTACCGAGGTACTCATATCCATACAAGAACTCTGCATTCACAGCCCGGATGTACAAGTCGTCTTTTGCCCAGTAGTACCTAAAAAGATAAAAGTATTTCACTCATTTCCGCACACAAAGTATTAAAGAATGAGAAATATGGACTGGACTCAACAACGTCAGGATCAATGACAGACATAACAGGGACTTGAGCAAAAATTTAAATCAAACATTTCACCTGAGCTGGCTGATCCACTCAAAGTCATTGATGCTTGAAACCTTCTGCTCCACAAGATTAGCGACAACATCCTTTGCATGGACCTCAATGACGATGAGGGCTGAAAGCACAGCTCGCTGCATCCTAGAGAGACCTCCTCTCACCAGCTGCACCAGGTCACCCAGCTGCATTGAAAAGCCAAGTTTAAATATATCATGAAATGTTCAATTTGATGAGTGCAAGTGTAAGAAATTAAAAGAAGAATTTCTCTTTTACAAATCTATGTATAATGTTATTTAGTTTTAATATCTGACGTCTAGTATCAAGTCCACACCTGTGTTTGTAGCTGGGGGAAAAGGCGGTCGGCCAAGTCTCCCTGCTCCAATGCCTCAGACACCTCTGTAGTCCAGAAGACTTGACAGCCAGCTATCACCACTTGACCAGGCCATGATAACACCCACTCCGCACGAGGTTGCTGAGGGGTGAGAAAAGGGAACACAGAGATATTAAAAAGCTGGACACCTTAAAAATGATTCAACTGGAAATTAAACAACCTATACAAGAGTATTAAACACATCATAAACATCAAGTAGATCACAGACCTCAGAGTAGACTTTGAGTGATTGTTCAATGTTATCCCTCAGCGTGGCCTTCATAGACTTCTCCACATTCCTCAGCCAATTTTCCACATTTCCAGTCGGTGATACCGGCAGGAACAGCTTCACCTCCTCCCCTTCTCCAGAGAACATGTGTGTGATCTGTAGATCTGACTGGAATTCAAGCTGAAAACCAAAAAGTGTCACATTCATGAGGTGTGCATGTTATGTCTCCAGTTTTTCTATAAGAGTGACCGCAAAGAAACCAGGATGAAAAACAAACCTTTGCGATGTTCTCAAAGCATTTGCGCAGGTGTGGTTGAACGGCAGTAGGATCTTTGGTCTGGGAAAGAATCTCCAGGAGCTCATCATCTGACAGGAAGTAAAACCTACAAACAAATATTCACTGTATCATTCAGTGTGTGCACATGTGTTTTTCAAGAGTTTTGTTTACTTTTCTCTTGGTACATAGCTCTGCCCATTTATAGCAGCAAAAAGGGAGTTTGTTTTAGCAACTTGCTGTTGGTGACCGGATGACGTCACATCCAAAAGGGACTTAATAATAAACTTAGAGGGAATTATTATTAGTAACACCATCAGAAACTGACCACCCAAAGTATTTTCAGGACTCTTTCACTGTGGCTTACCTGGGGAAGGCGCCTCGCTTTGTCTCCAAGTAGTCACTGAGACCCTTCTGCACTTGTTCCAAAAGTGTGTTACACTTCTTCAGTTTGGTCAGTAGCTGACCATCTGGACACAACTCGATCACCTGGAAGCAAAGGCAGAAATACACATGAAGGATAAGAGAAGAAAAAAAGATATTTTCAAAGTTTGGTTCTTCAATGTGAGACTCTGACTTTTGGATTATTGAAGGCATTTTTCATGACGCATTTCCATATTTTCTCCATTTGCTGGTATCGTTTTCCTTCGACTGGGAGCTGCTGGTTGATATCATCAGAGCTGAAGATGGGCTCCAGGTAGAGCCAGGATCGCTGGCAGGCCAGCCACTCTTCCAGCACATCCTGCAGGCACCAGAAGAGGGCAGCATCACAACATAAGACATTGCATGATAACATGATAATGTGAGAATGTGTATGTGAGTGTGTGAGTGTGTGAGTGTGTGAGTGTGTGAGTGTGTGAGTGTGTGTGTGTGTGTGTGGGTGTGTGTGTGTGTGTGTGTGTGTGTGTGTGTGTGTGTGTGTGCACTGTACTTGAGTCAATCTGAGCTTGGTCTCCCAGGAGTTAATGCGGCCCTCAAAGATTTTCTTGAAGGGGGAGAAGGACATGCTCTGCGTCATGACAATGTGGTCATCCAGCAACTGGGACACCTCATCCGGGCTCTTCAGGATGTAGGTGCCTGTCTCCTTGTACGACAGCACATCAAAAAGTATTGCTGCCCACTCTTGTTCCATCTTCTGCAGGGCCTGGGTGTGAGAAAAAAAAGGTAGCAGTCACCAGTTATATTGAACATAGTTATACATTGACACCGTGCATCAGCAGATACATTTAAGTAGAGTTGAATGGAACTAGAGCAGCACGGTGGTGTGTGTAAATTTGCACATTCTCCACATGTTCGCATGAGTTTTCTCGAGGTTCTCCAGCTTCCTCCAAAAGACATGCAGATTGGGGTAATTGGAGACTCTAAATTGCAGTAGATGTGAATGTGAGTGTGAATGGTTATTTGTTCCTGTATGTTGGCCCTGCGATTTGATGGGGACTTGTCCAGGATGGATCCCCCCAAACTCCCACCCTCAAATAGAATAAGGACAAGCGGTATAGATAATGGATTTTTCATGATTTTGTAGGAGTAGCACCTTTCTCTAATGCTGAATGAAAATGTAATCTAAACTTTTGGTTCATGTGGATGATACAAATAAGTCAAAATCCTGTCCTTCACTCTATTAATCAAAACTGCTGTACAAAACACAACTAAACACTGCACTTGTAAGGTACCTGCTCAATGGTGAACTCTTTCCCAGCCACTTCCGCCACATGAGTTATGTCCGCCACGTGGTTCTGCAGGCCAAGCTCCAAGCAGCGGGTGAATGTCAGGCTGGCTTTGGGCTTCACGTTAATCTGAATGCGTTCAGAGAGCATCTCCCAGTGGCGGTTTTTCATCCCTGGGTTCCTAAGGCCCTGAATCAGAGGGATGTAATGACGGAAGTCCTCAATCTGGCCTTGGATCACAGTCGCCACCAGCTCGCAGCCTAGCATCAAACAAAACAAAGAGAACAGGTCAACTGCAGCACACAAACAAACAAACACACTCCACTTTGTCAGGTTTAAACGATGACACATATTCACTTACCAGGCATGTCCTTGAACTGTTTAATACATATGTGCATGGTCTTGTGGGCTTCTGTGACATTGCGCTCAAGCTGCTCAGGGTCGATGGAGGACAATGGGTTATTGATCCAATTCTCATGCCGGTGTAACCATTCAGATGTGGTGGTCCATAGGTCTTTAAAAGGCTGAAGGTCCTTAGCCAGCTTTTGTAGATGATCATACTATAAAACACATTTTTCATGGTCAGAAAAAGCATGACAAAGCACCAAATCAGTTGGAATGACCAACTCTTTTTACTTGATTTATTTAATTTAACTTATTATATATTTATTTATATTATATATTTATTTATAACAACACATTAATGAACATGTTAGTCTTAACCAGCTGGCTCTATGCACTCTCTTTCACTTACGCTTGTGACAGGAATACCAAACAGACGTTCTCTGATGTTGTAGGTTTGGGCCATAGCCTGGCACCCCTTCAGTTGCTTGCTGATACGCCTCACCTCATTGGCAGTCTGATGAGCATGATCAATGTCTGCATGGCTCCCAAACCCAGCAATCAGCATCTACGAACACAGTTGGAGTGATTTATAACCAAATAACATGACATTAACAAAACAATTTCTGAGATGAAAACATATAGAACTAAATCCTGTCTAAAGCACATGATGTTTTTGAGATTAATGGCACAAGTTAAAGAAAAACAGCAGCACACTAGAAAGCTGCTGACAAGTCATCCTCCTGTGAGGTCAGAAACATTTCTTATATAGTGCCGAAACTCAGACTCATATGGAAGTAGTTCTATCTTACAGTGGGAATCTGGTCGTAGTTGACACTGTAGTGAATATTATTATTAATAAATAAAATAAAAAAAGGTTGTCAGCTGACCTGTAGAGACTCTACTTGTTCCTCAAAGCTGTTCTGATTGACTTGCTGGATCTTACGGAAGCGCTCCTCATCCTCCAAATAATGGGCGGCAGCTGCTTCCATCTGGGTAATTATCTTTTGAGGCCCTTTGATAGCTGCCCACCTAATAGATAAATAACAATTATAATTTTGAATCTCTGTTCCATCTATGGACTCTAACCACTCAAAGCCCATTAATCTTAACAGTATTAAGATTAATGGGCTTTGAGTTCTTATATATATATATATATGATTAATATATATAACATATATAAGCTGATATGATATATGTTCATATCAGCATTTTAAATAAGTGTAATAATTACTTTTGATTAGAATCCTCATTTGACAGCGGGTAATAGAATTCTTCCATCAGTTGATAGTCTGACAGGATCTTGCCAAAAAGTTCCTGTTGTGGGCAGATTAGAAAAATAAGAGTTACACAAGAGTTATTGACAAGGTAAAATCTTCACAATGATATGAATGAGAGGAATATTAACTTCAACATTTCAGTCCTGTACCTTGTAGCTCTTGAGCTGCTCTGGGATTTGTTTTATCCACTCCCTCTTCTCGCTCAGTTCCTCAATATCATTTGGCTTCTCAAGCAACTTCCTACTCATAACGTTACACTCTTCACATGCCTACAAACACAAAATAACAATATTCACAATGCAAATTGAAAAGCAGGAAATTTTCTACACAACAAAATATACAGTTGGAAGTTGATGTAGATCCTATGTAAAGATGATCAGAACAAGCATACATGATACCAGCGATGGAAAGTAACAAAATGCATTTACTTTGTTACTATACTTGAAGCTAGGGTTGGTAATCCTGGAAAAGACAGCAATGATACATCCCACCCACCCCCATCAGAACTCTTGTCAAAGTTACGCCCCTAAAACACATGAATGTGCACTGCCTGATAACTGCTAGAAGCACAGGCAGGTGCAGCAACATGTTTCTTACAGAGAGAGGTCACCCCAGAGACTCAGTAATAATAATGTAGTAGACCATCGCAATGGGAAATACTATTAGTACTTGTCCTTTCTGTAAAAATAAAAATACAGAAAAATACATTGAACATAATATTAAAAAGCAAGGATTTACTTCTATTCAAGTAGAGTTAATGCAGGGCTTACTTTTGCTTTAGTAAAATGTTTGAGTACTACCAAACCATATGTATAAAGCAATACTTATGTTGACCTACATCATCAACCCTCTTACGAAGCTTCAGAGCGAGGCGCTGCAGCATTGCATTGGCCAAAGCCTTCCTTTTGTTAGAGAGAGCCTGACGTACAGCCTCTACACGGACGTTAAATGGACCAATCACAATGAAGGATGGCAAGAAATGTTCGATCCTCTCCTTTTCTTTGAGTTGTCGTTCCACCTCTTTCTTCACTTCTTGGGATGTCTGTTCTGCACTCATATGACAACTGGCAGCCAAAACACACAAGACAAAAGAGAAATTAGGAATTATTCGCAAGAAAGCTATTTTATTTTTATTCTACATTTTATTTTATTGTATTCAACAAGAAAAGCCTCCTGCATGGACTATAAATCTTAAAACCAATTTTCACACTTGTGACAGTGAATTGCGAGAACTTGTATTTGTAATTTTAAAAACAAACTTACTTGAGGAAGGTTTCTATGTCCAGGTTGTGAAGCTCTAAATGTTGCTCATATTCAACAGCGTAAGCCCTGAGAGGTATGGCTGCTTGTACCAGAGCACTGCGGATCTTCTCTCTTAGATCAGTTACTTCTGGTTCCCACAATTTCACAGAGATGAGCACCGGATCACCACCGATAAACAACTTCTGCATCACAAACTTGCATGGACAAGAGAGGATCAGTTAAATCCTTTTCATTTTTTAACTTTATGTTGTGTGTTGGAGGTGAGTGCAGATTTAATTTTACCTTATCAAGCTGTGGTACATTGTATGTAGCCAGAATGCCCTTATCAAACAGATTAACAAGGGATGTCTCAAATTTCTCTAGTGGTGTGCTGTAATGAACTCCAGTCTGGTCCAGAACCAAGTCCACCAGGAACAGTGGGTTCTTTTTTGGTCTAGATGTGGACAGTGGAGTAACATTATTAACAAAATACCGAATATTTAACAAAATAATAGGTTGTGTCACAATCATTTTAAAACACATAAAAACTGTACTGAGAGCATCATGTATAACTGACATCAGGACACAAGTAAGGCAATAAGAAAATGCAGATGTGTATGAGAACAAAGTGCTGTCCTACTTGTAGGGGCTGGTGATAAGGTCGCTCCCCCAGACCAGGTCCTGAGGACATGTCAGGACACTTTGGCAGGCGTCCAACAGAAAGTGATTCAGGCTGAGCAGCGAATTCAGCACGAGGTAGCGCAGGGAGTCATGCTGGTTGAAGTGCACCACCATCATCAGTTTGTACAGCTTGGACAATTTGTACATCTCCCAGAGAGACTCATTTATGTTGTACGCACTGGGGCCGATGTTCTCCAAGTTGGAACGGATGCTGTTGCTCAGTGTTAAGGTCCATGACTCCTTAAGATACAAGCTTATCTGAAGAGGGACAAAATGATGAGGTGTGTCTTAATTCAAGGGAGTCAGGTGTCTCATATTATTGATTAATTTATCTAGTTGTTCCAAGGTAACATCAGCCAAACAATGTAACTACTGTTAAATTAAACAGTATATTAATGGGATTTGAACATGTATGTCAGTAGAATGAAAGTAAACTGTTAATCTGCAGTAAGATGCATGATTAAGCAACAATTGTCCTGATGACCATTTTTAGCAATGAAGTCATTCTTTTATCAATCATTCGTAATCTAGCACTGGCAGAGGAAAACCTACTTTGCTGCTACAATACCTGAGTATGCGTTTGAGACTGGAGAACTTCAAAGTCGTCCAGTAGCAGCGGTTTGATCGAGGTGACATTGAACAGCCTCATGTTTGCTACTTTGTTGCACTCAAACCATAATGCAGAAAGTAAAGAGATCACTTCTGGCCTCGTCAGCAGCGTATTGAAGACAAATGAAGCTCGGTTCTTCTTATAGTCAAACTGAGGAACTGACATGCAACCTGTAAGTAAAAAAATCGAGTATTTAGATGCTTGGTGCTGACACATTTATTTAATCTGTCTCAAGGGACTCAAACTCATATATACAAATGACTCACCTTTTTTAGGTACATGCTCAGGGTCTTTTTTTGGCAGAGTGATGTGTGAAAACTCCTCTGGGTGGCTCATCACAACTTTGTCAAAGATCATACAGTTCATAACATGGTCATATTTCCGCTTGACCTCATTCTCCAGGTTTCCTGTACATTGTTCCACACTGCAAAAATAATAATCACTTTATTCAGCTTTCACTTGTTAGTTTATGTTTTCAATTATGTGAGCTCAATTATTAAAACACACCATTCTGAACAAGGGAAAATTTACATGAGTAATATGATGTTGACAATACTCACATCTTCGGCCTGAGCCCAGGGGTTGAAAGGGCATGTTCTTTTATACGCTGGAGACTGTGGGTATCAAGGGATGGAGTTCCTTTCCGGGTGGGCATACAGTCCACAGACGAGTGGTAGAAGAGCAGAGCCTCTGTGTTTTCTCTGCTGCGCAGCGCAAACTGAAGCCGTTCTATAAAGAGACGTGGGTCCTCAGCAAAGAATAGCAGTCTGATCCTGGGTACCCAGTGCTTAGTGCCTGGTAGCAAACTGTTCATCCCTATGCAACAGAGGGTAAGGAGACAGGCAGACATAGAGAATAACATGACACAGAGAAAATTATGTCAAGGAAATAATGATGTCATACTGTTATATTATAATGAAAAGACAAAGCAACAAACCAGGAGATTTGTTCTTCTTGTGGTCATCTGTCAGTTTGTTGTTTTGATGGACCTTCTGAACCAAATACAGACATTTCTCTTTACTGTAGTTGAGAACCCCCACTAAATGCCAGCTGTATTCCAGACAGGAGTTCTCGGTATCCTCTTCAAAAGACAGAGAACATCCATCAAAGATATGAAAATTATCTTTATGTTTACTATGTTTACCCAGTACAATATTTTACCAGAAGGAGTCTTGTTATCTGCAGGCAGCAGTGCTTTCGCAGGTAAAGGTTTTTGATCAGTTGATCCTTCATCACTGTCCAGAGCAAGCCAGTCCTCTGGAGTCCGGCAGTCATAGTCCTCATTGTCAAATATCTATGGGAAAAATGCATGTAAGAGAACTGAGTCATGGTGCTGAGCCTAAACACACAAGATGTAATGAAATCGAACAGCAAGATGCTACAGACAAGATTGTAGCAGTAACAGACTCACCTCCAGTGGGGGATAGGGTGACGAAGGGCTGCCTGTTGTGGTCAAATGCTGACTATCACTGCTTGGATGTCCTAGCATTATAACATTAGAGTCTATTCCTCTTTCGTTGAGGAGCTGTTCAAAGTCTAAGCTCAGGTATTCCCTTCGGCATCTACAAGAAAACAATTTAAAACAGAATAAATAAGTCACAACAACAGGCAGTTAACATCATTCATGGACCCCTCTACCACCCACTATGTGCGAAAGGTTTATTGTCAAACTAACTTTTGTGTTACCAGTGATTCTGGATCTGCAGCAGGCAGAATATGCAACAAGCTACGAGCTTCACAAATTTAATGTCATCTTTTATCATATATGGTGCAAACACACAAAAACCACAAACCTCTCTATAGCTAACTTCCGAGGTATCTGGCCAGGAATGGTCTCGTAGGGAATCTGCACCTTCGGTGTACCCCCCCCCCGTCGAAAGTAAGAATTCTGTGATAGGTTTTGGGCAGGTCCAAGGGAATACTTTTTAACATGCTTGCAGTGTTCAGGTGAAGTCTTGAAGGTTGACACTACAAAAAGCAGTCAGAAAGGACAAAATGTTTTCCTCTTTACAATGTACAAGTTGGCATATCAGAAATAATTACTTAAAATGCCTGCATGCATGTAAAAAGTCATATAATGCATTTTCTCACCTTTTTGTGTGATGCTTTCACTTAACTGAAGTTTGGATTCACCCTGTGACCTTTGCCTAACTTCAGGTCCCACTGTGGGAAACTAATCAATAAACAGTTACTCTTACTTTAGATCAGAGCATAGCAGAAGCTTAGTCATTTGCACGGACTTAATAATAATAAGTATAATAATAGTGTTTTAATAAAATGTTTTTCTTTTAACCTGGAACTTGAGTGAAGAGATGTCCTCTGAGTAGTAGGCCCTCTGTACATTCAGAGAACATTTCCCGATTGGAGGAAGTTTACAGCTTTGACTTGTAGTTGAGGGCTTGGATTCTAAAGGTTCTCTGGGGGGATGTGCCTCAGGTATCCCCAAACCCGGCAAAGACTGGTCCTGTATATTCTAACAGAATAATATTTGTGTAAAAAAGATGCCTGGATCTAATATCCATTTAACAAGTAAAACCACATGTAAAATGTATATGATAACAGTCAGTCATGTTCTTTTCTGGTCAACACGAAACACCTAATGTATATTTTATGAATTAGGATAGGTGTCATGGCAAAAAGTGATTGTCCACCAGGAACTGATTTACTTTCAGTGTAATGGAAGTGCAGTGACTTTTATGAGTTGTATGTTTCATATTAGTTAAAAGACAGATTTTTCATTCTGAGTGAAGGTTGTGGTTTTAAACCCCTATTAATGCACAGGTGACAAACACTTGATAAACAGAAAAACAATTTTACATCACATATAACAATAGTATTGCTTATAGTCAAGTCTTCTTTGGCCACCACAAATGTGATTATTAGGTTATAATTTCAAAAAGACATCAGGGACATATAGTTGAGTGTGTAAGTTGTGACTGTTTGATAAAGTAACATAAACTGGGTAATACTAGGCTGTGCAGTCACTTACTGGCTGACAATCACTTTTTGGCATGAAACCTGTTAATTACAACACATCCAACACGTACAGCTTTGATGACAAGACAGTAAGTGTACCCGCTAGCTTCACTAGCTTAACCCTTTGATACACAATAATGGGTCAAAAATGACCCGGCTCAGTTTTTATTCTCTATATCTTTGCAGTGAATTAATTTTATCATTTAGTATTTCAAGTATTCCAAATACAAACAAACATGAATTTTGTATTTCTATATTACTTTCACACACATACAGTATGTTTTCACCATGGAACACCTGCCATTCATTTCACACAGCTGCTTTTGCACATCTGATGCATGTAAGTCTTATTTTACAATCCATTACTAGTGAGAAAGAGAAATATGTACAATACTAACTAGCTGTTAGCTAGCTAGCTTCTTTTCTGGTTAGCTAACCATAGGTAGATCAACAAAATTAAACTAGAAAAAAACAGTCTATCCTTAAAAGACTGACTGATATGCATTTAGTATGAGTAAGAGTGTTAGTATGGCTGGTCACAATCATTTCAGACTTACGGTTGACATGTTCGTAAAGATGTATGAAGATCAGGACATGGAAAATGAGGTGGCAATTCTGATATGTTTAATGCTGAGAACCTATAACTTTTTCCACAGGATCAGCTTGAGTTGTGGGTGTGTCTTGGAATCTAGAACATAGTAGATTCATATTGGATGTCCAAGACTACATGAAAGACATCAAAGTCCTGTATATCATCAAAGGAGGCTTCTTCATGTAGGAGAGCTGGATTCCAAGGCAGAATGCTCCTTTACTCCTTTGCTTCATTACTCTACATCATCAAAGGACTCACCTTCTAATCATCAAATGAGACTACTCCTAAATGAAGACGGAAGAATAATCTACAAAAAATATAGCAAAGAAACACCCAGCCATGTTATGCATTAGAAGGGATTTGGATAGCTTGTGTATCAAAGGGTTAAGGTGTAATAGCTATTGATTTTTTGAAAACTATTGCTATTAGCAATAGCTTTCACAAAATCACTGATTTAACCCCATGAAACAAACAACTAGCCTCTGAAAAGTTGGTTCCTTTCATTGTGTAAACAACAGACATACCTTATTATAAATGTAGTTAGAGGTTTTCTCGCTCCTTCTAACAGCTCTGTACATTATGGTGAATACAGGCTAAAGCTCAACTGCTGGAATCTCTGTTTCTCAGTGGAAGTTTATCTCCATGACAACCAACAACAACAGTCATGGAGATGAGAGAGAGAGAGAGAGAGAGAGAGAGAGAGAGAGGGAGGGAGCAACACAACAGAAAGAAAGAAGTGATAGAATTTAACTGTAAATACATGCAAGTAAGTAAATAACCTGAATAGAATAGCTTTATTTGCATTGTACAAGAGAAAGCAGTAGCCTAATGAAAGTAGAGGTGCTACTTCTGAAAAACCAATGCTAATAAAGAACAAGTTTTAAATCAGACAAACCAATAACAAGAAATGTCTTACATTTAATACAAGAGGGAAACTAGGGAGTGAAGTATGAAAGCCAGGCAGAGGAATAGAAGAAATGTGACCCTCTCTTTGCAGAAACTATAACCATTTTCTCTGTGTCACTGGTGAGAGACCATTTCTCATTCAAACCACCTTTAATTCCTAAATCCTAGTCGCTAAAACAAAGCCTCAAAATGTTAAAAACATATACATATTTGATATATACCTACACTATATACATACAAGTTTGGCCTTTTGAGCATCTGGGACATTCCCTTGACCTTGTTCTCCACAGGTAAGCACCAGAACACTCACGTCCCATGCTGTTCCTGGTGCAGATGGTGATGGTAATGGCAGTAATGATACCTAAAGGAATTTGATTGGAATGCACACTTTCCTTTGCTTGAACATGCATACTCTTCCTTTCACACTCATGACAGCTCAAATATGTCCATGAGGGGGGAACACCCCATTGACCCGTGCGATCCCCACACTCCTGGGTCACAGGGGCATCATAACCTTGTCTGTTTCCCATGGTAGATCAGAGGCATCATGCACTGTGGCCCCTGCTCCTACCCCTGGCCTCTTCAGTTGAAACCCATCAGAGCAGCCTGAGATTGGGTAGCGAAGCACAAATGAATAGTCTCATGTGTCTGAACCCTCACGTGTCACTTGTGAAGGACATGCTGCCACGCAAATAGGGATAAATCAAGGTCGAGAGGGGAGTGGGGAGTAGCTGAGGTGTAGTCTGTGTGAAAATCAACAGGAGTTCTTGTGCTTGGCTGTGGAAGGGATCATGAGGACAAAGGGGTCAGGGGTGGCCTACATCTTTGAAGAAGGTCATTAACAAAGTGCTTTACAGTGGAGCCAAAGGGCAAAGGTCAATTACACAGAGTGACTTGATATGGATGCCATGGATACTGCAGTGTATGTGCAACACTGGGTCATTACACGAGATGAGCCTATTGAAATGTTTGTTGAGAGGCCGTCAGTTTCACTGGTGTCTCCTAAATGGAGCTCAGCCACAAAACAATGACCTCACCCTATGAGAGAAGCCGAAACCAAATGAAAGACTTCCCCAAGGGTTTAAATAACCCACATCTAATGATGACATTATCACATCAGAGTGGCCTGAAATCATTTTGACTGCAGCAGTTTATTAATTGCCAACACATGCCTAGTGCTATTGATTGCATCAGTGAGGAGATTGGGGCCAGAGAAAAAACCACACAAGAGCCACAAGTCTCTGATGAGGTGGTGGACCCTTACCAGTGTTTTGTTGGCAGCGTTGCAGCCATCTCTGGAGCCGGAATGCCCACCATGGTGATGAGACTTGATTGGACAGATGTGGTCAGCAGATCTGGGTGAGATGAAAGATAAAAAAAAAAAAAAAGAACTAACAGGTTTCTCAGCTTTAATCCACCCTTGACTCTTCTGTCCACACTCTAATAGTCCAGCAGTAGATAAATGCTGACATGAAAAATCTGGCTCAGCATCAATCAACAAACGTCAATTTTGTAATTTACACCATCACACATATGTGTCATCCATTCTCTTTCCTCTTCATCCTATAATCCTAATATTATTCATTTACCTCCTCTCCTCCCACTGCTCTACTTTTACAGTATCAGGACGTTGTGCAGGTCATGCCTTTGTGAATATAACTCCAATTTCACGGTAATGACATCAGCATGTGCTTCTAACTTTAGCTCCTCCTGAGGGCCAGATGTTGGCTGATAGGATCAAACACTTGCTATGCCTCTCTCGCTGTCACATTGTTAGGCAAGCCCCGGAGGGCTTAGAGGACGCAAATATTCCCACGTACCTCTTTTCTCCCATAAAAACCCATAATCCAGCCACAAATGTGGGCACACCCTTTCGTTACTGCTGTTTTAATTTTGCATTTGCAAACAGGAGTGGAAACATATGAGGGTATGCTGTAGTTTCCGATAAAGTCTCATCAGAAATTCTTGAGAACACCTATTTATCTATACCAAAAAAAGGTGTAAAAAACATGTGGGTGTGATTTGCTACAGAGCTAAAAACTCTTCCAAATGGTTTGCACATTGGCACTGTAGAACTAGAAACAAATTGGAAACTCTTGGGCACATTGTAAAAATCACTTACACCTACCGCTTGCGCGGTATACCCATCAGTGCAATACCCATCAGTGCACACAACTCAAAGCACTTTCCCTCTTTTAATGACCATCGAATCGGAGCAACAACACAACTGTGGCCAATGAACGTCACTGGTGTCAATTCATAGATGAAACAGAACCACATTAAGGGTAGCAAACGTCACATTAATACCAATGTTTTGTAGCCGGGCACTTTACAAGAGCACAGCAGATACCAGCAGCGTACCTGTGGGGCATCCCTCCATTCAGTTGAGATATTTGGCTTTTTGAGGTGCTGCTGTTAGACTGTGACCCCTTGTGCTCCCCTGTGCAATGGATTGGCTGTTATGGGTCGGGTGAATCACAGGAGGAGTCTTGGCCAATAAAGACGTGCTTAATGAGTTGAGGAGGGGGCTCAAAGTGGTCTGGAACCCCCTAACCTGTGGCTCAGTACCTCAAACAGCTGTGTTTGATTTTTCCTTTCATTTGCTCCATTTCTCAGAGTAGCTTTTAGGAGGGGAACCAAAGTCCGACAAAAGGGATGATTCAAATATTCAACATAGTGGGAGAACCACCGTGATGTAAAGTTTAGGCCCAACAGTCCCCTTAAATTCAATCAAGCTGCCCCAAATAGCACTCACTCATAGATATCAGTCTCCTAAATGGGCCAAATTTTTTCATCAACAGCCATGAATTATTCCCAGGGAAAACTGTAAAAAATGGTCCAAAAAAGCAACCTCTCTCACACCAAAACGCTCCTTTCCTGTCCCATCCTTCAAACAGGTTCCATGTTAATCCATCCAGTAGTTTTTGTTTAGTTTTGCTTACAAACAAACCAACCATCAAACAAACAGTCAAGGGTGAAAACATAACCTCCTTGGTGGAGGTTATTATGTATAAGCATTATGTTTTTTGCTGTCTGACCTCTGACCTCCAGCAAACTTGTAATTTTTAATAACTAACTGCCTAACTATGGTTCCTTTGTATCCACTGATGTTGCTTGCGAGAGTTAAATAAATTGTTTTGTAAAACAAGTCGGTGTGCTTCATCTATGTGGGTGTGCAACATGAGCTGGAAGGGGAATCAGTAACTCGTCTGTGTCTGTTTTTGCGGTAGAAAACCAATGTGTGCTCTGGTTAGTTTATGTGGGTGGCCGCTGGAAAGACAGAAAACAGTTATGAAGCAATTTAGTGTGTTTGTACGTTTTCATGCTTGTGAGCACGCTGGTGACACATAAAAGCAAATCTTGAGCTTGTTAGCCAATGACATCAGGAACATATGTAAATAAGTCAGGCAGGCATACAACAGGAGTGTGTGTTTGTAAGTGTGCCTGTCTGGGATGTTCATTTGTTGTCCAATATTAAACAGGAGTCTCAGCTCTAAATAAGTCATCACCGCTCGACTGAAGGCTCTGCGAGTGAGCCACTCTTTAACATTCCCGACATTCCTCCTCATTAAAAATTAATAAAAAATAAATGGAAACAGTTCCGCATAGTTTCCCTGTCACATACACATATGTGAGCGTTTTTTGACTGTAACTCCTCAACGGACAAACACCCACAAATCCACACATAAGCTCACAGACGCACGCATTATTGGTTTGGCAACAGGCCCAAGTGCTTCACAGAGGCCTCGATTTGTCATCCTGCCTCATCTGGCCTCTATCAGTCTCCGGTCTGACAGCTTAATCATTGTCATTCATTCTCTCACATCAAAGAAACACCATGCAGTTGATACCCATCATGCATGAGGCCTAGTGCGCACACACATAGACACACACACACACACATTGTGAACAGACTAACTTTAACTTTTCTACTGTTTTACTGTCTCTGCGTTAGATGAAAACCTCCATAACACGGGGATCATGACAGCAAACATCAGCAGGAGAGAGTCTTTCTTTGTAAGTAGTCTTCATGAATTATTATGCTCAGTGATAGTAAATTAAAGTAACAGACTGACTCAAACTGTCTTGAAGAAATACAGCCCTTTTGCTTTTATTTTATATATTGGGCCTGAACTGTAGATCTCTGCAGTCAACCTCTAACCTTGACCCTTTAACTTCAAGCTGTGTTAAATGGTTTTCAAGGAAGGATTACACGATGACCTTAAATCGTGCAAGTGTCTAGAATTTCGTGGATCTATAGTCAAAAGCAGACATCAAACTTGTGTGTTTTATGTTGCAAAAGCTACACCGTTGAGTCTTAACTTAATTAACTTTGACCTCAGTGTTTAAACTCAGGCACACCCAATTAACCATGGCATTTACTGGCTGCCCTTGGGGCCAGTGGATAACGTCAAGCTCTTACCCCCACAGTCTCCAAAACAAAAAGAAATTTATTTCCGACTGGTATAGACACAACTGTTCCAAATCCACAAAGCCTAAGTGATTAGATAAACTATTTAGAGAAACAAATTGAGGCCTGATCATGTCAGCCAGTATGAGTACACGTAGTTTAATCATGTAAGAAAGCAGCTTAATCCTCATCATCCCTGCAGGAACATATGATCTGACATGTAGAACACAGAGGCCAAGAGAAGACATGGCGGGAGAAGGAGAAGTGTGGAGTGACAGCATGTGCTTGATGCACGCATGTATGAGCAGCATGGACAAACAGTGTGGATTATAAGAATGGGAGGGGTCCTTGTTCATCTGACCCCAGCTCTCCCCCAGTCCCCATTAAACTCTGTAAATGAGAGAAAGAGGAGCAATTAGAGAGGCAGTCATGGGGCAGGTAGGAGATCCCTGTGACCTTTCCTGGCTGGTATTTGACCTCTCACAGCTGGGGGGCATGATGAAGATACATCCTGAACATTGAGAGAGTAAATTTGCTGAAAGGTACGGGGGGGGGGAAGAAGGAGTTTGCAAACAGACATTGGCATGCAACGCGCTGCTGTGTGGATTGTTGTTTATCCGACACGTTTTAAACTCTGACACGTTTTAAACTATATATATCTTTATTCAAGTGTTAATTGAATCAAGTGGGGTGGGGAACATTTTTAGTCTTGAGGGTCACTTCAATTTTTAAAACATCCTTTGAGGCCCAAACTAAATTGGTGGACACATTTATCACACTAACCTCTTGAATACAATGGTAGGAAAGGCTTTTCTTTAGTGAGGCGTCTGATGTCAGGTGGTAGTGATGATGATGCTACTCACAGTAGCCAGGTTTGGCTCAGTACGTTATAAGTGAAACTAATTCTTTGCAACAGCTACACAAGTGCAGGTGTCCGCAGAATGTACTAACTGCTGTAGGTTATAGAGCTCAACCAGCGGGAGAGTGTTAACTTTGAGCTTGTTGTTGCTTTGCATCTCAGTGATTTCATGATGTACCTGGTTCCACATTAAAACGGTTCCTTTTGTTTACTCTTTATGACCTGAAACCTCTATCTAAATGCCTGAAAGAGCATTGCAACCGCTTCACCAGCATATTTAGATGTTAAGGCAATGTTACCACTTCCAAATTGTACTTGTCACACCTTCAATTTTGCTTCAAATACTTTTACATTTAAAAGCAGAGAGGTGAAAAGCTGGTTGGGGCCCCGGAGCTTCGTGTTCTATTCTGAGCGATACTTATGAGCATCTACCATGAAGGCCAAACCACACAGCCACTTTCTATCACCAAGTTCAATGACATGTCTTCTCTTCATTTCTATTATGTTTTTGATTTGTTCCTTCATTGTAAAAGAGAGTGAGCCCATTTGCGCTATTTATCAGCTATTTGCCATCAAACCTTACTATGGTAAACCAAAGCAGATCTCTGACTCACTCAATAGCTCATTGAACTGGTGGCTGTTTATGATGACATTTCTGGTGAAAATAACAGTTTTCATTACATTGTTTATCAATGACTGTTAGATATAAAAGCTATTGTGTTGCATTCATCTGTGATCTGAAAGGGACCACCCAGAAGTACATGTTAATCTATAACTTTGTTTTATATTCATTCACAAAAGAAATTTAAGTGTTGTCATGAGAATATTTTTGCATCAATGAATTGTATTTTGTTTGTGTTTATGAATTGTATAATGGGATAATCAAACTGTAATTATGATGGTACCCCTGTGTGATGTATAGGATGTAAGCCGCACTGCATTCCTATGTCACAAAGACTTAGCCTACATTACAATTAAGGTGACTAGGAATTTAACATGCTTTGCACTTTAAAGCTAAAATGAGAAACCAAACATGGTTAACTCGCACTTGAACGTCGGGGTAAAACGTTTTATGGCTCTATATGGTCTACAAAACCTGACCTCAAACCTCAGTGACTTACATTTACGACAGTTTTCTCACTCTGTCTTCTTGCAAAAATTACAAAAAAAGCCGAACAGGATTTTTTCAGTGAAGGCCACCACAGCTGGACCACACTGAAGATCTGACTGTAACCATTAGCTTTATTCCTCAAACATAAAAATGCAGAAAGGTACTCCTGTCCTGCAAACTGTGAGAAGATACACATCTCTTTTCCATGTGTCCCAGTGAACCAGAACTAAGTCAAAATCAGCCAGAAACTATTTGAATGCCACTAACATTACCGGACAGCAGCAAATCCCTCATAAATGGAGTTACCCCGATCAAAACCTGTTCTCAATATATTGTTTGCAGCACTGGAGTGAGACGAAAGGGAGAAGCGTAACGATGAAGGAGAGCCTCTGGGGTTTTTATTGTGTTCCAGACACTGTAGCTGGAGTGAGAAAGCGGGGAGGGGGGACAAAGGGATGAAAGAAAGACCAGGGAGAGGTGAAAAAAGACAAATGTACAACAGATGAAGATAAAGTGATATAGTAGGTGGAAAAACGTTTGCAGAAAGATTTATAATCAGTATGGACAAATGTCTCATTAAGGATGTCTCCTTGGGTGAAATTATGTAATTGATCCACTATTGGCTGCTCCTAAAACAGAATCATATCATAGGCTATATATGTCAGTATGAACGCAGATCATCATCATTGTTATTGGCACGTGTGCCTTTCCTTAATAAATCTTTTTGTTCTCCACTCTGAAAGCAGAGCTGGCAGGTCTGTAAACGGTTGGTTAGATATTAAAGACATTTATGGAAACCAATCCAATCCTGAGCGTCTGTTTCAATTTTCTGAGTGTAATTGAAGCTGAGCCATAAAACTGTAAAGGAATGGTGTTTATTCACTCAACTCCACAAAAGACTGATGTGTGTGGTTAAAGGGAATTTAAAATGAGGGACTGTCATTTATCAGGCCAAGTGTTTACTATCCAGTGATATAATGAAGACTGGCACAGTAATCTATCCAGTCAGGCAGACAGATGGGAGAAAGGCCCTTTTCTTCAGCTCATTTGCATGAAAGCTCCGGAGCTGTCAGATTCTCTCGCTGCCACAATGCGCCGTCAAGCTGCAAATAAACCGCACCGAGGACTATTTTGGTCTCCCTGCTCAGGTTTCCTCCTGCACGGACTTCAAAGTGAGTTCCTGTAACCTGGAATTACTGCAGCTGAGAGACAGCAGAGCAGAAGCAGATGAACTAATTTCCTCGTCCTTACACTCCGAGGCCCTGGTTAGTCAGTGCAGGGAGCTGGTGTGTAGTGTGGTATGCGCCGCGCGGCTGGTTCACATTAACTGTGTCCACGAGCCCGTGAAAGTCGCAAGTCTTCCCTCCTCTGCGCACGATCCCTCACAGAGTCCCCGTGGGTGAATAGTTTGCCAGACTGAGGAAAACACACACGCACACGCATCCCGCACTGAGAAGATGTGTGTGTGTGTGTTTGGGGGCGGGTGGAGGGTGGGGGCAGGCATAAATAGAGCGCTCCTCTCCTCTGCGTGGAGCGTGCGCCCTTGGCTGAGACACGGAGCCCTCGGATCTCTCTCGTTTGTTTGTATTAATGATGATAGATCATATTTTTTACATTATTACAAGTATTTCTCATGCAACAAAATGGACAAACCATCAAATGGAACCGAGCAACATTTCTTTCTCCAGACGTGGAGCATTAATTCTGGGATTAACAACTGATCTTATTTGTTTGGCTGCACCCTGGAGCGCTCAGTCCTCTGTCAGAGAGGGGCCTCAGGTGTCCCGGAGGATGCTCAAGCTTCAATAGTTTTTTTTTCTTTTCCAACATTACTCCTGGGAGGCCGGTGGAGAAAACATCCTGACTTCACACGGACAGTTTTGCGCATTGCGTAATTGGCACAGAAATGCGCTTGTTCCTCAGATAAGCGCCACATAATGTTGGGACTCGTCTCTCCTGGAAGGCGTTCGTCGCACCGTGTAATGTGTTGTAAAGGCAGAAGAAACAAGGATGAGAGTGTCTAGTATGCGTGGGGAGAAGGGTCCACATCCGTTTCTGGTGGTGCTCTGTGGGCTGTTTTTGGCTGTGACGCGGAACGGAGCAGGTGAGGAGGAACATCATCATTCTCTCTTTACTGCTGATGCTCTTTCTCCCCATCAGTTGTGCCGTTGTCCCTAAACTCGGCTTCTTGTTTTCCAGTTGTGGTTCTATGCATGAAACCATTAGAATTGTACTGTATGTGTTTCTTTTTGCTAAATAAAAGTGAAACAATGGTCACACTTGGTGCAGATAGATTTTATAGTGGAGCTGCCTTGCATCTTTCCATTAGACCCACATGTAACCTGAGAGTCAGCATGATATCCAATGGAGACAGGGCAGGATTCTGTCACAGCAGCAGCACAAGGGGCGGGTTGATTAAACATTCATGATAAACTCAATGAATTGGACTTTGGTTTTATCCTTGATTGTTGACCTTTCTGTCACCAGATACAAAAGCACTGATCTAAATATTCCTTTCATTTAATTTCCATCTCCCTCTGTGTCAGTTTCCAGATGCGTGGACCACGCCTGTAGTCCATCCATAGGGAACCTGGCCAGCGGCAGGACCCTCACCACCCTCTCCAGCTGCTGTGGGAACAGCTCCCTTCAATGCTCAGCTTGCCCCCATCCTTCCATGACCCCTCACCTCTGCCCCGAGGACGTTCACCCACCTTCTCACATGACCGACGACCCTTTCTCCAACCCGGAGACCTGGTGGGCATCAGGTGCGAGGAACACTGTGCAGGAGCAGCAGGACGAGATCCAGTTGGATCTGGAAACACAGTTCTGTCTGTCCCATGTGGTGTTGGTGTTCAGGTCGCCCCGGCCCGCTGCCATGGCCATTGAACGTTCAGCCGACTTTGGAAGGACCTGGGAGGCTCTTAAATTATTTGCAAACAATTGCAGCACAGAGTTTGGTCTGGCTGATGATTTTAGTCAGCCAGGCTCTTTGTGTACATCTCGTTACACCAGTCCCACACCCTGCAGTGGTGGTGAGGTGAGAGAATGCGCGTAAAGATGATGTATTTCTTTTAGCTGATGCAAAATGTTTGATGCAGTCTACTTTTCATTTCCAGGTAATATTACGGACATTAGACCCGAGCGGTGCTAAAAGACTGGACCCTTACAGTTCAGAGGCTCTTGCCCGCCTCACCCTCACCAACCTCCGCATCAGACTGCTCAAAGCTCAGACCTGCTCTGCACCTCTGAACCAGCCGACAGGACGCGCAACCCCCACGGCCTCAGCACTGACATCCACTACAGAAAACTCAGCCTTAGCACCGTATGCCATTTACACATTACTGGCCAAAGGGACCTGCCTGTGCCACGGACATGCTGAGTATTGTGTACCACACAACAGCAGCCAAGACACTAGTCAGGACAGTAATGTGGTGAGTAGCTTTTTCTGTGTGAGTAAATTAATGTCAAAGTAAAAGAACAGACATGGATAAAGAGGTGTGAGGACGTTCCAGGAATAAAAAATTGTTAGAGTGCTTTAAATTGCTCGATTAACTCTTTAACAACACCCGCCTGGATCTGCTTTACAGCCTTCTCTAGGCAGCAGGTGCATGCATGTAACATTCACTAATGTAGGTGAAGTAACTGAGCAGGCCCAGATGTGTCTTCCAGGTGTCTGGTAGGTGCCTGTGTACTCATCACACGGCGGGGGATCACTGTGAGAAGTGTGCCCCACTCTACAATGATCGTCCCTGGAGGCCCGCCAACGGCAGCAGCGGGGAGCCGAACCCGTGCCAGAGTACGTGACTGCACAACTATTAGATCAGTGGGTAGTCCTGTTGCTGACAGAATAACTAGAGAAGAAAATTTTAGGTGTGGAGGGAGTATCAGGGAAAATGTGGGTAGGTCTTATTAAGTTAACTCTTTATAACCGTTTTGACAGGATTCATTTTGGTTGTTTTTAATATTGTTCATCAGATGTTGACAAGCTATAAAATGCTGATTTTTAAATCAGACTAAAGCAGTGAGCCCTGCAGGAGAGTACCCGAGTCTACCAGGGCATAAAAACAGACTAACACTTGATATATAGTTTTTTTAAGTAATCAATAAGGAGAGGGGCATAGAATCATGTATCCAATCAGAGCTAACAGGTAACATTAGACCCCTCATCCTGCAGCATCACTGGTAAGGAAGAAACCTGAACAGGGTTCAGATGAGCCTGAGACTCAGCCATTAATGATGTAATACATGGTTGCATTATGGAATAGGATACACTCGGTAGGAACTTTTACTTTTAATACTTTAAGAGCAAGTAATTACTTATACTCAAGTAGAAAAGTTAATATTGTACTTTTACTTTGGTAAAATGTTTAAACTCCTTCTCCACCACTGCTGGTTATCACTTCTTGCTGGTTTTTCAACTGCGTTCTGTTGAACAACACAAAAACTTAACATAGGCCTATGAATTGTTTCATTCATGTTACCAGCTGACTCTCCTGATGTCCTCACTCTCTCTCTCTCCTCTCTCCCACATCTCTGTGACGCCAGAGTGCGAGTGCCACGCTCACGCAGACAGCTGTCACTTCTCTCAGCGGGCGTGGCTGTCATCCGGTGGCACCAGCGGTGGGGTTTGTGATGACTGCCGGCACGACACGGTTGGGCGTAGGTGCCAGCGCTGTCGCCATGGCTACCACCGTCATCCCTTCCTGCCCCTCCATTCCCCCCACGCCTGCACACGTAAGAGACACACAGAATAAAAGGTCACTCATTGATTCTCTGGAGTGGTGGATGTGCTATAACCAGTTATCAAAGCCACCTTAAGGAGGTTGAATGATGCCACCAGGCATCACCAGATTAATCTGTGATCTCTGTCCAATATTCTTCTTGATCTAAGAAAACGAAGTGTGTAAATTAAAGAGAACCAGTAATGTCTTGTGGCTCCATCTGCTGGTTTTTTAACAGCAAAACCAAATGTTCCATCGGCATACAGACCTACAGTATATCTGTGCTTCTCAGGCTGCAGGTGTGATCCACAGGGCTCTCTGTCTCCTCGGCCTGGAGAAGAGGGACCCTGGTGCCACCCTCGGAGTGGACAGTGCCACTGTAAATCAGGTGTAGGGGGCACAAGCTGCAGCTACTGCCTGCCTGGCTACTGGGGTTTTGGAGATAAGGGCTGTGAACCCTGTGCCTGCCCTCTCAGCTGCAATCCCACCACTGGGCAGTGTCTCGACAGGTAGCTGTACATTTAATCTGTGGCCGTAGGTTTCACCAAACAGTAAGGAAAGTCAATTTAACAGTATAATTACGGCAGATGATGTGATTGTGTTATATGCTCTGTTTGAATGCTGCAGCTACACAAATAATCAGGTGTTCAATGTGCCTGTTGGAGGTAAAATCCCTGATCTGGATCATATGTTGCTAATTGAAGAAGAAGTACAATGGTCGAAGGAGCTCGCAGTCTCTGCTCTGCATTATACAGGTGAGGGATGGAGCAGCTTACTTTGAAATAATGCTTGTTCACAACAAACATTGTAAGGATTAAAACTGTGGAACGACTGTTTCACACTTGAAATCAGATCATATTTTAATGCCTCTACACAGGAAAGTGCAACTGCAAGGAGAGGAAACTAAGAAGTGGGTCTGACCTCTGTAGGACTAAACACGACTACGGTAAGAGATAAACAGCTCTACCTATTTTTATAATCTGTACATTGAATTAAGTTTATAAAATACGGTCTCAATGTTTGCTGTATGCTTCCATCTGTTTGACAGTGATCAAGGCCAGCGTGCTCTCTGCTCATGACAAGGGCAGCCACGCAGAGGTCCAGGTCAAAGTTCGCAAGGTCCTTCGATCAGGGAAGGTGGCACTGAACTTGGGAACCATCAGCCTCTATCCTCTGTCCTGGACCAGCCGCGGCTGCACCTGTCCGATTCTAAACCCAGGTAAGACTCAGGGATCAGTGCTACATGAGGCGCAGAGTTACTGTTCAGTTAATGCACCAAATGAAGTAAGAGGCTAAACAGATGTACTGGTATGTGGTTTCAACATTAAAAGATTAATAATTAAAACCAATCGAACACAGGAAGAAATTGAGTTTTGTGAACCACCAGTCGATTTTACATTGAGACCAATATACTGGTAATAAATGAATTATCTACCTTTATTAATTAAAACAATAGTAAGACGCTGCCGTGTAAACAACATTTTCTGAGGACTTTAACTCAAATAACGTCATACATGAATAAGCATAAATCAAATCAAGACGTGGAGTGTTCTGACTTTAGTAGCATAATGTAGACGTGTATGTCTTAATAACAATATACAGTTGGAAAAAAACAGTAACTGATCTCTTTGGAAAATTTTGACCTTGACCCTAAACATAAAAGTAAACTTACTACAGAATGAACTCAAACAAGAAAATCCCCCTTTTGAACTGGGCTCAGTTACAGCCCACAGCTCAGAGGGGTTCCCAGTGGAGTGGTCCAAAATTCATCCTGACATTCTGCCAGACTGATCCAAAGTTCCCAAAACCACTTGTGTGAGGTTATTGATGCCAAAATATGTCAAACCAGTTATATAATCCAAGGGTTCACTTACACTTTTCCCCAGCACAAGGGATGCTACGTGGGTTTGCTCAGTTAAGACATTACAAACACATCACACCGATTTGTCTTTGTGACTTTGATTGAGATCAGATTATGCAATTAATTACTGCACAAAAGCAGGTCTTTGCAAAGGGTTCACACACTTTTTCTTGTCACTGTAACATCCCTTTGGAGTTTTCACAGCATTTTGACATCGACATACAGTTGTTGGTGCTTGACAACACATGCCCTGGGTAGTAGTAGGACGTAATATTGATGCGAGTCATAATCAGACTATTATCTGTAACATGGAACCAGGAATGTGAATAGAATATTCTATTAGCAACGCATGTAAACATCATAATGGAAATCATTTCTTATTCAGAATAAGATCAGTAGTCAGAATATTGCTGTCCATGTGGAGTCAGTGCATAACATCTAACATTTCTAGGTATGGAGTACCTGCTCGCAGGCCCAGAAGAAGCTGGAACAGGCCGTTTGCTGGTCACCATGCAAAGTGTCGTGGCCCCCTGGACACCTCGACTGGGTCTACTCATATCAGAGGGCCTGAGGAATGGATGTCCATGAGCTCTATGATCTGTAAAGGCAGGACACACTCCAGAGAACTGCACAATTCATAAGTCAGTGGACAATTCAGAAAAGGGACTGAAAATATCACTGGACAACATCAACAATGGCAAATTATCCAAGAGGTGAACTCACGGTCAATCCAGAAGAGCAGTACTCACTCTGTGTGAGTGTCACATAAAATAAAGCCATTAATTAATGCTTGAAAATCAGATTTGATAAACTGTCTGTTAATGTGATGAACCTAAAATTAAAGGTCTTACCCAGATACAAGATTGTTTATACACAAACAGCAAACTATTTCTATTTGCTTCTATTTTAGATCCTCTTACAACTTTGTCAAACCGAGTCTTTCAAATCGATTCAATCGTTTGATCCTTTTACTGAGAGAAAGAAGAAACTGTACAGAACACTATGGTAATCATTAAGCTACACAAAAATATGTATCATGTTTTTGTATCAATAAATGTCAAACCGTTTCTTAAAAATTATGCTCTGTAACTTTTGGTATAAATAATGAATACAATAGTTTGGAATCGAAACCTATAGCTGAATACTGAGGGATAATGTTGAAATGCTATGAAACTATACCCAACACATAAACAATATAAGTGAAGGCTATAATTTACCACAGTGGGTGCGGTCTTATTATATACAATCAATGATTATACATAAACGCTTGTAGGTAATTTTGGCTCAGACAATGAGAAAGTTGAAATCCTTGACATAAAATATAGATGTGCTTTGTCTTTAGAAGGACAAAAACAAAATGGAGGTAGGAATTGTTTGACGATCATTTTTAATTTGGACGTGTTTTATAAATACCATGAAGTCCTTTAAGGCCTGAGTGACACTGAATGGTGACCACAGCATTCAAAGTGGAGACTCTGGACAGTGGTGAGACAAGGAAAAGATTTATGCAGCAACAGTTGAACACAACAAACCACTATGGTCTAGGCCAGATACAGCGTTTGTTAACAGAAATGACAAACATCGCTCACGCGGCAATAGATGCAGATGTAGATCTTGACAAAACTTCTGTGTCTATATAAGTATAATGTTCACTGCACAGAAGCTGGAACAGTAGCCTTGTTTCCGTATAGATCATCTGTGTTTTGGTCTCTCAAGTGATGGAAAGCAAAAGTTTTCAAATGTTTAACTAAAAACTATCTTAATTTGAGGTAAATTCTTAAAAAAAAACATCAACATTGCTCAAATAGATCTACTGCTCAGATTAACAGGTGATAAATCAGTGCTAATAGATAATCCTGACAAACATAATGAATAACTCTTGATTAACATGAGAAAACACAGCAAATCAAACACATGTATCTATTGCATATAAAGGTGAGTCTTTGAGCTAGGGTCTCTGCAGCAAATAGCTTGGCCCGCAGACATTAAATGATGCCATCCAATGATTGAGTTCTCAGCAAATAAAAGCAGCCTATACTTTTGTACATATGCTATGGTTTTTCTGCACACACAAAGTCCTTCTCTGATGGCCTTTGTAAAAACTGCCTTCGGGTGTTAGAGCTGTGTCGGTCATAGCCTTCTCCTTAGGCTGAAACAGGTGAACAGACCAATCACGGCTCCTCGTGGAGAGTCATTTATGCTGGGCAGTGCTTGCACACAGAGCTGTGAATGACGAATGATTGACCTTAGCTGGCAGTCTGGATGTCTGTAGGTGACACGCTGTCAGCTGAGGGATCTGAAGTGGATGGTGTAGCGTCAGTTTCAGGGGACAAGGAGGAGCCCTCGGTCTGGGCAGCAGAGGCTGGGCCGGTGTCAGACTCTGCTTGGGTGGAACTCTCTTTATCTTCCTCCTGAGGATAGAGCTCAGGGTACCTCTGCATGCATTCTTGCATGTTGCGGAAGTTGTCGATGCACTCGGAGCCCTTCACCTCTTCCGTACTGTAGTGGAAGCAGGAGAACGCCTCTTTGAACTGAGAGCCGCATGGTCCGCTGGCCATGCCGCCCAAGCACGGGCAGTTCCAGTTGATGTCTCCACTCGGCAGGATCAAGCCTGAAGAAACAGGAAACCGCACAATGACAAGTCAACAGGATGAGTTAAGGAAAAGGTTGTGATGAATATTTTGTGGGGCCGTTAAGATTCCACAGTTCATATCTGTTCTTTTATTGTATCTTTTTATTTATTTACTTATTTTTAAGACCACAATTTCTTGGTTATTAGTCAAACTGAAAAAGCATAGCTTTTACTGCAGGTGATATTACTCAGTCACTATTGGACCAAAATAGCTGTAAAACAATAAAATAAGTTTAAAGTTTAATATTTAGGAAGTATACAGCTCTCCTTAACTTTAAACAGAATAAGAATTCCTAGATTCACATGTTTATTGTAATTTTTTTAAATGGAATTACATTTGTAAGGTAATGACAGCGGTCGCAGTTGGTTTGGGGTGTCATGTTTCCATCTTACTGACATTGTGGACATCTACATGAGTTTCTTCTCAGTTTAAGATTTGTTAAATCCCAGTCAAAGACCAAAACCTGCAATGTGCGATAATGTTTAATATTGTGATGACAATATGATGTGCGATAAATACACATAAACAGTCCCTGGCTACGGACTCAGAGATCACAGACAGCTCCACAGCCGAGAGAAGGCTCACAACCCAGCCTCAGTGCCACTACGTCCAGGGCAAACACCAGGGAGCCATGCACAGCTAAACTAAGTCCAATCAAAGTGTTGATTTAGAGTCTTTTCATACATGTTTGGACCATGAAAAGATATTTCTTTACAGTTTCTAGCGGCTCTGTCAGTAATTTAATGCTCCTCTAGGTGTCTCTATCATTTGCGCACTACGTGTGCACTGCGCCATCTGAGTCAAACCAAAATTAGCACGACACCATCTCCTCCAGCTCCACATACATTTGCTAAGTTTACAAATTCTGTTATTCCCCCAATTGAATTAACACGTGTCCAGTGTTTGAGTGTTTGAGTGTGTGTGTGTGTGAGAGAGGGGAAAGGAGCAAACGGGACGTGATTTGAGATGCTGATCATCATGTGATGATCTGTGTTGATATTGTGGCGACAAACAAATCAACATTCATAGTGTGAAAGGTCAGAGACATCAGCTGAGAGAGACACACACACAAACACAGAGAGAGAGAGAGAGTGAGAGAAGCCGCATCTGTGTGTGTGTGTGTGTTGTTACTTTCCCTCAGGTTCTGGGATCATAAATAACCTATTCTTTTATATAATCAACTGCTCATAGAGATGAATCTGACTCAGGACAAACGTGATCACTGGAAGTTTCCACGGTAGAGTTTAGTCTGGAGGAGGCGGGGCGAGGTTTGAAGCCTCAAATCTTTTTAAGATTCACCTTTCTCTCTATTCTCTTCTTATTCTCTTCTTCCAAAAATTATTCACTGACAGAAAATCATTCAGTGATCAGAGTGTCTTTAATTTATCATTTAGGGCAGCAGGTCTCAACCTGATTGGCCAAATATATTGACACGCAGAGTGTGAACGTGTGGTGCATGGATCATCATTTAACACAGTTACAGTCGAGTGCTCAAGAGCTTCACAGGTTTGGTTACACTATTCATGACATTTGTAGTCATTAAGAATAGAGTATATCACCAGACCATGTCTGTGAGGGGTCACTGACAGTCTGTTCCAGTCTCTCTTACAATAACTAAATGACAAACCTTGCTCCTCATACGGATCGTTGGGATCATCTGCAATCAGCTCAGCATTGCTGGGCGCCTCATGGTCTTCCTTGGTCACAAAGATGATGCGATCTTTACCTTGAATAAGAAAAATATGGATTAACACAAATGACTGAGTAAGAAAACCTGGTCCTGGATGATACGGTGATATAATCTAATGATGCAGGATTATGTTTTTCCGTTTACACTCAAATAAACACGGTGCCGTTGTGGTGTTTGGCTGACAGTGACCCCTAGGGGCGCTCTCTGTCAGTGGCTTTGACGTAACCTGCTCCACGGTCTGACATCTCAGTGACGGTGTGTAGCACTAACTGCTAACCCTTTGACGGCTTTCCCCGTTTGTCACTTAGCCTATGTGTCGAATCACTGCAGTGATTATAGCGGAAGCACCAGAATGGAAATAATAGATATGAATATGCAGCCCTACTGCTGCTGGAGGCTGAGCTTCCCTCGCCTCGAGCACAGTTAGCTAACCTTCCGCGAGTTACCGCTGTTTCTGGAGTTAGCCAGCTAGCATGGCGGCTAACTCGGTGACATTGCTCAGCTACGAGCTGAAAATGAATGAAAGAGGACGCGACATTACCTTCCTGCCTGCAGTACGACATGTCTGCCGGTGCTTCTGTCCGTCGAGCCTCGTCCTCAGCGCTGAAAGGTCACCAGTGTGCGAGGAATTACACAAACACAGCGACGATTTCATTTGACAAACCACCCGGCGTCTAGCGAGCCCGTTACCCCTCTGACCTGCCCACATGTGGGCGCACAGTCATGACGTCACCAGGCCCCATTTAAAAAATAAATGTGAAAACAATAAAATGTTGTAAATATGTATACAAAAAAATAAACATAAATTTACTATAAATAATTCAATTAAATAGATGAATTAATTCAACAGTAACCTGAGTACAATTTTATATATTTAAGAATTAAATAAAGCAATACAATACTATTAAGTGCTACTGCATATATTAAGTATAAAATACAAATGAAAACAAATAAATGTATATGTATAAAAGCTAATTTTCATATTGAATTCATAATTTCGCATTTCATAATAATTATTGAATAATTCATAGTTTACTTTCCATTACTTACTGTGGAAAGGAGGACTATAACCACTATACAATACACCACTTCAAACAAACTCGCAGTTTCCTGTCTAACAAAGGCTCAAGAAGACATCTTCTGCAGGAGAGTCACTGCTGCTTTATTTGTGTGCATGACAAAGTAGCATTGATAATGTACTTTATTTATGTGTGTGAACACACATCCCACAGTCTAAGATATACAAGGCTTCAGATTTTCAAGAAGTGAAGAGCTCAGATAGAAAATTGAATTTGGGACAAAACGGTACTAAAGTCACCCAATTAAATATCCAATCAATGCACTCCCTCAAAACTTGTTATAATTTTTGGTGAGTGTCATAACATACCAATAATTAATGTATTAAATAAGTGGAATGCAAAAAGTGAATGTAATGTGCTGGTAATGTGTATTAAGCTATCAGCTTGAATAGTAAAATCTTTCATAAATGTCTTTTTTCTCAGTTACACAGAAGTATATGGTTTGTGGTTGTTGACTATATCAAAGCTTGTTGCTGCATGTTGTGTTCTTCTACTGTCGTTCATTGTCAGAACTACTTTAAACAGTCACTTCGATATAAAATATTCTTGATTGTACCCAAAAATAATATCTTGTAGTCTTTTCAGGTCATGCTATGACAAAGAACAAGGAGACACTAGAAATCAAAACACAATTTCCACATGATATGGAAAAAAAATCCTGTTTTTTTTTAATAACTCAATTATGTCTGTTACATAAAGTAAAAACCAAAACGAAACCCCTTTTTCCGTCCCTATCAAACCCACCCTCATCCCGACAGTTTCGGCAGTATTGTGCAGCGACTCAGTCTGGGAATAAAAGAGCATGACGACAGACGAAACACTTTCCTTTGAGGACCCAGACACAGGACAAACACTGTGCCCCACATAAGACCAGAGTGAATATGAACACAGTCCATCATTTGAAATATCAAAATAAAGATAAATGAGAACCAGCAACAGTTTGTCGGAAATTACCAGAAACCTTATGAGGAGTACATACTTTATTTATACTTAGGGCCCTAGAAACCTCAAACTTGATTGAACGTGGCATGGCTTTCTTTCAGCTCCCCCCTGAAACGTCCAGGCACAGTGCTTTCAGCTTGAAATAAGCACTAACATGTTGTCGTTGAGTGTTGACTGAACATGCTGTAGATGCCTGAGGTAGTCGTAGACAGCACCTCACACCTGTGTGCTTTCAGGCATTATTCAGCTGATAAGAAAGTCAGTGGGGATTTAGGCAGCCTGCAGAGAGGTGGGTGACTGTTCTTGGAATAAATTGAAGAGACACATCACTATGCTCAACACTGGGAGTAACCCACACAGTTATCAAGAAGTCTGGTGGTACACAAAGGTGGCAGAAATGAATTACCTATCCCAGCAGCAAAATTGACTGATTGTGCCAATTGCAAACTGCAAACAATGCATAATAAAAAAAACGATGAGAGGGGGTGGATGCTTTGTGTCTGGTGTGTGTCACAAGGTTGGTATTCTCTAGAATAGCAGTGCGCCCATGCTGCCCACTTCGCTCTGCTCCTTCACAAAGATCTCAAAGTACTGGTAGATGATGGTCACAGCCAAGAGGATTCCTGTACCCGAACCGATGGCACCCAGGAAATCTGCCATGACAGACAGCCCACCTATACAGAGACCACCAAAGGCAGCAGCTGTGGGGATGTACCTGCAAATAAATAAAACAAAACTATTATAAACAAATATTTTCAAAGACTTGTTAGGTTGCGAATAGCGAACATAAAGAAACATCAGCTGCCATTTTCTTAGGTTGCTTTCTACCTGTTAAGCTCATGCACCATAGAGGTCTCTCTGTGTCCTCTCATCACCATCTGCTGCTCCTTCAGCTGCTTGGCCACCTGAGATGCACACAATCATATCAGTGAACAGTTGTGCACAAACACGAACAAAAAAAACAAAACACAATCACACACTTACATCTTTGGCAGAGGATCCTGAGACCTCAATCCAGGTCTTGGAGAAGAAAGCACAGGAGCCCAGCATGAAGACGATGTAGATGACAGCATGAACTGGGTCGTCCAAAACGGAACCAAATGACTCCGGAGGAGAAAGGTAGTAACAGAGACCACCCACTGGGTAGGCCCGAGCTGGTCCTCCACTCGTGGTGTCCTTACAAAAAAAAAAAGATTTTGTTGGTGAGATTGTGCAAATCCATAACTTACAGGGGAACCAGAGTCTGAATCTGATTGCAACACTGAGACACCTTGATACAATCTTTTGGTCCTTAAACATGATGCAAGGACTGAGACCTGCTTAAATACTTACAGACCAGGTTCCCAGGAGGTTGACCAGGAAGTTGCCACTGAAACGCGTTGAGAGCATCTGAGAAATTACGTAGAGATTAGAGACCAGGGCAGACTGCAGGATGATGGGGATGTTGGAGGTGTAGAACAGTTTGATCGGGTAAGTGTTATATTGGCCACGGTAGCGTGCAGACTTGATGGGCAGGTCCACTCTGAAGCCCTGGTGAGGAAACACAGTCAAACAAATGTTTAGCCACAGAGCAGCTACAAAGCACCAAAAGACCTAATTATCACTCAGAATGTATGTTTAGCTACAATCCAATCAAAGTTTAAGGTAAAAAATAAAACCAGATAAGAAACTGGAGTGCTTTTAGTTAGCGCTTGCATCTCACCTGGAAGTATATGACCACTGCAAACACAAAGACAGTGGCGATGAGGTTCATGAGGTTGGGCAGGTTTTGTCTGTAGAAGGCTTCTCTCAGAGCACGGACCTTGTCCGTCCGAGTGGCCAGCAGATGGAAGAGAGCAATAATGGCTCCCTCAAACTCAGTGCCTAGATAAACCAGAGGAGTCACAGGGTTAGTCATTATGACACATTTTAAGACCTTTATCTAATTTCTTGTCAATACATTCCCAGTTCCCAGTGCCCTTACCTCTGCCAGTGTTGACGGTGGTGGGACTGAAGGCCTTCCACACGATCGTCTCACAGATGTTGGTGGCAATGAAGAGAGAGATACCTGATCCCAGACCATAGCCCTTTTGGAGAAGCTCGTCCAGCAGCAAGACGATCAGACCTGCAACGAAGAGCTACAGAAACAGGCACAATGTTTGTACTGAGACAGGACATGTAAACATGTAGTTGTAATGTACAAGTTAATACACTTCTAGACAGTGTTTGATAAACCGGCTTTTCCTTTAAGTTGTAAAACCTACATTCAATTTATAAAATGCATAAACCATGAATTTTTGTAATCAAGTCTCACTTTGTCTGCTTGGTGCAGAAAAGAAGCTGGATGTATGAAATTGAATGAAGAATTTTTTGCAGGTAAAAAGCATTAATTAATTTATGGATAAGTGGATTCATTTGGTTTTTGTTTGTTTATTTGCAAATCTTGGCAGATAAGCTTAACACTGATTGTGCCATTTTTTTCAGACACAGCAAATGTCTTAACTTAAGTAAGAGAGCAGCAGCAGGATTTTTTTATTAACCTGGATGATGATGAGTAAGCATATCCCAGCACCCATCTCTGAGGGGTCTCCATACATGCCAGTCATAACGTACACAATGGCCTGTCCAATGGTGATGATCATTCCAAACACTGTAAAAAGACAGAAAAATGATTTGCATTGGCATCATTAGAGGCATAGCTGCTGCAAAAACCAATGTTCCTGACAAATATAAACAGTGCTGTGAGAGTGCAGGCTTCAAAGCATCTTCAATGCTTCAAAGAAATGTGACACGTTCTAAAAACAGCAGCTGTAATGAGTAATAAAACCTACATTTCTGAGCTCCATTAAAGAGGGCTCTGTCCTTGGGAGTGTCACCAACTTCAATGATCTTGGCACCAGCCAGCAGCTGCATGATGAGGCCCGACGTGACAATGGGTGAGATACCCAGCTCCATCAGAGTACCTGTAAGACAACATGGACTGCACTTAAAAACATTATCAGACTCATTTAGAATAAAAATAGCACTAGCACCAAATACAATGGCAGAAGGCCTACAACTGTTGACCTTTGACTAATCACATGTGGTGATGAGATTAGGTAACAGCTGATAACAGCAATGACATTCCAATGAGTTCTCCTTAATGGAGCTGCACCAGACATTCAAGAGCTTTCATGAATAAAGAGTGACATTCAATTTGACAAAATTCAATCACCTCTGTTGGAAGCCAGGATTACTCTCATCCAGTAGAAAGGATCTGCTGAGTCTGATGACATGATGCCAAACAGTGGAATCTGAATGAACAAGAAGAAGAAATATAAAAACAATGTTCGCTGTCACCAATAACAGAACGAGTAGTTTGGTTGTGATTGAACTTTGTGATCATGAGATACCAACCTGGCAGCACACCAGAAAGATGAATAGCGTGATAGCGGTCCATAGTACTTTTTCTCTAAACTGAATCTAAAAGTGATGAAAAAAAGAGCAAATATCAATGCAATTCATGCTTGTATAGAGCATTAACAATATCACTTCAATAAACGACGACAGATCAACACATACCTTTCTTTCTGGTTTCTGAATTTCTGGCAGGACCGCACAGAAGGGCTTGATGACCTCCAAAAATTTAACTGCAGAAAGAGATTACAAGATTACTACAAAGCCATGGTAACACTGCCGTTACATTACACTTTAGGGTCAGCACCTGTCGTCATCAACACTGGTGTTATTTTGAATGTTTGGTCCTGTTAAACAAGGTTAGCTTAGACGCTACGTCATCACTCGCCAGCAGTCAAACATCTGCCAGCTGAACATGGCAACTGGACAAAGCAGCAACGAGCACCGCGTTTCTCTGTGAATACGGGGAAGTATCAACACGTTAAGTTGAGCAAGGTAGAGAGAAACTAGTCTCCAGTGTGTTGTCATGTTTGCAGATTTGCTGCTGAATGTTTGGTGTCCATCAGCTGTGTCAACCACAGACTGGTTACCACCAATCTGACTTTAACACTACATGATTTAACGGTAGACTCTGAATGTAACTCAGGATCAATCGACTCGTTACTGCAAATCCAAATAAACATAGTGATTAAAAGCGAGACCAACTGAGTTTCAATTTTTCTTCACTGCAAGTTCCCCTGTATGAAGAGTTCCAGCAGCTGATTGGCGTTAGCCTGATGCTAACTAGCATTCAATCACACAACGCTTGAGCAATGACTTTAAAACAGGAACATCATTAAAGAACTTAACCAAAACGCTTGGAATCAGATCTGCGTGTGAAACAAACCTCAGAAGCGTCGCTAAATCACAGCGCGACCACATTTGAATACAGTATCAACTTCCGTTATTAGCTAGCTCAACTTGCCACCTAACCCAAGGTTAGCTAAGTAGCTTCCCGGCGAGCGCTGTGTCCGATACCGCTGCAGATAAAACAATGCAAAACAGACCGCAGGTATTTCAGACCACCGCCAACACAAGTGCACAAGAGAACACGGTCACTTACTCCCCATGGTGTCCTGAGTCCGACGCCTGGCGTGTGAGCGGGAGCAGTGTGAGTGCTGAGTGGGTCAGTGTGGCTCCATCCAGCCGCTCCGTGGGGAAAGAGAGAGCAGCAGAGACACGTCACCAGACAAGCCGCTAACACACGTCACTTCTCTGCTGCACACACGCACGTCACACCGCACACTGCGGGCCGCACACAGCCCTGTTTATTTACACACTCCTCCCAGGGTGGTGTTTACATCCCACCGACCCGAGAACATACATGTTAAATTAATAACGTTTATAATCTCATCGCTGCAACCCACACTCCTCCCGTCCTCCAGAGGGCGCCCCAGCCCGAACTAACCCGGAGTTCTGACACTCCTCCATTAGATCCCTCCCCCTGAGTAACCTGTAGATACCTGTTTATATACAGTCTGTGTACATACCTGTTTATATACAGTCTGTGTAGATACCTGTTTATATACAGTCTGTGTAGATACCTGTTTATATACAGTCTGTGTAGATACCTCTTTATATACAGTCTGTGTAGATACCTCTTTATATACAGTCTGTGTACATACCTGTTTATATACAGTCTGTGTAGATACCTCTTTATATACAGTCTGTGTACATACCTGTTTATATACAGTCTGTGTAGATACCTCTTTATATACAGTCTGTGTACATACCTGTTTATATACAGTCTGTGTAGATACCTCTTTATATACAGTCTGTGTACATACCTGTTTATATACAGTCTGTGTACATACCTGTTTATATACAGTCTGTGTAGATACTTATTTATATACAGTCTGTGTAGATACCTCTTTATATACAGTCTGTGTACATACCTGTTTATATACAGTCTGTGTAGATACTTATTTATATACAGTCTGTGTAGATACCTCTGTATATACAGTCTGTGTAGATACCGGCCTGTGTAAAAAGATATGGATACCTACTGGATTAACATAGACTATATAATAACAACAACAACAACAATAATGATGATAGTAATAACAATAACTATAGTAATAATATTAATAACAACAATTATAGTAATAATCATAATAACAATAACCAGCTATAAGCCCCACATCCTAATCAGTACATAGCTTTTAAACAAATCAAACAAGCATTTTAAATTGCTATTATACATATCATTAAAAGACCTCCCCTGACAGATAATTGATTACTTTTCCTCTTAATTTTGCATTAAAGCTTCTGACACAGCCTCATTTTTTGCAACTCTTAATTACAATCTGTATTGTGTAACAATTCACAGACATCGAATCTGTATTATCTGAACATTTTGGTAAGATGTTTCACAAAGTAAAAGGGCAACAACAAAAAAACAAGTAGGAATGTAACCAAGTCCAATCTGAAATGCACTCGGTCCCTGCCCTCATCATGACCCAAGCAGGAGCTGCTGTCTTTCTGACATCCTAAAGGCATGAATTCCTCAGTCAGTCCTCCTGATTGTCTCAACGTAAATCTACTGTGTTGGTTGATTCTGAATACACATCTACTGCATATCTGTCCACCTTATCCCTTAGTGTTTTTGAGGGGGAGCTATATCGAATAAGGACATCTAATGAGGGCACGTATGGAACAATTTTATAACTGTTTTAGAATAAAATCTTGTCTCCATATTCACCACTAGAGTTCAGTGTTGTACCGGTGTATTTAGCCATGCTTGTGTGTGTGTGTGTGTGTGTGTGTGTGTGTGTGTGTGTGTGTGGTCCAAGTATTACTTGTTTACACAGTCTCATTATTGGGATTTGTCTTCCTGATGGGATAAAATGTGAGTCTGCACATTTTAAGGTTTAGGTTTGTGTACATCTCCCGGAAAGCAATGTCAGTTAGTGATGTGGCTTTTAGTGGTGTGATGTTAACTGGAATTCAATTTAAATTATGTAGATGTATTGACGAGAGGCTGAATCAAAGTGTGTCTGTATAATGAGGAGATTTCATTCCGTCCTTATAGCTGTCACATTCTGCATATTGAGTGGTAGTGAGCACGTATGACTGCACAGTGCTGGTGAGTGGTGGCACACTTACTGTAATCACTGATTCAGAATAATGAAATAACGTAACAATGAGTGGAGCTTTCAGAGTCTGAGAGTCTAAACTCTTTGGACCTATCATCTACCACTTGATTTGTTTTTCAGGACACACACACACACACACACACACACGCACACACACACACACACACACACACACACACACACACACACACACATAGAGGTAAAGGAGGATGGTGGAGAGCCAGCTCATCTACCCTCAGATAAAGAGATAATTGTTCGTGTGGTTACATAATGACTACAGCACTGTGAGCTAACACAGAGGTGAACAAGCAAATACCACACAGCTCCCCTCCAGTCTTTGCTTTCCAACACACTTTAAATTTATATTCACCATCTGATGCAAGGATTTTAATTGTGAAACAGAAGTTAAAAAGTCAAAAAATCCCACTCATGTTTAGTGAAAACAGAAATTAGAAAATCAAGAAATCAAATTACTTTAATAATGAGAAAAATGTAATTAGGATTTAATACTACATGTGCAATCCGTCCCTGGGCACCAGACCATGCAAATAATCTGTGACATTTCACAAACAAAGGAAAACACAAGCAAATAAAACATGAATGCAGATCTCATTTGTGTGATAAGTGTTTTCCTGGCAGTGAGAGTGCACCTGTGTATCCATGTGGAGGACAGCATATCCGTCTGCAACCTTCAATTATGTAAACACACCAACGTTATCTGATACATGGAACCCCAGGCCATGGGAAAAAAACCTGGGTTACGCTGTTTAAATTTGCATTGGCTAAAAAAAGTCTAAGCCTAAGGCATCCTGAATTATTGAATCTATACCCAGGAAGCAGCATTAAATCCTTTATTTTCCTATTATTATATTAGAATAATTTACTAAATCTAAAAAAAAATTAAGTTTAAGTTAAATAATGCCATATGAACCCTCTTGACATAAGGGCCCAAGCTTATGACTAAGGTCGATCACCAGGTGAAAATTTATGATGGCTGCTTTTTTATTAAAATGGCAGAACTGATAACAGAAAAAGATTAAGTTGATAATCGAATAAAAAGACATCTCAGTGTTATTCTACTAATGTGATCTACTGATCACTGCTGATTATTATATCTCATTAAAGCAAATGAAATTTAACTTGATGCATTTATGGCAAATAGAAACCATCTAGTTTGTTCTGTTGCACGCAGCGTTATGACTGTTTACATGATGAACAAGTAACTTTAATATTTTTATCTTACAAATGTAGAAGAAAACTGTTAAAAAAAACAGAATGAGCCTTTTTGTGAGGCATGATCCATAAAACTTGGTGCGGATCTGAATCAGGGGGCAGATCCAGGTTTGTTCGTTTTTTTCTCACATTTTTCTTGATATCTCATGGATCTTAATGAAAGTGAAAAAAATCTGTCATTTTTTTAATTAAACTGATATCTATAAGTGTGTAAAATTTGGTGCAGCTTGATTGAATTTAAGTGGACTGTTGGCCATTGGTGGAGGTTTGTGCTCTTCTCAAGTAATTCATTATTTTTCTTTGATAAAAGAGAATTCTAAAAACATTCATCACAATCCATCATTTACCAGAGCGAAGTCTTTAAGATGCATGTTTTGTTTGATCAGAATACAAACAAGAAAGATTTAAAATGTAATCTATTCATACAAGTCCAAGAAAAGTAGTAAAAGTTGTTGTAGTAAAAATCTAGAGCCATCAAATGTTTTAATTACTTAACCGAATTATCAACTACTGAATTTCTCATCAGTTTAGCCAATTCATTTTGCTCGAACCAAAGAGATGACCAGATAGACAGTATTCAGTACTGTGTCAGTGAGTTGTTATCCTATTCCCAATGTAAAGCAACAGCACCCCCTCTTTAATCACACTCTTTGATTTAAGCACAGAGGAAAAACTCCCTCTCCATGTATTAACTTACGCTCTCTGTCCCACATACTGCTGCTGCCACAAAGTACATCATATATCATTATATCCATTATGTTCTCACTTTATTTCCGAAAAAGACATAAAAAGAATTGGCAGGCACGCACACCTTCCTGCTCTTAACCTCCACATGACCACACACATCTGCCTCCACGTATGACTGTCGTGCAGACTGAGAGAGACATGCAGTCTGCCTGTGGTGTGGGCAGATTATATTTGAACAGGAACACACACAGTGATAATGTCAGCACACTGTCAGTTGGTTAATATGCATCTGTTCCAGAAGAATCTTTCCGTCCTCATTTTTAGAGATGAGCAATTGTAAAAAGTGAAGTGGTGCTGCGTGGCCTGTCCGTGAGTTGCATCAGTCTGTGGGCAGTTTTATCAGCAGATAGTTTCATGTCACAGCAACAGCATGTTAATGCTTCATCCACACCTATCCATAAAGTTTTTCTCTGGCTTGTTGTGGCCTGATTTTTTTTTCCTCAGTGGACAGTGACACACGTCGCATCTGCGTTCTGAGGGTTACATCTGTCCTGAGCTGTTCACCAGAGCACCAACACACATCATACCCACATGTTTACACAAATACTATTTATGTACATAAAGTGCTTATATAAACCCACCCCTGAGGACAGAGACGAGTCCATAAGAAGGTAAAGGACATATCAGGGGGTGAAGAGAATCCCAGGACAGTTGAAGTGTTGGTGGTGTATTAGATTTCCCTTTCATAACAAGTTCCTCATCAGAACACCATGTCTGGCACATGTCTGTCACTGAAACCACATCAGACGCAGGACAGCAGAGGCTCTGTTTGGCAGACACAGCCACTTGTGACTAAAAAGTGTTACACAGTGGTTTTTATGTATTCACAGTATTTGTCTATTTTACAGCGTAAAGCCCAAACCGCTGTAATCCCACAGCTAATCCAATCGAACAGGAGGACTCGTAACAGGAGTCACAGTAACACCCAGAGACTGATTTGAGGGGGCACGAAGTCTTCCTTCATTTGACCTTCATGGATGAGTTTGAATAAAGAGCATGTTCAGTGTTAATCTGTGCTTCAGAGGCTTCATTATAGTAATTAAGTGGTCAGCGTAAACGAGTTTGACAGAGTGGACCGGCTGGAGGACGACTGGAGCCTCAGGCCAGCTCGAGGCCGATCCCCAGCAGAGAGCGTCACTGCCACCGTTATGCAACAATGATTACATCTTGGCTCCTTTTTTGCTTTTCCTTTCCTGCTTTTACTGTCCATTTCTCTGCCCACCGCACCCCCACACACTGTGTGGTCATTTGACGCTCTTATAAACAGTTTGGTTGTCTCTGCCTAAGCAACTATAGTATTAACATACGTAGTAGAATGAAAAACTGGTCAGTGCATGTCCTCGCATGATAGATAATCATTGGTTCAATCATGGTGTAATATTTGTTATGGTTATTTCATAAATCTTTACATTCTATAGACCTTTTTATATATTGATGTTTATAGTTCATTTGCAAAGTTCATCCTCTACCTTCATTTTTAACATCTTGGACAGAATAACCTTAACTCATGGTTCACTGTATTTTATGATAGAATATATCTGACAGGGATAATTTAATTCAAACTCAGCTGTCACTGAATAATATGGATTTATCAGCAGTTTATATTTTCCTACTGTAGCTACGTCTCCTCATCACAACGTCTCCTCATCACAACGTCCTCTTTTCACACACACACACACACACACACACACACACACACACACACACACACACACACACACACACACACACACACACACACACACACACACACAAACAACTGTCTGCAAAGAGCTTGTCACCATCATGTAAGCTCAATTTAGCACCTATCGAAATAGGCTTGGCCATGTTCCTGATTCACACAACATTTGCTTTATGTCTTTATGTTGGTGCTAATCTACCACAATTTTGCATTAATGATGTGTACAACATATTTCCATGTCTATTTTGACACTTATACTGTAATTAAATAGATATTTTCTTACCGTATATAATTTAATAAAAACAGAGGCATGTGATGTATTTTGGTCTGATGAACACAACTGCAAAATGCAGCAGGATTTTCAGAAATAATACACAAAAAAGGTTTTAATGCTATTTGGGTTCACCTTAAATTAAAGCTCACTGATTGGCCCCCTATAAATAGTGAAAAGTGGATAGCGCTAGCATACCTTCCCTGGCCACAACTTCACTGGCTGGTTTCAATTCCCATTCTGTTTTCACAGCCAGAGGCGACAGCAGCATCCACTGCATGCTTGCACGCTACAATGTGTGACGGACAATGGAGCAATTCTCAGATGGCAGGGAGAGGACGCAGAGAGACATGATGCTGGGGATCACATGTGGGACCCATCAGAGAGTTAGCCTTTCATACCACACACACTAGTTGTGTTCACGAACCAATGACCCCCAAAGAAAAAAGGATTATCTGTGTGTTATTCTAGGCTGTGTGTTGTGCGTGTGTATGACAGAGAGAGAGAGTTTATGCAAGAGGAATTAAGCTCAAAATGATTTCCTATCTATCAGGATTTATTTTGCAAACAATCACATGGTGAGAAAATGAAAAATACTCCAAAGGACATGTGTAGGATATGAGACACATACAACTGCACAAACACACATAAACTCACTAACACTCAACAAAAAATGGAGACAACTTAACTGGCTTTCATCAGTGTAATTCCACACATCTTAAGTAATCTTCAGTCTGCAGCAGATAATGAGTGAAGTGCTGAGGAAACAAGGAGATGAAAAGTAGTAAACGTGAGAGGACAAACATAGGAAATACATTTTTACACCAGGCATTACATTAAACTACAGTCAGTACGGGATGACTTGTGCACTGTAAGGTAATGTGTTTATTGTGTCTCAGGTGTGTGCACCAGTGAATTTCCTTACGCCAGCATGTATAACGTACTGTACAGAGACTGAATGAATGTTGATGGGATGTTGGAGCAGCTCTGATGAGCGAGCTGAGCTGTGAAAGGGTGTATTATTGTTACTGATGAACGGGTGTGTGGATGTAGTGGCGCAAAAAGCTTTGACACTATTTCATTCCCGGCGAAGGCTGCTGTTGCCATAGTGATTTTAACCTACGTTATGCAACTGCTCCACTTGCAGTGGCGACCTTCACAAAGCATGGGCTTCCAGGTTTCACATGCACACACTTGTCACTTAGTGGTATGTAAGGACCATGGTATAGCTTAATAGTGAATCTATTTATGTCATGTAATATACATACACAGTTTATGTATACACATGCAGTATTTGCATGCACATAGTGCGATGACAGAATTGGATCCTTTTGATGGCTGAGAGCAGCCCACTGACCCTAAGGCTGTTATGCAACGTTGACTAACCCCCACCCCCCTCCCAGTAGAGTGGAGCTGGAAGAGCTTATCTTTTCCATCCATCTATCCATCTATCTATCTATACCCTGTAATCACACAGCACAGAAAAACGTCAGATGCATGTCCTGCTTCTGTACTGACTGTAGCTCTGCATCTGATCTCTGACAGTCTATTGAACACAGCAAATACTAGGGTCTAAAAGTGTTGAGCAAATACAGCGCTCATTAACACACACTAACCCTGCCCTGACCTAGACTCTTATAGATGTCATTGTCTGTCCTTTCACTGGTTACAGTAAAGACCTTTCATTGTTCTGTCCTGAAGCACCATGGGATTACTGGATGAGCTGCTGCAGCTCCTAGACTGACCACAACACAGTCTGTAAAGAGCACGCACATACTCAGACCCAGAATATAAGAACAGCCATAGAAAAACTCTTATCATTGAAACTATGTGATTAATATTAGTATTTACAATGTCAAGATAATTAAGATAATATTGATATAGTATTATACAAACTGTACACATATTTCCAATGTGTTGTTTGAAATTAAAACACAGCTACTAGTCATAGGGAGACAGGATCTGGGTATGTTGGATCTCATGGGGCGAGCTATTCACATCCAATTCCAGAGCCTGTGGCAGATTCAAGAGATCTCTATTTTCAGCATTAACTGAAAAAAAGCACATGGTCGATATAACATGATGTACTCTGACCAATATATGTCAGAAGATTCTGAATAATTCAAATTACATGAAGGTATCAGTTTTATAGATTAATAGTGTGTGGCTTGAAAAAACCCCACAAAAATGTATCAGAGTGATGGGTCTGTGTGTCAGAGATGTGTGTGTCAGTCAGAACATTCCACACAGGGACACACTGAAGTGGTAACAGCTTGTGTACTCTGTTGACACAAGCCTGTTTCTGCTTAATAGCTCTTCTCCAAGAATGAGTGTTGCTGCTCCTGACAGCGCACATGTCTCTGCCTCCTCTGTCAGTCTGCCTCATTCTGGTTAGAGATGACCAAAACTGGCTGAGGCAGCCTGCGCTGCACACAACCCCCACCTCCCCTCCCTGCCATCTTGATTTTAACATAATAAATACTTCTAGACTGAGGGAAACCGATCTAAAGATACAGTGGGTTTGGGGGAACCGTGTCTTGGCTGCACTCCACAGTATTACAGGCTGCATCCACAGGCTTGGCTTGTGCTCCAGTTACTTTTCTGCACAGCAGGTGTTGGGACAGGGCCTTGGGTGTCTGCTCATGCTGAGCTGCAGTCCTATCATACTTTCCGAGGTATCTGTAGAGATATAAATTAATCTTTCATCATACACTTGTACTCGGTGCTTCCTATAAAGACATCATACATGGAGAAGCTGATGAGACAACCCCACCTCCTGGATATTTACCTGAAATTTGATTGCTGCAACATTTGAATTTGAATTTAAACAGGAAACCCGTGGAGTCTCTCTTTAACCCAGTGAGCTTGTCCAGGAGCAACACCAAATATAAAAGACACAGACTTTAGCACAAACCAAATGCTTTAATGTTCTCCTCCAACAGACTGTGGACAACACAGAAATACAAGATAGAGGTATCCAAACATGTCAAATAACAATATTAATTAATATCATTATTATAAAATGAACAACATGGAATGTTGTACACTCCATCCACATTTTTTTTTACTTTTATTTTATTTTATGAAACATGTCAAATAAATAACTATATCCTCTGTCTCTGATCACTATATATATATATATTCTTTGAGTGAAGATGAACAAGGAAGGAAAGATGGCAGAATGAACAGGCAAAAGAGAAGAATGAGTGTGAGCTCACTACATTTCTTCCCGTCAACTCTGTCTTCCTACACATACAGCTCCTGCTCTCGGATAGCCCTGCCTCGAGCCACACAAACACACATTCAGCAGAATGTATTTCCGTGCATGTTTGTGTGTGCAAAATGCTGACACTTTCTTTGGAATAAGACATAACAAAACATTTCTTCTGTCTCACACTTCAAACTGCCCACCCTTTTTTCCCTAACAGGGAGGGGGGGTTAAAACAGAATGATGACAATGGTTAAATCACTGCCTCAGTCACATAGACGGTTCCTATAAATTACTCCCAGGTGTCTGTCATATCCCAAAGATCGACACGCATGACAGTAACATCAACAAGCACCAACGGGAAAAAGGTCAATTCGAAGGACAGCTACATCAAGGAGAGGAGGAATCTCTCTTCTTCTCAGAAGTCAATTCAATTTTATTTGAATAGCGCCAAATCATAACATACATTATCTCAAGGCACTTCACATATTAAGGTTGAGACCTTAAACATTATAGAGAAACCAAACAGTTCCCTCAGTTCATTGTTATTGTGCCTCTCATGCCTGTCATGCCAGATCCATATCTGTGCTGTAGTTCTCCAGCTCAGAGATGATGGTGATCAGGTTCTGGAGACCGAAGATGTAGCCTCTGTCCAGGCCCTCGTGCACCAAGCTGTCCTCCCGGAAATGTCTGCAAGTGGTGTGGGCAAAGTCTATCATCCTCACATCCACAACAGGGCTGAGGGGGTCTGAGTGAGACAGGCCGACATCTGAGATCCCACTGCTGCTGCTGCTGCTGCTGCTGCTGCTGCTGCTGCTGCTGCTACTGCTGCTGCTGCTGCTGCTGCTGCTAGAACACCTGCTGGTGATGTCACTAGACATAGAGGGACTGTTAGGGAAACCAAGTGCACCTGCTACTTCACTCTCCTCTTCCTCCAACTCCTCCAGTTCAGGTTCAGCCTCCACCTCCTCATTTTCCTCATCATGTTCTTCTTCTTCTAAAACCTCAGAGCGCCGGCGTGTGTGTTTACGGTGTGGGGCACCATCGTATATGATGAGCAGGGAACTAGAGTAGAAGCGGTAGGATTCGCAGGCTTCCAGGGCAGCTTGCATCTCCTTGAGCCTGTGCAACACCGGGGAGAGGAGCTCATTTTGCAGACGCCGTCCGCTGTGGAAGAATTGGAACAGAGCCTCTTTGAAGCCAGGCAGGGGCAGCTTACGGCCGTGGTACTTGTTCATGACAATCAGTTTGCCTGTGTCGGACTGGTACACCTGAAAAAAATGGAGAGAGATGATGAAGTTAGAAAAGAATTTTTTTTTTTACTATAATGAAAGTACTGCCGGAACTTGGCTGTTTAATTAAACTGTTGAATTTTATTGTAATTTTGTCTTTTAAATGATCTAAACGGTGAACAAAAAAAGGACAAGTATTGAAAAATGGGTTTGATTTGATTTGACTGTCATATTCAAAGATTGTTAACAGATTAATCTTTACTGATTTTAATATTTTCAGATCTTTGTTGCTGGCTACTTTATAGAAGACATGGTCTTCAGGGTTTTTAAAAAAAATTCCAGTGTTTGGGCTGATTTATGCTAAGCGGCTGTTGGCTGAAAGTTAAATTCAACCTACAGATATGAGCGTGGTATAGATGATTTCATCTAAATAAACTTAACACTTTCCCAGAAGGTAAAACTATTTGTTTAAGGCAGCACCATGAACCCAGAGGCCAGTCTTGGCTCGAAACCCACCTGCATGCCACACAGACGGACTCCTATTGAGGCTGAAGTGCTCTGCTGGCACTTGCGAATCTGCATCACCTTCTTCTCCTCCGAGGCATCGTCTCCATGCTGCCGTGTGCCCATCTTCAGGTCCAACACACAGGGCAATTTGTGCCGCCATGTTAGGTTCTCTAGAAGGATGAATTCTGGGAAGCTGAGTCAAGGAGGAAACAGTCCAAAAAAAACCCTTCTATAATAATATCTAATATTATTTAAAATAAATAACTTGGATTAAAGAGATCCACAAATATTTAAGTGTTTCCCTAAATTCATTACATTTGCATATAAACTATTATCAAATAAGAAATATCAAGTATCCTACAGGATAAAGAACTTGATAACTCTCTGCAAAATTACTCCTCTCTCTTTCAACTGGGATACTGAAAATCCCCCCCCCCCCCCCCCCCCCCAAAAAAAAATTGAAACCACCGCAGTGTAGTTGTCAGTTAAAGGATACTGTGCTGGGTGCGGTGCGTGGCGTTCTCCTTCATCCTCTGTAGGTGCTGCTGGTGACACTTGAGACTCCAAGGGTTGTGTTTGGGCTGCGGGACAGCGTTACTGAGAGAGTGATCCAGTCTGGAGTAGAGAACCTCGGACTGCAGCAGCCACTCCAGCTCCACATCCTCCTGTGCCTTGAGAACACTGCATGGCAGAGGGAGAGACATCCTTGTTAGTTTTACACACAGAGCAGAATCTGCCACTGTTCGCGTCCATAGTTACTATTTGTATGTGGGTAGTACAACAAAAAACAAGAGGTCAGATGAACTGTTATATTAAATTTGCAGGACAGCCCAGTGCAATAGAGACTTTCATTCACCATTATCCACCCAGTTAAACATCCCCCACCCTCTGTCGTCAAACATCATCTTCCTTTAGCTTTTTCTCCAATCCAAGTAAAAGTTGTACCTTTGTATACAGGTGTATATACACAGACATGCATCTATTGCACTTACAGTATGTAACCCTGAGGCTGTGAACCTCCCTGAGGTGACAGGGCTAAGGATCAGCCGGTCCATGCATTCAGAGCCTGTTTTGCCTGGGGTTACAGGTGTAAGTAACTGTGCATCATTAGTCCATTGCTGTTAATCTACAGAGAACAGCTTTACAACTCACGGGAAACTTTCAATAGCTTTAACAATATCATTGTTCTGCAGTGACCAATGCATGAACTTCAGATGTATATTAGCATGAAAGTGACTCACTTTCATCCTGCTTGTTGTTATCGACTACATCCTCTACTTTATTGCAAATCCTTGCGTGTGCTGCCATCTGTGTTTTCCATTCCTTCTCACCTCTTGTCCTTTTCTTTGTGAGCGTGGCTGCTTTGGTCAGCTTTACTGTAATTTTCTCTGTCTATTAGCAGTGAGGACTCCACCATATTCCCCCACTCGATCATCTTGCTCTTGTGCTCGCTGTTGGTCAACGGATCCTTGTTCTCCAGGTCTGCTACTGGGTCGCTGTGGAGGGGGTAGGCGAACAGGCAAAGGTTCCCTTTGGCATCCTCCTCGAAGCTCACCGTCACCACACCTGAGATAGAGATGGAGAAATATCTGTTAGACATCTGTGTCATGGATCAGTGAAGAGAATAAAAAAAATTAAGCACAATCAATAAAGTAAAGTATTGTAAAGTATAAAGTATTGAGTGACAAGAGAGGTAGGGCAGAGATACTGAGTACACAGGAAAGAACAGAATGAAAGAATACAATAAGAGGAAGAGTTGGTCAAATACAAATACACACAGACAAAAATAATGCCCTTATAAACAGGTCTAAGGCTAAGGAGCATACAGTAAGAGAATAAATAGCCTGAACACAAATGGAACAAGGATGCAACATTTCAGTCATAATTCTGACTGAAGTTGTTACCAATGAATATGCCTCATACAAATATGTATATCATACAGAAATCACAAAGCATCGGCCACACACACAGAAAAAAGTTATGTTAATGTGATGCTAACATGATGCTAACAGACAACAAAAATTAATAATCAACAAACCAAGCCAAGAGAAAGAAAAGGAGAGGAGGATTGAGAAAGTACAAGAAAATACAGATACAGAGGTGAGAAATGCTGACGTGGAAATAAAAGCCTTGGTGCTGCAAAATATTCGTTGGCACAGCATGGGAAAGAAAAGATAAGACCTTTCATTTCATCCCATGATCACAGTATTTGTTGTGTATTCTGGAGGTGAACATGAAAAGCATTAGTAAGGCTTTTTAAATCATTAGGAGGAATGAGTGACTGCTTTGAATCAACTTTCATTTATCTTCCAGGGACACAGGAAACAGGGCTTCTTAGGATCCTACATATTGTTTTTATTCTAAACGACAGCCTTAACGATGCTACTCACCTCATGAAGGATTTAAAAGTGGTCTTTGTGTGATATGTTTAGATAAACTAAGAGGTGTCAGGATAAACCAGTCCAACAGTCTGTCTGTCACTCATTGCTCTTTATGTTTTAAATATCCTGAAGAGGGTGTGTTGGTGGTGGATAGTTCTGTGGAATTATCCTGTTATCTGGAGGCTTTTTTGGAGTACTTTTTCTGTTGTTCTTTTTCAGTTAATCAAATCGTCTCCATCCTCAACTGCTCTTTGGATTTCTGGATGTCAGTGAGGCAGAATCTATTTATTTTTCTCATCATGCTGACTGTGCACCAGAAAAGGAACCTGTTGACTTCCTGACTTACCTGTGTTATTTCAGGCCTTCTACAAATAGACCACCTGCTGTGGAGCCCTGTTTGTAGAAGGCCTATTTGCAGCTGCAGCACCCTCTTGTGGAACAGTTTGGTACATGCAAGAACCTGGCAAAAGCTTATGAGCAGGAGTTTGGAGCTTTGTTTCCTAAATTTACACTTCACACACAACCTACTAAAGTGCAAAGCATCTTTTTGCCACTGACGTGAACAGAGCAGAGAAATAAAAAAAGAGAAACACAACCCAACACCACTGACAGGAGAAATAGAAAAGGTTGGTTTTCATTACCTCTATACTGGGGGGTAAACTTCCTCATTTCTGCAGGCAGGCTTTTATAGAACTGATGCTCTCGGGGGATGAGGGGCTTGCAGATGGTCTGCTCCCCGAAGCGCAGGACGCAAGAATGTCCCCCCACCTGGTGTATGAAGGGCTCAAGCATCACCCCTTTCGCCATGTTGCACTGCTGGTGCTGCAGCTGGTTCTGCTGCTTTTCCTTTTCCTCTGCTTTCATGGCCGCCTGGGCCTGAGCCTCCATGGCCAGACTCATCCTCCTCTGGCCCTGACCACACTACCGTGGGCATTAGCCTCCTCAGACACGCACACACAATGCGGTGGGGGCCCTATGTAGGACACGCAGACACTTGCTCACGCTCTGCAGATCCGCAGAAGACAAGTCCTGTTATCTTGCTTAAGGTCACAAGATTTTGCAAGTTGCTCCCACGATGATGTATCACAGACCGCTGTTGTGAAGATCTGCTTTGTCTGTGCTGTGCTTTTTCTGGATGAAAACAAAGGGGAGGAAATAGAGAAACAGAAAAGATATAATTTAGTGGAGCCTTAAATCCCTTTTCACTCCTTGTCTGGCCGTTCTTGTAGCTAAAGCAAAGCCCTTTTGTGTTCTTTAAACATTGAGGTCAGGACTAGTGCTGCTGCAGCAGATAAAGCGAACAGAGACAGATCCTGCTCATTCCTCCGCTGCAGACAGAATGCTCTCTAACAGCTGAGAGCTGGCAAACAACTAGTAAAGCCCTCACAAGCCTGACTTTGCGCCGCCCCGTTACAGAAAATCCACCAATTAGGAGCATGCAAAGCAGGTTGTTGGGTGGTAACCCCTCAAGAGAAAGGAGCACGCAAACAAAGACGGTGGTGGGAGGGGTGAGCCTGGGGGAAGGGAGAGGGTGGAAATTAGAAAACGTAGCTGTTTTTCTTTCTGTGTGACAGCAGAGTTTTAATAACCTGACAGAAGAAGCAGTAGTTTGTCTTCCTAGTGTAGAGAGACAGAGAAAAACACACCAACACAAAAATCTAATCTGACTACACTGATAACTTGGCCAGAAGGTTCTACAGTTTTGGCAGTATGTAATTAATGACAGCAAAGTCAAAGATGATAAGGAATAAACACATTTTACATTGCATTACATCATAGGTTCTACATGTCTGAGAAACCTAAATAAAGCTTTTGATCCTACAATTCGCTTTTCATCCTGGACAGGATGTGAGCAACTTAAATTTCCAGGGTGTAAGATTAAGGTGAAAGGGATCTATTGACTGATATTGAATGTAAAATAATCATTGTCATGTTTTCACTAGTGTGTTTCATCTAAATTGTATGAATTGTTGTTTTCTTTACCCTATGGGCCTTTTATATTTAAATACTTTATATTTACATCAAGGGGGTCCTCTCTACAGAGCTGCCATGTTTTTTTACAGTTCTTCAAACTCTACAAACTAAACAACTTTTGAGTTTTTATGACAACTGAAGGCTACCACAGGTTCTCTTTCATGTTTGGAAGGGGAGGGTGAGGTGAGGGGTATTCAGCTACAACATACAACACAATTTCACCACTAGATGTCACTAAATTCTACACACTGTACCTTTAAGAACATGCTCCCTAGAAGAAGGTGAAACTTGAGGTGGTGGAAGAAGACACACACATATTAGACACAGACGAAGATGTCAAACTAGTTTCTGGTGATAAGAGCCAACGCCGGTATCTGTGGTATCTGCATTTGTGTAAAAGTACATGTATGTGCATGTGTACTTAACTAAACATAAAGTTGGACTGTAGCTGGCTGTACAAGTAATAGAGTTAGAAAGCCCATCACTAATCTCTCTAATCCTCTTCGAGAATAAGAATAAAATAGGCCATGACAAACAGATAGAAAATAGCAACACATAAACATGTGAGGTTTTCTTTTGTACATACAAACACACATCTAAAGATAAAGCAGTGGGGTAAACAAAATCATGTGATCTTCGCAGTGGAATTAAACCATTATTTCCTATTGCCTGCTGCAACACCCCTCGACTGAATAATGCAGAGGATTTGTTGCATTTGTGAACGCATCTGTCTAGAGAACCTCCCACTGTCTTTTGCATGAGTGAAAAGAAAACTGTGGATAAAGTCCGGACCTAATTCTTCGGACTATATTCGCATGTCATGTCTGAAAACGGCTTTAACCTCCTTGGCTGTGGTAATACACCCCATTTGGTCTCAGCTGAGAAAGCTCTTTTCTGTTACCTTTAACTCCCTGTGCTCACAAATCTTTATTTCAATACAGGTGAATCCACATCCACCAGCATGTCAACAGCTGACATAACCTTTAACAATCATATAGGTACAAAACTCAAATCAAATATGAAGTGTAAATCCTGAAATCTGACGATAATACAGTAGCCAAAACTGAAAAAATTATCCAGAGCAAATAACACACAGAGAGAGTAAAGAGGGAGAATGAAGTGAAAGCTATGGCCTTGAATGAAATGGGCTAAGTGCAGCATGGGGCAGTTAGCGGGGGCATTTCACAGCACTGCTCAGGCAAGTGCCAGTCCCCAACAGAGAGAAAAGGATGTGAAACCAACATGAAGTTGAAACATAACAGACAAGCAGTCGGAACTACTCCTGACAAGATCAGAGATTTTCCAACCCTGACAAAAGAAAGAAAAGATTTCAATCTGTTTTACAAGGAAACAGCTTTAAAAATTGATTTCTAAGTCCTTGGTTTGTACTTTTCAAACTGCTGCTCTCAACCTGTATTTGACTCTGTTATACAATAAGTAAGATTTAGAATCAATAACGAAACTGGGTTGATTTCACAGGCCACAACTGAGCTGGCTTTGGTGTCCTGACACAGAAATGGCCATGTTAATTGTAAGTATCCATATTAAAAATAATCTGAATTCCCATAAAACACACAGTATACAATGATAGGGTCACAAGGACTGGAACCTACACGATTAAGGATGCACATAGTTGAGGTCACAAGGACCATGAAGAGACTAACACTAAGACATTTGCAAATTTGTTGTTTACATGCTTAAGATAGAATCTCAACTAGTGTTATTCAATGCTCATCTGTAGCTGTTGCCATAGAAATTGTATGAAATAAAGATGACAACGTTGGAGAGCATCAGTCACTAGAATCTCACTCGGTAGAGTTCATACCCCACCAAGACCCAACAGTCCCCTTAAATTTAATCGAGCTGAACCAAATTTCACACGCTCGTCAATACGATATCACAATTTCCCTATGAAGATGGTGATAATGCCCTATTAAAGAAAATGAAAAGAAATTCTTGGATCTGCATCAAAACTGAGTGGGATCTTCCCTGGCCCATACTGTTTCCTTCCACCAAGTTCCTGTTCAGTTATTTTTTTGTAATGTTACTTACAAAAAAAACATTAAAAAAACAACTTTTTAATTGCCTCCTTTGCTGTAAAGGTGTCTGTGAACGCTTAAACACTAAACCTAAACCACCATGTTGACTCCATTGACTCCTGTAATGCAGACAACTGTCTCAACATCCTCACCATGAGCAACATGTCTGCAATCAAAGGTCTCACCTAGCAGACTTAATCTGTGAGCATTTATCTTTCAACACTAATAGTTCAGCAAAGAGGACAGAGAGCGAGAGCAGGTATGTCGCTGAGGCTATTAAATGGAGACGATGTTACATTGAATCAAGGCCACAGCAGCTCCAGAGGGCTTTACAGCAGGTTCAAGCGCCCCAGAAATGTAATATCTGTATTAACAGCACTTGTGTGGTGAGTTGATTGGTGGAGTACAGAAAGGAAGGATGGGTGGGTGGGTGAGGCTTTTCTTTTGCCCTTGTGGGGCCATGTAGATGGGAGGAGGAGGGGGAGGAGGAGGAGGAGACTAATATGGTGGTGGTGAGTGAGTCTAGATATAAAACAGATTGAAGATATGGAAGAATTAGAGGGATATGTGAAGGGCAAAGTAACAAAGAGCGCACATACACAAATACACACAAAGAGTTGTGTATTGATAGGCCTATAACATGGGTCTCACTTCAAGTAAACAACACAAACTTGCAGCACTTCATACTTTCAGTAAATATCTCCTATAGACATTATACATATCCTTATTATTTCTCTTGGTTCTGGGAGTTAGGTTGTTGTGTGTTTTTGTACACTTGACCTTATCTCCTGCAAGAGCCTTAAAAGATTTAGCATGAGACAAATAATCTGAATGAGGTGGCATGAGTCTGGATTTAACTGGACCAATTAATGCAGTGACTGAGGAGATGTGTGCGTAAATACGCCGACTCATATTCATGTTCTCAGGCCACACAGAGGGCATGATCACACAAGCAGACAGGTCGAAACAGAGAATCACATACAAACAAAACACAGACAAAGACACAACCAAAACTGCATCGCTAATACAATCACACACAAACACGCATACCTCTGAAGGGCAGGCACCAGACAGGTGCAGTGGAAAAAAGCTGATCTTACCTGTGTGGTGATCTTCAGGGTCATTTTCCAGACTGATCGCCTCACATCACAGCAGATAAACCCACAAACCAAATCCCCATGGGTCAACACATACCCTAAGCCCCTACTAAAAATATCATATGCTGTTGGAAATTCAGACTGGGGAGTGGCTATTAATAAACAAGATCTGCTCCAGGCCAAGCACAAGAGACAAATAAACATAGGGATCATGCAGAGGGGAAACAATTCAGTGGCTCTTTATGTAGTGGCTGCATAAAGAAGTCAAATTGCTGAGGCCACTGGCCAAGTCCTTGCGACCATTCCTGTCTACGTCTGCAATGACTCAACTGCACAGACGTATTATTTCTGTTGGTCAACTTATTATGCATAAACACATCTAGAAAGATGGCAGGAACAGTTCATTCAAATTCAAGTAACAAAGATAATGAAATTGCATATAGATGATATAACATAATGCAAATTATGTTCCCTCTATTTAGTCTGCACTTATGACAATAGCAGCCTGTAGATGTGACACTACAAATTTTGGCGTCTAAAGAAGGGTCAAGACTGCCTCACTGTGTGACAATGCAAGTGTGTATGTCTACACTCGCCTATCCTGGACCAGTTTCCTGTCTGAAATGAAATGTCTAGTCTGCTCCTGAACTGGAAAGTAAAAGATGCAAAAATGACAAAGAGAGAGGAAATGGAAAACAGAAGGGAAACATGAGTAAAGTACAGTGATACAAAGAGACACATGAATGATAATAAAAGAGCACACAAGGTTTTTGGCCTAATGACTGGCCTAATTAACCCGTAAATGAGAAGCACAGCATCAAAAATATCCCAGTGTCCTCTTTAAATCTTTGTCTCCAGTGTCCCTCTGCATCAAGTATGGTGAAAAACAATAGTGAACTATAATCAATAATGATTATAGTTCACTATTGAAAATTGAGAACACTGTATGTTTAATATCCCAAAACAGCTGATATACCACAGCTTATTTCAAAAGCTGTATTTAGGTATTGATCCACAGTGAGGTGATGTTTAGGCTTTACTTGGAGACAAGAGAGGTAGTTGTGCAGACAGAAGCAGGTTTTACATAATATTTAATGTAAATGTAAACCTTGAATTACACAGAGCTGTCCATTCAGAAATGTGATAATGACTCATCTATTCAACATAGTGCATCTATAATTGTTACCAGAGCATAGCTCACTTGTATACATGGATGACTTAGGATACAGATGATTTTGTGTCAACATTTAATGGGTACACTGAGGAGGCAGATACTTTGACTTGCCAAATGCAAGAACATTTATGGGTTTACAATGGTTACAATTCACTCAAGTGTGTCAGTTTCATGTTCCTGCTAAGCAATTCCCCTGGCACGTTATAACACCACTGGCACACTTGAAGGTAACAGAGTTTGTGTTAATGTTGTGATTTTCTTGGTATGACATTCAAATTTATAGCCTAAAATGTTTTTCCATCAGTCCCTAGTTCTTACAAATGTTCATTGGTCGACTCTAAGCTAATAGAGGAAGTGCTAAGGGAATGTGAATCTGATATGGTGAAGATATGGCATAGCTAAGGTGAAGTCTGATTGGCAGGACAGGGAAGGTGAAGATGGTAGATAAGGAAAATGGGTTTGCAACTGACAGACATCTAAGTGGAGCAGGCACACAGTCAAGAGGGGGGTAGGATTAATACTGTGAGTGCTTAGAGGAAAGGGGACAGAGAGGACTTAATTAGTCAAACTCACAACTCTGGCAAGAGCAAGAGGCGCTGTCCCTCAAGGTGTGAAGATTCTTGCTAAGGAAATGGCTGGGAAAAAAAATCTGTGACTAAATAAAATACATTGGTCTTTTATTAATTTAAAACTACAGGAATGACAATGCTTCTCTTAGACTGTAAGGATATCTTGTTAGTATCTGCTGGTCATGTAGAAGTGGCAAAGTTTGTGACCGGATTGTGAGTCACTGGACCAAAGGTCCAGTGTGTACGATTTAGGTGAAAGGGAACTTAATGTAGAATAATCCTCATGATGTTTTCACTTGTTCATTTCATCTAATTTGTATGAATTGTAGTTTTCTTTATCCCAGAAAAGGCCATTTATATTCAAATACTTTATATTTACATTGAGGGGACCCTCTCTACGGACGGACAGGCCAGCACAGTTTCTTTTTCATGTTTGGAAGGAGAGAGTGAGGTGAGGGATGTTCAGCTTCAACATGTAAATTCTACACACTGTACCTTTAAGGGAGTTCTTATAAAACTGTAAAGTTCAATGACACTGTACAGGAAACAGAGATGTGGACGTCACACGCTCATTGTATGTAGGCTTTGCCTCACACGCTTGAACTTCTTAGAATCATTAGACAGAGACACAACTGGCTTCAGTCCATTGAAACAATGCAGTTCTGGTGTGGAGAAGAACTGTTAACTATGACTGAATGCCTCATGTGATTTTATTGCTGCATTTGAGATATTTGCTCTACATTAACTGATGGTGTTGGTGAGTTTTTCAAACTGCAAAAATAAGTCTTGTCTGGTGACTTTAAACCCATATTCCATTAGTTGTTGGACTAATGACCGGACCATTTCCATGGCCATTTGGCTATGTCCTCTCTGCAGCTGCAGAGGGTCAGAGAGCGTTGGCTCACCCCCACTCTTTAGTTCAGTTTCTTGGAAGCCACACAGATAGCACAGTCTCTTCTCTGCCCCAACAGCACTATGGCTTGGTCAGGGAAAACGTCTGGCCAACTGCCTCTCATATGGACCATGCTCTAAAAAAAACCCTGTAATTCTACTCAGAAAAAAATAGTTGTGCAGCTTGTGAGAATAAGAGTGAGCGGATGTTTTCATAAAAATTAAGAAAACAATGACAGGTGTTTCTGAAGTAGAAAAGGTATGAACAGAATTTGTGAGTGGTCCAGACCTCTCGTATTGTAGTCACGTGAAAATGGTCTGCTGTTATTCAAGTCAGAAGTTTTTCACTAATGGATCATACATATTTTACTAGTTTGAAACAGTTACAATTACATATACCTAAACTACATTCTCTGTTTAACTGCAATTGTATTAATTACAATATAATTCTAAATTTAGTGATGTACATGCAAAATGTTGTGATGGTCAGGGGAGCACAAAAGTCCTTAGCCTATGTGCTGCAAGCTTTAACCTAAACCTCCCATTGGACTCTAGCTTTACTACAACTGACTCCAAATTAGCCACCAAACCCAGCCACATACTTTTTTCAATACACTGCATGTTTGAAAGATATATTCAGTATGGAGAAAAACAGCACAAAGATTTAGTTGGGATGGATTGTGTTTGTTTATAATATATAAATTGTGTGTGTCTGAGAACATTTTGAGCCTAAGGTGTGAGGACATTTTGGCCTCACTTTCTGACCCACTTTCAATCAGCTGTTTGATGGTTAAGACTTGATTTTCAGGTTAGAGTTAGAATTGGGTTTAGGTCAGTTTGGTAAGTTTTGGTTAGGGCAAGGGGAAGGGGCTAGGGAATACATTTAGACAATTAGAGTCCTCACTGAGACAGAAGTACAAGGTTGTGTGTGTGCATGCATGCGTTTGTGTCAACATAGTAAGTGCATCCTTGACAACGCCTCCAAAGAGTGTCAGCTCCAGCCACCCCATCACCCCGCGTGAGGTGACAGGATGTCAGTTGACACATCTCTCAAACCAAATATAAACACACCCTCTGTCACCATAAATAACAGCAATCATACACCTTATCACATACTATTAGAAGCCAGACACTGAAATAAACACAATGGCATGCCCTTGGTGTAACTCTCCACACTAAAGCTCTTTACAGACACTCACGCTGTAGTGTGCAGCCAAAAGGAAATTTGGTTGCAGCTGCTTCTTACCTCAAATTAACAGGACATCATAGTGATGACAGCACATTGTCACACTATGTATATTTCTGACCACATTATTATAAGGATGGGAGAGCCAGAGGAGAATGGGATTGCATGGCGAACAAAGCTTATGGGAAAGAATAAGAGATATGTAGCGCCAAGGTTTGAAATCTGATATTATCATATTGTAGGAAATGTGATCAATGCAGTAAGAAGACAGCAGTCACTTCATTCAGGACACCTAATATTGTAAATCAACTCAGAATGCAGATGGAAGACTGTCATGGCCTCGGCTACCTGCTACCCTGATGAATATTAATCCTTGGAAAAAGCCCACACACGTGCAAAAACATAATACGGTAATATAATGCTCTTAGACGGAGTAAGGTTACTGCTACACAGAGGCTTGGTTATCACTGACCTAAAGTCACTTGTACTTACACACTTACACACACTATGACATTTCTTTATTTATTATTTTAACTACTAGAACTATTGGAGGTTTGATGCATACCCTGCATATGTGCTGTATATAACCCAGACAGCATAATATGATGACATCATGATATTATATATATTATATGATGACCAACTATTGGTTAATCTAAATAAGCGGTAAATCATCTATAATGTTATTAGTTGCAAAAGTTAATGCATTAATACACTGTACAACGTCATTTTCTGACTTCATCGTGACATCATCATGATGTCATTCATAAAATTAAGCTGTGTCAACAGTTCTATTGGATGTATTTAAAAAAATGCATGATGTTATTTTCTGACTTCTTTGAGACATTACTTATCATGTGACATTGCATGATGGGGAATAATCTTCTAATCAAAATGGATTGTCCCTCCAGCCCTAATATTTGTAGAGATATCTGTTTTTTTGGACAGTGACCTTGACCAATCAGTTCCAAAATGAATAATCAGCTATGCCATACATTGATATCAGTGAGAAACTTCATATATTTCCATTGTCTTTATCCAAAGCAATCAGGACTATTTTAATAATAATTTTCCATATACATTTATCAGAAACCAAACCAAACTAATGATCAAGAAGCAAACCATGATTCATGTAATTACTGAGGCTACCCACTGCTATCAAAATGAGGAAGCAGAGAGAGGCTCCCCCACCACATAAGCAGGCCTGGTAGGGCTTATAAATGTGGTATTATCAGTAGTTCAAATTAGGGAGATTGGGATGATACATAAAGCTCCACTAGAGAGCAGGTGAGAAAACAAGGGAGATAAATAATGAGGTCTGTGAAAAAAATGCATGGTGGGTTTAGTTAGTGTGGGTGGGTAGGGATGTTGGCTGTTGATACAAAGCAGTGTGGGCTGCGTTGGCAGCTCTGCACTGCAGTGCTAGTGTGTGCATGTGAGGAAGAGTGCACATGTCAGAGGATTATAGAAGCCGTTTCACAACTAACACCCCACCCGCCTGCCTTTTTTCACAAAATCTACACCCCTTGCTGCACTAATGCAGCCCTCATTTCGACCCCTTTGTCAAGTGAACATCCAGTGCATTTATCCTCTGTAAAAGGTGCTTCGTCCTTTCAAACTGGCAGCAGACAAGGCAATCAGACATCATGTAGACAACATTCAGTCCACTCTGACCCACATCTATAGAGGGAAATTTAATTTATTTGACAAAAAGTGGGTTTTAACATGGAATCCCCCCCCCGATTCCTACAGTGCTCTACAATCACCTGCATGCACTGCTCACTGGTCAGAGCTGCAGCACAGGAGAATAAGAGAGTGACATGAGGGTAGTCAGTGGGGTCCATTAACCTCCCATCCCCTGATTATGTTAAAATTTTAAAACCCTCTTGATGCTCCTACTGTTACTCTGTCTGATACTATCCTGAGCTTGAGCGCTATACCTGGATACTGAGCAGTGCAGGTGAGAGATGAACAGGGTGGTGGAGAGGGCGCAGAGACTCCTGGGGTTTGGTGCCTGTTGATGGTTTTAAGTGGGTGCTCATGGGTAAGCTAGTGCCCTAAGAGAGCCAGTAAAAAAAGACTACTAAATGATGTACAATGGTAAGTCTGTATTCTTCACCTGCATGCAAAAAACATTCACACAACACACCCTTCTCTTTGTTATGATCCTAAAGGTGGACGAATATTAGGGGCTAAACTAAAATGGAATCAAATTTCAAGTAGGTCACTTCCTTTATAATTAGAGGCTATAATTTTCCACAACACCAGTTATTATTTCGGATTTCAGGTAAAATTCTATATATATATATATATATATATATATACACATCTATATACATCTATATTAAACATGAAGCAAGAAACAACATGTAGTCCTTTGTGCAACCTATGAAAGAGAGAATGCCCTCTTCCGTTGCAAACAACAAAATATTTTGGGGCTCTACCTGAATTAGACGGACAAACTAACAATAATACAGAATGGTCCAATGTGTGACTACATGGATCAGCCTCAAGAAATGTGGAGCCATAGGCTACAGAATTAACTAATTCAAACTGGCTCAGCTCTGATATGAAATGTATATGACACAAGGATGTGATGGTAAAACTCAAACAGAAGGTCACATAGCTGTAATTTTGTGTCTATCCCTATGGTGACTTCTTTTTGAAGCACTTACTCCGTTCAAAATCAAACAATAATGAACAATTCTCAGAGCCAGTGCAATATGTGGCATCCATACCACACTGGTTGCTATTTAGTTACAACATAACGGACCAAAAAGCATGAGGATGTTTATAGAAACAGCTATATACAGAAATTAGTATCTTATGTATCTAATCTGAAGCTATGTCAAGATTAATATGTTTCCATTTTTAAATTGTTTCTAAAAGTTAAACATTCTCTGTGTAGACACAAAAGTTTTAGCTCCCTATCAGAAATAATCTCTGTGGATACGAATACACCTGAAAATCACAAACACTGGTCATGCCCATTCCATTGTAAACAGGAGGCGGATTGTTGGTTGTTTAGTTGCAGAAAATACTATGAACAAGGATCTATAACGGTGAGCTCGAAGGACAACCCCTTCTGTCTACCCGCAAAACACACAGAAACACATGAACATCACTTATGACTGGGCATATGTTGCTAAACAAGCGGTCAACCGGATTAAACACCCACTCAGGCAAAAACAAAACTAAAATCCAAAAATAGACACAATTGTTTCAATGCCACTAACCTCTTCTACTCGGACAGTGTTTTCTCCATGAAAGAGTTGCTAAAGTGCATTACTCCAGAGGGCAAATCCCACAACTGCACTCTCGATGAGTCAGTGACAAATAAGGATTCACTCTGCCAAATCTCACATGGTGAGCAGTATGTTCCTCAAATCACAGTGAACATGCACACAATAAATGAATAGTGTTAGCATTAAAGGTGTTTGTGTTTACATGTGCAGTTGTGCAATTAGACAGACACACATACTGAGTACAAATAGATGGACTAAAAATACGAAAAAAATTGGATGTCTGACTAATAATGGAAATGACTTCAACAGTGAGGCAGTAATTTTCTGGGTGTCCTGCACGTGAACTACAGCTGGAGACTGCAAAGGGAGAAAGTAGGTCCACTGGTAAAAATAGATAAAAGAGCTTTACAGAATGGAAAAAGCACATCAACAGTATTATCATGAGAGAGGAGTCTGTGGTAGACAGACGTTCAAAATATGTAGAGACGCTGAATGGAGTCAGACGCCAGATGGACACAGCTATGGACTCTAAATGTAGTGGCAGCGCCAACAAATCGACAGTCCACTGACAGTGAGAACAGAGGTTAAATATAAACTCTGTAATCCCTCAACAAAAAGCCACTTAATGAGAGTCTGCCTGAGGAGGAGGGAGGAATGTGGCTGGCAATGGCCCAGGATTGTGCCAGGGCCACACGGAGCAGCTCGGCCGCTCATCAAGTGAAACAGCTTCATGCTTTGTGTCCTCTCAATGACAAATACCACGCACTCCCTTCTCTGCCCGAATGGTCTCCCTGGCATAGGAGAGCAAACTATTCACCATGTTGGAGAACCATGCTTTTCCTGTCAAAGTGGGCTCACAGCAACTCAGCAGAAAAATTAAGCCGGATGAGGAGATTATCATATGGAGTCTCAGAATGAAAACCCGTCACACTCTCCATGACAGAAATGGTGACCAACTGGTGAGTCCCAGTCATAAGGCAGAACGATAGGCCTGACAGTCATCCCTGCTGGATCGAGGTATGTACCTGAATTATTCAGTCAGGTCAAAGAAGTGCAGCTGGCTCAAGGCCTGGGCCACACTTTGATACTTGGGCCTCAAATGTGGCGCCGGCACGGTGTGACTTTCTCTCCATAACACATCAACGGTACTGTTTCATCTCGTGCATGTCGGCATCAAGTGTCTATTTCTCCCTACAGTTTGATCTTAGTGGAAAGCCCTTCTGTGCTGCTGTGGAAATACAGATCAATCTTCAAAGCAACAATCACTTTCCTCAAGGCCAACAGATTTGAACTCATTAAACAATCTTGTCCAACATATTCTGACATGTGTGTTACTCTATCACCCTGATCATCAGATAATGTTTCCGACACTAAGCCGGAGCTCTCTGGCCAGTTACTCATCTAAGTGTGATCTCATATGCATGGAAGTCAAGCTTTGTGTCACGTATGTGACAGCTAAAAGTGCATACACCTAAACATTGAAGCCCTGAGAAATGCTTCCAAAGTACAAATCAGGTAATATGTACATAAAAAAAACACAGATCTGTGCTGCTTGGTTTCCACCCTAAAGCCACTAAATCCCAGTTAGCACAATGCCAGCAAAAATGACAGTCTGTATGAGCATGTGTAAAAAGAGCTCTCAGATCAGAGGTTCAGGAGATTAATAGGGGCTGAAGGACTGCATGCCTTTAAGCAAATGGATAGCAAGCGATGTTAGCCTTGCTGCAGAGTATGATATATTCTCATTCTGAATGACACAGCTAACCCTAACCTTAACTTTAGAGTATGTTTCTGCTTCATCTGTCAAACTAGACTACTGTCAACAGCTCTATCAACATCCCACCAGACAGGATTTCATTACTTTGTCTTTCTCTGAGTCTGTTGCTCCCAGAGGATAAGCAGGACAAGTGCTGGGGTAAGGGGGGGAATCTCACCCTGATACAAGGAAACAAGAACTGCACTGCATGCAATGAATAAAGTCTGCTTAACCTTTTACTCCCCACCTCTGCATACAACCTCACCTTTTGCCTTATTCCGCTTGAAGAGGAGGTTGGTTGTTTGAAAAAAGGCTTCCTTGCTGTTGTCTAATCCGTTTATTCCTCTTTATTGGCAAACAAACTGGGACAAATCTCAAGTAACCTTATTTTAAAGGAGAAATCAAATTCAAATGAAAAAATAATAATTTTGTGGTCTCCAAAAGGCAACAAGATGTTTAATGTATTGTTGTACCGGTGTAACAGAACTGCTTAGGTTTCTGGCAATAAATCATTGTCCTGCCTAAACCCAATTAAACCCGTCTCTGTCAGTTTATGTAGAAGCGAGGGGGAGGGCCTGTGAAATATGTGGTGCTAAAATGTATCCTGAGCTAGTGGACAGCTTGTCATCATCCGTGCAACCACCTGGCTTCAGTTTCCAACGTCACTAAATATTATCATAGCATGGGGGAGGTCAGCCAAGCCAGTCAGAAGCCACCAGCATGTGGGGGGACTCCTCACCATATCTAGTGTTATGTAATAGCTCAAGACTTGTCCTATCCATAAAGGGAGATCCCTGAGGGCTCCAACGGGCTTGTGTAAAGGAGGAAATTACTTGATCAATGGAAATTTGGCATGTTTTTTATTGTTTTTGTCATTATGCAAGCAAAAATTCACAAAGTTTTTAGATCCCAGGTGCATCAGTGTGATGATTTGATGCTTTACAACAATGTAAATGTATCTTATTAGTATTTTTAACTCTTAATCTGGAAAAACAAGGTGTTTTGAACACAGATGAATTGTGATGGACATTTTTCTGTGCTTCCTGCCATTTTATAGAATACACCTTTACTGGGTTAACGAGCAGATCAACAATCAACCAGTTAATCAATATATGAAAACAATAATTAGTTGCCACAGTTTGTAAATCAGGTACCATCCTAGTGAATCCAGGTTATAAGATACAGATAAAGTACGAAAGCTTAGCAGGAGGCAACAGTGTCACGTGGATGCTAAACACGTGGTACATTTTGAAATATGTAATAAAAGATATAGAGTATACATTTACAAGTAGCTAACACTTCAATGTTAGCAAACACTATAATATTAGCACGAACTGGAACCACAGTCTCTCCTCAATGACCACTGTGTTTGCTCTGGTAATATAGACCATACACTGCTGCCTTCGTGCTGCTTCTTCAGTAAACATGTCCCCTGCTTGTCATCACACAGCTCGTAACCTGACCTGGTTCAGACAGCAGTGCACTGCTCTTTAAACAGCTCACTGTGGATGCTAACGTGATTCACAGCCATGTTAACACCAGCTGGCTGAGTAAACCTCCGGGAACCTGCCTAAACTGCACCGCTCTGTTTCTCTTCTAGCCTCCGTCCATTCGGACCGTTATCTCGCAGGTTAGCTGTGTAACAACATCACACATGACAGATTACTTTTCAAATACTGCTAGCAAATGTTTGTAGACATGTAATTAGTACATTAAAAAACATACCTGCGCTTCCACTGCTGCTTCTTCTCCTCGAAACCCATTTCATTTTCAAGTGTGTATTTTCCGGTGTTGGCAGTCGGCTCTGATTGGTCGTTGCTCCGGAAGTAATGTTTGGTTGCCATGGCGACGGCAGAGAGGAAGGGGTGGGGGCGTCTTTACATAAAGACGGGCCACATGCTGGAGGATGCAGGGCACGTCATACTTTCAAATATCTTAGGATATGTACGTAAATACATTATTTAGACCAAAAGGAAAGTAGTAGTAGTATCAGCAGGAGATTAAATGTAGTTACCATGCAGCTGTATATAACACTAATAAGTATGTTTACACAAAGCCATTTTAGTACCACTTCTTAAAATGAGAAGTCCTTATTACTTGATTTTATTTCACCAGGATTTTCTACATATTAGTAGTTTCCTTCTCCTTACCTAAATACGTAGATTAAGATGAAAATGAACAATAAAATAACAAGACGGTGTTAGATTTAGCGATTCTACTGTTTACTCCACTATGACTTACTAAAGATTCAGATTAGACATTAAAATGTGGAACCTTTCTACTTCCATTCAACAATGATTATGTTATATAAATACAGATGTGAATGCGGATGTCTCTTTTGATGCTTTGTTGGGAACTACCCAAATACGTACACACCTACTATTAACAAAATCTTGGCAGCTGACATCAGTTTTACATTCGAGCAGCTATCTGTTTACCATGCCCTGACGAAGGCTCTGAGTTAAATCTCGTTTGCCCAAGTCCTTTTCTTAAAACCTTTTGAAGTTTGCAAAGCAGCATGCCATGGTAATTTTGGTTATAATTGACTTCTTAATTATTGAGCACCAGTTCTTGATATCCTCCTCGACCAGTGCATTATTCTTGTGCTCTCTCTCCAGTGTGTTATTGCTACTGCAGTATTTCTGTATTTTATCCACCACACTGCACAGGTTAAAAAGTCCTTCTTATGCACAGAATAAAATGGTTACTAGAGTGTGATCACATCTTTTATGGGGAAAAGGAGGAACAGCATTTTCTTCCAGGGCAATGATGTTGTCACATCTTCTACCATGGCTGAGGAGCAGAGTTACATAACTGGCCATGAACTCGAGTCTGCAGAGAGAGAGTAGGGGTAAACAAGAAGCCAGGCTCCAGACAGATATCATTAGATAAATGCTTCAGAGGGACACTCAATCCTGCCAGCAGGTTTTTCAGTTTGAGTGTGTGTGGGGGTGGGGTTCCTGTGTTTGATTGAGCTGTCTTGCTGGAACCAACCCTCCAGTCATTACTTGTCACCTTACTTTCTCTCTTAGATATATTACTTGGCTTCATTTTTTGAATTTCCTCATTCGTTAAAGCCTTGACAGATGGTGGGAAAACAGATGCACCACTCAAGTAAGAAAACACACACACGTTCAAATATGCACTGACAATGATTCACATTAAAACCAGAGGTGGAGGAGAGAACCAGTGCGGCAACTCAACAATATTGTAATTGGAAAGTGTGGCTTCTCTGTTGACACATGAGGGCATGGTGCATTAGGTAAATACCATAACCTCAAGCATTGACCCTTGTGACCGCTGTGACTTAAGGGGGGAAATATATGAAATGTAGAAGCACAAACACAGTTGGAGCATGTATCCTGGACTGGGGCATCTAGTTGTGTCATTCTGTGGTGAATGATATCAGAGATCTTCACCAGGCTCTGAGCATGCAATACAGGGGTTCAGCAAACTGCACAGACCCTGTATGTGACCCTCCAGATCTGGACTGAGAGGTAGGATGTGAAGGTTTACAAAATCTAGACAACAAGTATTACATCCTCACCCAGGGAGTATGCTTACTCAAAATAACAAAACAATTGTTATTCTAAAAATCTTAGATTATTTTAATTAGTTCCCTTGAGAAATGCTTTTTTCAGTCAGTTTATTGGCAGGATGATTGTACCACAGCATGAACAAAAATTTAACAATATTTGAATTGATTTCTCAGAATCAAGCATTATGTTTCAGTGAAGAGATCAGGCAAATGCCTTTAAATTGCGTCTTTGATTTAATGACGTAGATTATCGCCCAGGCATTTATAAAGGTCAGTGAAGGGCAGAGAAAGAACAACACCAATCTGAACGACCATCTACTCAGAACAACACAGAGACACAAGCCTCCCTACCCAATGTCCTTGGAGCTTATTCAAGAAACCATGAGTGGGTTCACTACTTTCTACTCAGTCAGTCTGAGAAGACAATGCCTCCCTTTTTTTCTCAAAGGACAAAAGAGAGTTCGTACTGTGTCCCCTCAGACAACCTTTCCTTGTCACATGCATCATTGTGGGGTTATGTCACAAGAGCTCCACAACAACTCCATTTCAGAAAATAAGTAGCATACTGTCCATGATCCCTCCAGTGTAGGGACACACTTCATGGAGTTATGCAACAGATAAAACATATTAATTACTAAACTCCCTGTGACAACAGAAACACGTAGAGCCACATTCATTTGCACGCTATGCAAGGCGTGTAACTTTGTATTCTTGTGTCAACAAACTGAACTCGTTCATTAACATGTTTGACAACCTGGTGATGATGGCAGAGGCATCCATTTGTGTAAAGCAAGATGTGTGGGGTTTGGACAGTACAACACTGCTTGAAAAAAAGCAGAGAGGTGCTCAAATAGCAGACATTATGACACGTCAAACCAGAAAAGGCAAACGTGTAAAGGAAATAACAATCCCTTTAATACACAAGTAAGTCATTTCAGTAAGGGAGTCGGGCATGAGCCCTGGGAAATTTCAAAAATCTACTCGTATCACAAAGAAAATCCTACATTTATAAAGAAGGTGAAAAAACAAATCCTGAATCCGCCCCTCGCTTCTTTAGATCAGTAGATTCAGCAATGAAAACATAACCTCTACTAACCTACATTAATTGTTAACAGTGGATCAAATTACATCACATCAATGAGCCCATAAAAACCACTGACTTTGGAATTTCACCAACCTCTAGAGACGTCTTAGTGTCTTCCAGTTTATTGTTTGATAATCCACAACTTTACTGTTTGAATCCACTCTACAGCTGTTTTATAGGGAGTTAATGCAGTTTTGTGGGAAGTTGGGTCTGCGGCACTGTGGACAAATGTCACACAGCTGACTAAAGCAGTACTTACCATCAGTCTGTAACATTGCAAATGACTTCCTCACAAAACTGACTTTCTACTCTATAATGAATATTTAGGTTGAGGCAAGGCTCCATATAGCCTGGCAACATTTCATCAACCATTCTATTACTTGGAAGGAAACCTGTTAATGCAAACAGGACAGAAATGAGTAATGCTACTGCTTCAGTTACATAAGATTCAGAGTGAAGCCAAAATTGTCTCAGACTTCTTTGGTAGTTGCTTTGAAATGGAACCAGACTGAATAGAGTTTTGATTAATTAGAGCAAATACATCCTCCCACCGCTCCCATCCATCCGCTCGATTGTCTGGACCAATCTCCACCTGTGAGTTTTCTTTCAAACTGAAACGTTTTAGAGCTTGACTGGCACCTTCAGGAATTCTTTGTAACTCGACAAGAGCTGCAAGAACAAAAGCCACCAGGAAACCAAAGTGCAGCAGTGAAAACACAGAGTGCAAACCAAAGTGAAAAGGGAGCATTACAGAGCAATCTTACATAATGGACAGCACTGGATATTACAAACTCATGTTTTTTAAACAACACAATCACATAGTTTGTTTCATTAACAGAAAAATGTTTACATTACAGAATTAAAAGAATATTTGATTTTCCACCCTGTGGTTGTATGGCTCCACCAAACCAGTGCAGTTTTTTGAGACCCATATGAGGTCCCCATGACCTTTGACCACTGAAACTCATCAGTTAATGCTTGAGTCCACAGTGATAACTGGTCAAAATTTGAGGAAATTCTCTAAATATAGACTTGCGATATCATGTTCAAGAGGGGAAAATGTTTTTTTGCGAGGCCACTGTGACCTTGACCTTTGACCACTCAAATGATATTATTTAATCTGTGAGTCTAAGTGAACGTCTGTGCCAAATTTGAAAGGATTATCTGAGGAAGTAAAAGCACGTTCAAAAGGCCAAAAAAGGGTTTTGTGTCACAGTGACCTTGACCTTTGACCACCAACCTGTAAACAGTTAATCCTTGAGCCCAATTTCACATTTTTACCAAGTTTGAAGATATTCCCCTGATGCATTTTTTAAGATATTCTTCACAAGAATGAGATGGACAGATAGACGGACAATCCAAAAACAGCGCAGATGCATACAAATGATTTCTAAATAACAAATCCTAAAGATGCCAAGAAATGAACATGACCACCAACACATTTACCAATAAACATTTTTATAAAATTCAAGTTGAATAACACCTTTAAGTCTTCTCAGCTTGATTGGCAGGGGTTAAATACAGAGGTCAAATTTCCCCATGTTTGCATGTTGCATGCTGTGTGTGCGACCAAAAATAGGAATCTTAATCTTAATCTTAACAAAAGCAACAAAGGCAGATGCTATTGATGTATGTGAGACTCCAGCAGTTTTGAAAATCAAACTGCGATTACTATCATTGTTAGTAGATGCAGTTCTACCATTTATCTTTATCCTGTTTTTTCCAGCTCTTGCCTGTTTCTTTGACCACTGTAATAATAATTCTACTCCTAAAAAGGAAGGCAAGGTGAACTGTAGAAGGAAGTTCTGTTACTACTGTTTCTATCAGGCATAAAGTGGATCCAAATTATCACCAATAAAGTTTCCCTGTGTTATTTTTCTTCCTTCAATTGTTGTCTTTTCTTGGTGAGTGTGAGTCTGTGGACACTGTAAACACATGTACACACTCTAACAGTTTCCCTGCAGCACACTGGAACATATTGCACCTTTTCTATCCCCTCCGTTCAATCCCCTGCATCATTAGTTCTCTGAACCACTTTCTGTCTGTTCATTATCTTGCTCTACTGATTAGCACATCACCACAGAGAGCCGGGTGGCCATTCATTCAGGTTTCAATGCGAATGACGCAAATCCCTGTTTGGTGCCCTGTGGCCTCTTTGGACTGTGGGCTGTCTTGCCTCCTCAGGCCTGGGCTCACACCCAGACAGGTTAGAACATCTGAGGCCAGAATCCCCAAACGTATCAAAGGACGTCCTATAAACCCGCCACAGTCCTGCTGATGCTCCCCGGGCATGATCCGAGGTCTGATGTGACCTAAATACAGTATGTAACACATACACTTACATAATAATTTAATTTGTGCCAAACTTGTTCAACTGGACCTGACTAAAACCCAATGGATCAAACTCCTCTCATAAATTCTTCTCTGCTACCTCCTCAATATGCTTCAAAGTTTGTGACTATTATTAAGTATTGTTTTTCTCTCAGTAGCCACAGTTATTCAACAGTTCTTAGCTGATTTTACATTTGGCATATTTTTCATCCATCACTCAAATGTACATGCAGGTAAAAAGCATTTATGAGATTATTGTCCAAAGCCACCCACTGCAGGCATGTAGTGTTTTGAAATATGCCTGGAATTGAGTCATTATATCTAAACCAATAATCTTGTTCAATCAACCAGCATTTATTTGAAACGCACTTTTCACACAAACAACACAACACAAAGTGATTTATAGAATGAAAGCAATACAAGTAACACCCCACCCCTCCATCCATCCCTATCCACATACAGAGCAAAAAAAGAGAAATACCAGGAACTGAGGAAATATTGTCGGAAAGCTCATAATTTTGAAATGAGGACACATCAAAGGCAAAGAAAGTTAAAATGATAGAGATAAAATAATATAATACTAAAAAGGTAAGTACATAATTGGATGAATTAAATATGATAGAAAAAAGGGATATATGTCTTAAACAACATGAGATATATAAATTAATAGATCGAATCCCATTAAAGCCCAAATTCAAAGGTAGGCTTTGAGTTTGCCATTAAAAAATATCAATATATTGTTTACAGTCTTCTCCGGCTCTTCACTGTTTACTTGACCGGGCTGGCTGAAACGCTATTACGCCATCTATTGGCTTTTAAATGTACTACTGCTAAATGTGATTATCCTTCAAAATGTTTCCTCCTAGTTAACATTTATTTAATAATAAATAAATACACTATAATTATTTTTGAAAGTTGATTTAGGTTAAATTCAAAAATAATTGGTGGTTAATTCATCATTTCACAAGCGTTTCAAGTCTGGAAATATGAATTATTGCTCATTCTAAATAATAAATACTCTACAATGGTACATACTTATACTATAAGCACAAAAAATGCGAGTTGACATTAGTCATTAATTGCATGGAGCATGTGAAATGGATCACATAGGGTGTATTTCTGAATGTATTGCTCTGCACTGAATGAGGATGAAGATCTGTCGAATACACTTCAGTTATATGTTAGGCTCCAAATGTAGAAAGCCATGAGTTTACTCTTCACTGATTACTGGTAAAAGTAGATCATCCCTGCCGAAACCCGGGATCGAACCAGGGACCTTTAGATCTTCAGTCTAACGCTCTCCCAACTGAGCTATTTCGGCCTGGAGGGAATACATAGGCAGTACTAAGGAATGGTAACCTTAGAGGGCACTCTCAAGTTGATTTCAGTAATGATTTTTTACAACGTTTTTGAGAGGAACTCATTATATTTCTTTTTTTTTTACCCAGCAGAGGGCCTTCTAACATAACATACAGTGTAGGCGGGTGTGTTCCCAAACTTGAGCTGTTTTTGCCCCATTAATCTAAAAGCTGCTTCTTAGAAGGAGCAAATAGCATCATGTCACACTCCAGTTACAATGTGGTGAAGTCAACTGATAGCACTATCACTGCATAACCGTAATCATGACCAATCCATCCCTCACCATAACCTCAACCTAACCACAGCTGTCATCTGACCTTTGGTCTGGGCTTTGGTCCCCGTGAGGTCCACTGGTCCATGGTCAGTGTTAATGCTGGAAAAGCTTCTTAAGAGACACACATATTTGGTTTAGCATTTAAATCTACTGGCATTTTATCCATTGACTACATCATAATGACATTTTTATCTCACCACAAAGTCTCATGAACCAGCTCAAATTCAGGATTAAATTGAAGGAGACCACACAGATAGTTAAGGATTTTAAAGCAGATGAAATGTAGTTAACTCATAAAAAATCAAAACTCAAACCAAAACCCTGCATGTTGAGATTGAAAGAACTGATCTCTTGTGAATTCACTACTCCCAACCCTCCTGTGACACGCTGACTACATTTCCACCAAAACTAACACTAAATATTAGAATGTGTGTTGAGAATTTCAGTTTTCAAAGGTACACAGTATTCATGAATAAAGAACACATTTTGAAATATATTCAATCTGTGGCTTTGCTGAAATAAATAGATCAATAACTTAATTATAAACTTCATTATTTCGGTTATTTGATCTCTTTTATATGTGTACTTTAAGAACTAAACTTATGTGTAGGATTGTCTGGGATAGCGGAAATATACAACATTTTTCTAGGTAAAATTCCAAAGTCCCACTGCCGAAACCCGGGATCGAACCAGGGACCTTTAGATCTTCAGTCTAACGCTCTCCCAACTGAGCTATTTCGGCTTATAAGAGATGCACCAGCAACACTGACGACTCGATGTGTTAATGTGGATTATAGGTTCGTTTATTTTCAATTAGTTTAAATATGTTTAATATTAAAGTTAGTGGTTCTCAAACGTTGGCACATCAAGGACCCCTAAAGTGACTCACATAGACCACACCCCCACATTTGTTAAGAGATATTTACTGTGTGAAATTCAAGAACAAAATAAAACATTTTGGTCTTGAATGAAATCATAGTGAACATAAATGTTTCTACTTGTATGTAGTCTACTTAGGTCTGTATAATTAAAGGTGTAATGTTCCCCTGCAGACACCCTGGATTAAACCAGGGACCTTCAGATCTTCAGTCTAAAACTCTCCTAACAGAGCTTTAAAAAAAAAAAAAAACGCATTATCTAATCCTAACGTCAGAGGGCGCTCTCTACTTGCAAAATATAAGGCCCCGTCTGTCTTAATGGGCTGATTATTGTCAGAACAATGTTTGAAGTTTTAATGTTATTTCATTTTGAACCAGAAGTTATATTTAAATGTAAAGATCGTGAAAACGAGCAGTAGCAGCGGCCCGATTGTTCTCTCTTGGTTTTAAGTGCTGCTGAATGACTTTGCCCTGCAGGCCTCATCCCACATACATAACCTTCCCTTTCCTATACTGCAGAGGTCTGCATCGCCTCCTCGCCCACGCAGCACCAAGCCCACGTTTAGTTTTCAAAAAGGCAGCTTTAGAATTGGTGTGCATAAAGTGCAAGTTGCAGGGAGGAGCAGGAGAGGAACACTGCCAGGTAAGCAATGATCAGTGCCTACTGGGAGCACCTACATTCTACATGGATGCACCCACAGAGAACAGTCAAGTGTGGCTTCTCCTCACAAAAACAGTTTAACAGTGAAGTTTGATTTGACTGTATATTACCACCTACTTGCTATATCATAAAAAGGCAGAGTTCTGGTTGTTTTAAGTAAGCACATGCATGAAAACAGTGTGTATCCTGTGCAAGAAGGAGTCACAGGCCACAGAGAATTCCAATACCAGTGCTTGTTAAATTGCAGCAAGGTTTGGTTGTGTCCAAATGGTGTTGCTTAGCTTGGCAACTATTTAGGCCTGGCTCATTTACAGTGTAAAAAACAACCTGAATTAAATAAAATGATCTTGAACTATCTTAAATGATTATCTATGGATAATTCATGTGCATTATATGTACAATAACTATACAGCAAACCTATGATAAAAACAAGCAATACGATACAATACAAAGCCACAAATACAACTAGATCACATAAAATGTAGTAGAATGTTTTAAGATGATCATAGGTTTGGTTTGATTTAAGTTTGCATCTAATAGTCAGATGATTACTACTGTTTCTTAAAGGTTCTGTTAGATTTTAAGTGAAAGGGATCTATTGGCAGAAATTCAATATACAACAATCCCTATAACTATATCACTTCATGCATGGAGTCCAATCTCTATTTTACACTGTGGTCGTTCAGTTTGAGAGAAGTAAATCCTGTAATGCGTTCCCTCAAAGCCATGAATCCTCTCTCAAATATTCCCTGTTTGTAAATTAGAAACCATTACCCACCCATCATGATAACCTTTGAAACAGAGCCGTGCACTGACACGCTCAAAGTTAGTGATGGGCTCATGGTACAAGATTTCAAAACAGAATTTAAGCAACAGAATTTTTCCAGAAGTGACCTTAACCCTGTACTTTATTTTCACCAGCTGGGCATCCAAGGGCATGTCACGCACATGAAAGTTCATTAATTGTTAAATGTTCTTCTTAATGATGGCCACTGGCAGCCCTTTAAAAAACAAACCAACTAAGAAAAGCCTTGCCTTGACTAAAAAGGCACATTGGACATTGAGGGGCTGATCACCCAAATGTCCCCTCCTGCATGTGCCAGTCAAAGGTACATTTTGAAGGGGTTAAAACAAAGTTACTAACTATAAAAAAGGATGTGTGCATTTGTGTAGCAACAGCATATCTGCAGACAAACAGATTTGGAGCAGTTGGAGCAGAGAATATTTGCATATAAGCAAGGGCTATTTGAGAGAAATGACAGGGGTTTGAAGAGAGAGCGCTGCAAACTGAATGTGAAATGAAGAAATAATTCTCTCTAAATGAAAGCCCATACTCTCTACATAAAGATAGGGAAGAAACTCCATGTGCGTGTCACTTTGTTGTCCTCATGCAGGTCCCTCATGCGGGTCCCTTCACAACAGGTTTCCTCCAAAGTCAAATTCTTCAAGGGAAAAAAAAATGCAGTCATTGCAGTTTCACCCCAGGCCAGGGGTTACCAAGCTTCTTTTTTTTTTTGCAGTAGTATATTTGGTAGCTTTTTAATGCAGTAACTGTACCATAAGCTCCAACCAAGAGAATATATACATTCTAAGGTAATTAATTGAGTAAAAGCAGCAAATGTATAGACCTCAATATTTCATATTTATTGATATATTCTATAATTCAATTTGCATGGTGATACATTCACATTCAAACAACACCATGAAGAAAAATAATCAAGATAGCATATTTTTGGGGAACATACAGGATAATTTGTGTGTGTGTGTTTGTATGTTTTGTATATATATATATATATACTTATGTTTATGGTTGGGACATGGACCACACTAAAAAGTCAAAGTAGGCCTACATATTAAATAGATTTTCTCAAAGATGGTTTCTGTCATGTGAAGTTGTTCTTATCTGATGTATGTTCAACTCTTTGTTTTTCCAGTAACTTTCATTATAATTAGTAATTTGACCATCATGAAAACAGGATGAAAGATCATGATTGATGACTTGCTATTGGTCCAGCGTGTGTAGAATCCCAGATCTTTACTTTTGAATAGTGGGAGGAAGTAGAGACATGGCATCCATATTATTATACAGTCTACGGTGTGTGTGTGTGTGTGTGTGTGTGTGTGTGTGTGTGTGTGTGTGTGTGTGTGTGTGTGTGTGTGTGTGTGTGTGTGTGTGTGTGCGTGTGTGTGTGTGCGCGTATGTTTACATTCAGGATTGCATTAAATGTGCGACAGAAATCACATGGCCTCTAAACTGAGCCCTGGTGTGAGTACAGCATTACAGCAGTGAACACACAAGCAGGTAGTTTACAACAAAGTTAACAGCAAACACTAGTTCTATTAAAAATATCACAAAGCTGTCAGCGCTCAATTGTAGTGACAGTTTCTCTCTTGCATTTGCTGGACACTTAGATTGACATGACCCATGGGACCAGATGTCTGGGTGCTGATAAAGACGGGCCGGGTGTAACCAAAACACTTGTCTAATCTAGAAAAGTCAATCTCTAATCACACAGACCAAGTGACTTGTACTGTTGACTTCACATGTAGTAAATTCAAATCTGTTCAATATTTACATGGTGTACATGAAAGATATTCCACAAGAGAGTAGCATGCTTTGAGCCACAATTAACCTCCAAACAACAGGTCTGCAATAAATACTATTCAAGCTTTAGGTTCTATTTATAATGTGCCAGAATTGTATTGACTGAACTTGACAGTTATTTTCAAGACTGTAATTTTTGGTGATGTACAAGACTTCATTAAGTTTTCTTCATATTCTGTTCATCATCTGTCCATTTTACACTTTCATTTCAATTAGTTGCCCCGGATTTTATTAACACCTGATCAATTTAACAGTTTAAATGAATAGAAAATGCATTTATTCACTTTCTTGTCATCAAAGATTGATAACGTGCACTCATGTCTGTGTGGTAAATATGAAACTACAGCCAGCAGCCAGGTAAACGCCAGAGTAAAGACTTGATACATGGAAAGGTTGGCAGGGCAGTGTGACAAAACCTTCAATCAAAGCAAAACTGACCTGTGGACATTTTCATGAAAATTTTCAAAAGAATTTTCAAGAGAAACTGTATGTGACAACATCTTCTGGGACTTTTACTGCCCGCCCCCTAGTAAACTGTCCAAGTGAGCCCATGTGAGAATACAGCAGGATAATGTGCTGAAAATGAACACCGAGCATGTTGATGACGTTTCTATCAAACAAAACTGGAAAAAACAAAAATAATATAAATATCTCAGGATGAAGATGCAGGGTGCCATACACGTAGAAGATGCAAAAGAAGATGTCAAGATGGAAAGTCAACGAGAGTAAGTAATAAGGGCCGATGCTGGTCAATGTGATGTTAACTAAAATATGTGATTTCCACAGTGGAATGTATACATGTCATGTATATGTATTTCACATGTATTTAACATGTATTTCATGTTATACCCAGACACTTTCCGGATCCATACAATCTCCTGCTAAGTTCTTCATATGTGAAAGGCCAATTCCAGAGAATGTCCTTACCAGATTTTTCAGACATTTTCCAGAGTCTAAGCCTGAAAAAGAATTTTTTTTTTTTTTACAAAAGCTTACCATTAGAAATTATTGTTCTTCTTTAACTGAACCAGGGCAACTGGTTCTCTTTTTACGGTTTTTGTGCTAAGCTATGGCCACTGCTGCTGTAGCTTCATATTTCTCATATACACTCTGTGTATATTCATCTTGCTGAGAGTTAGATGTTCATCTGAACATCTAACTCTCAGCAAGAAGGCAAATAAGCATATTTTCCCAATGTCAAACTTTTGTCATGAATGGTACCTGTGCTTGTCCCTGCAGTATATGCAACATACCAACAAGATATTACACAATTTGATAAAAATCTGGAAAACAAGAGCTATTGCAGTGTTTTATATAAACACCGTAACATTTAAACATATAATAACTAAAGCTAAAGCCAAAATGCATTAAGTATTTCACATTTTAATTGTACTCAGACATGTGCCTCACCTGCTCTCTGTGGACTGGCCCTCATCAACACGACACACTTACAACTTCACATTTTGTGTCTCTGTGTCTTCAGAATGCACAACAGCCATCCAGCCAGACTTTCAGAGCAGAATTAAGGCAGAAACAACATTCAATACATTCAAAGACTTGATAAGTATTTATGTATTTGAAGTGGATTTTACATTTTCTTGAGCTGCCTTAGAGCATTTGAGCAGGAGGCAGATCAGATCATCTGCTGGTGAAACAATCTTTGGAGCGGTTATGTAAGCACCACTGAGAGAATGCTCTGTCATGCAGCTCCTTGTGTAAACAGACTTCAGTGTTTGACAGAGTGCAAATTATTTACACTTGAGTGTTTGTTGTGTATGATTTGCTTCGGCTGCAAAGACTGTGCACACCACAGTGACGACAGCAGCCTCCCTCCACTCCTGCCTGAGGTGAACGTAAGTTGTGTCTATAGGCTTGCTGCTGGTGGTTACTGGTGGAACATCTCCCAGAGGTAGAAATGTGTTTTTCCACATTTCTTACACTGGCTACACATGCCAGTTAGTCTCCTAATGAAATAACTTACAGTAGTACTAAGTTGTGTCAGTCTCACAGGGCCTCTGCCTGGCAACGGTCAGTGCCCTCACTTGCCTCCAACCGCACCTGCCGAGTGGTTTTTCTGTTCTCCACCCAGGAGTTGTGTATGATAGTGCCCCCTGGTGAAGGGTCTACTTGGAGCAAGGACACCACCCTCTTTTTAACCTTGGCACGGAGGGCACGGCGCAGCTTCTGTCGGGTGAAAGCGTAGAGCAGAGGGTGGGAGACAGTGGTGCCGTAAGCGAGGGCCAGAAACCAGAGGCGCAGGCTAATCAGGGCGTCACTGGGGCCGATGCCAAGGATTAGCACGTTGGTCACAGAGAGGGGAGCCCAACAGCCCAGGAAGGTGGTGATGATGATGAGGGACATCCTGAAGACCCGCCTCTGGCGCTCTCGCCGATCCCTATGTCGCCGCACTGCCCTCCGCAAGGCAATGATGGCTGACACCGAGGCCTGAACACCCATTGTGGCTGGCATAGGAGTGGCCGCACCCATTTCAGAGATGACCAGAGGGGCGGACGAGGACAGGGCAGGCGGGGAGGTGGCTGTGGGTGTAGGGGAGGGGGAAGGAATGAGGGGAGGGTGGCTGAGCGGTTTGGTACCATCTATGTTGCTCTGCTCCCCTCCCAGCTCCCCACCATCGATTACTCTGAGCCCAGCTTTCTTTTTCTTTTGTCTCTTGTGACGCCCACTGCAGGAAGGGCCCCTGAACCGCTGGCTCTTCTTCATGTGGGAGCCAATGCGGATGTTTAAAGCTCTCAGTATCCTGGAGTAGGTGAAGAGCATGACAGCCACGGTGGTGAAGAAGATGGGTATCTGCAGGATAAGATGGTAATACATTCCCAGGCTTGTGTGATAGCCCTGTCCACCAATACACAGCAGTGTCTGGTTACGCCATGCTGGTGCCACTGTGGTGCTATGTGACGACAAAGACATGGGTGCCGCCTGCCCTTTCTCCTCTGATCCCTCTCGGCTGGGCCACTGCACTTCCAAGAATGGGATAAAAAACACAGCTACTGATGTGACCCAAACAGCAGCCAGGAGAAGCGCTGCTCTGCGTGTGGTCAGCAGCCTGTTGGCCGGCCGTACTGAAATGTCATATCGGTCTAGGCTGATGACCAGGATGTTGATGGCTGTGGCAATGCTGGCAAATGTGACGCAGGCTTCATGGAAGCAGCAGAGCAAGGCCAGGTTTGGTCCTGGAGGCAGCAGCACCACCACCAGCGTGAGGGGCAGACACAGCACACACACCGCCACGTCCAATACATGCAGATTGACAGTTACCATATTGCTCACTGAGTCCACTAAATTGGATTGAGAGCAGTAGAGAACCAGCACTGTCAGGTTGCTGCTGAAGCCCAGCACCAGCTCCACCATGAGGACGGCTGTGAGCGACACCTGGAAGCCCAGTGAGTATGGCATGTACCAGGAGGCGGGACTGCTGGACAAGCCCCCTCCTCCCTGCTCCTGTAGGACTCCCATTCCCTCCAGACCAGCCACCGTCCCAACCCAGTCAGTGGTGGCTGGGCCCGAGGTGTAACTGTCAGTCTCCATGACGACCTCTCAGTCCTCATATATTGTATCTGTCACACCACTGATGAGCTCCCATGATGCACCAGGCTGAGCTACCATGATGCAGGGATAAATAACAGCTTGATGACAGCACTGGGGAGAAGGGAACACAAAGCAGACAGATGAGAAGTGAACTGTGGAAGAGAGAATCAAAACACATTATTCTCTCAATGAACATCATAGACATTAGTAATGCAGTGATCATAAACCATGTCTGTCTGTCTGTCTGTCTGTCTGTCTGTCTGTCTATCTATCTATCTATCTATCTATCTATCTATCTATCTATCTGTCTATCTATTAATCTACTATTAATCTACTAATCCATCCATGTATCTATCTATCCGCCCATCCATCTGTCTATCTATAATCCATCCATCCATCTGTCTATCATATGCATATATCAGCCCCAGCATCTGTAGACTGAACAGGTGCTGCATTATGCATCAATCCAGCCTCCAATCTGTCAGCTATCAGAATCTCTGATAACCATTTGGCTCAGCCACAGCATGGGGCCTGCAGACAAGCTGTCAGAACCACAGGCTGACACAATATCACTAAAGTGTACTGGGGCTCAGGGGATTGGAGAAATTGAATGAAGCCAAGTAATCAGACCCACAGGCAATTAACTGCTGTATCAGTGGATCATTAAAAACTACACATTCTGCAATTTGCACAAAAGTGGTCATGATCTTGGCTCTGCCAGCTGTAGCTGACCATATGATTTATTTAAAAACATCTACTTCCAAAGGAGCATATTTATTCAGTGTTTCAGCCAGACTGACTACAGTTAATTCACTTTATTATCTGTGTCACACCTGATGGTTCAATTTACTGCAATATATTGTAAAAGGACTTTAAGGAAGAGCTGTAGAATAAACCAAATCTTAACAATCCTAAGTAGTTCATCATAGTTTAACTGGATTTCACAACTAAAACAATCTCCATTCAGCTCTGACTCAGTAATAATCCCCATCCATAAGTCCTAAAAACACAAATCACATGACCATTCATATATTGGTGTGTGCCTGCTGCTGTAAACTGAAAGCAGACTGTCTACACTGCAGCAAATGTTACGAATGAGAAACAACAATAGTAAAAAGAACAGGTATTTCTTTTCTTGGACTGTGGATGAAGTGGAACTGTGACGGACAGTAAGTGTTAACATTTTGCTCATCCATAACAACACATAACCACAGTATTTTCAAAGTAAAACAGGGCCAGCTGCGTTTCCAAACATTTCCATTTTAGGCCATTTTAAAACTAAAACATAGTCATGTGGATGTAGCTGCAGAAAAGACAGAGTTAAGCAACCAATAACACTATGGTCCTTTTAGACTTTAACCTAATCTTCATGTGTTTGGAAAAAAATAAAATTACCCACAGCACACTGAAATGACTTTAGTAAGAACATACAACATATTCTGCTGGTAGCTCGTTCAGGTTCACTCTACAAGTTTATTCTTTTCATCTCGAAGCTAATGGTGAAGATGGTCACTTGCCACGTGTGGTTATAATTCGTCCTCTGAGCAGAGATACTTCTTCAGGACAGAACTAGATGAAGACATTGTTTTAACTAGATTTCCATTCGTGTTCCTGTTTACATGGTAGAGAGCATCTTATTATGACTCAAGTCAATATTACATCCTATTCAAACCCAACCATGGGCATGAGTCCTCAAGCAGTTGGTAATTGCTTTATGCATGTGGCAAAATGCTGTTTGAGATGTAAACATATCCACATAATATGATTAAGGTTAGAATACCATGGATCTGAATTCCATTTTTGTTTATTCTCAATTAAATTAAAGTAATCAGACAATGCTGTTTATGTGGCAGTGTCTTATTCAGACTATTGCCTTAATCTGGTAAATGCCTGAATATTGGTGTCCAATATCAATGTAAATGTGTCTTGTGATGACTGCTGAATGCTTATTCATCACTTTTATTTTGTTATGGTTAGAGCTGTTAAACATATCTTATAGTCAGCAGTATACTCACAGACAATAGCTTGGTGTTGCACTGACAACCACAATATTAAAGATAGTGTGTAAAACACAGTTGCTGCCCATTGATTATAGGGTGGCTACTGATTGCACCTGCAGGGAATCAATTGAATGACTAAACTCACAGCTTCCGTTGCTCTAAACTCATCAAGAGGTAGAAATCTCAGCATTGAGGGTCTAAAACATTTGATGGTAAATGAACAAGTTGAGAGCGCAGGGAAACAAACAACACAACTAATCAACTCTCAACGATCAATCCCTCTGCACAACTCCACTCCGGCAACAAGACGTTCGACTTAGTGATGGACTTTTCTCCCCCAGTTTCCATGGCAACCGCACTACAAGGGTCTAGATTAATGAAGGCACAGGTGCTATAGTATGGAAGCGTGTGATAGCTACTGAGCTCTTTGGTGACACCATGTCAGTGGTGTAGTGGAGTTAAAAAACCTCAATTACAAATCAGATCATACAACTTATGTCAGGAAAAAGAGAAAGGAGGCTTAAAAAAGTGTGTGTTGAGTTGTGAGTCAAATTTTCAACATTCAAGTGCAATGATAAAAAATTTCTGATAATCCATATTACAATACAACTTGCTTGTCTATGGCCTTAACAGTGTTCCACTTCTCCCTGGCTATTGTAAACAGCAGCGTGTGGGAGGAAATGGAAATTCCCTAAGAACAACATCACTGTATTTTCAGTTATATAAGCAAATTGCACACTTCATGGAAACAAGAGTAAAGTTTCTATGACACTTCCTGAGCTAGCGAGGAAGCAGCTGGCATATACAGATTTGTGGGGTTAGTGTGGAACTGTAGGAACAGAGATATCTCATGGGGAGGTACGGAGAAATGAAACGAGGGACACTGGGGGGAAGAGTGAAAAAAAGAGACAGCATGTGTAAAACTGATGCTTCGCATGAGCTCAACCATGCAGCCACTTTGCTTGACTCCCGTGTGACGCCTGCAGCCAGTCCAATTGTGAGTAGACTGTCTGATCGCCACCAGAGGCTGGAATTGTGAGAGTGAAGTGAAGGTTTGGAAGGAAGCTGGAGAGAAAGGTAGATTGGTGCAGAAGTAGTGGGTTTTTGTTAAAAAGCGCATGTCTGTCACCTGAAAGTTGAACATCTGAAAAGCCTGCTGGAGCGCTGAGACTGATTACAGAAAATGGCTCAGGGAGGGAAGGAAGTAGAAAAAAAGGGCGAGCTTGCGGTACTGGTAAACAAGATGTCCCTGGGAGCAGAGGATGCAGTTTTTTTCCACTCTAATATCTTACATCAGCCTCACTGCTGCTGGTTTCCTGGTTGCCTGTAGTCCCAATGGACCACTTTAGTCCCAAAGGACTCCACTCATGATTGGCTGAGTGAGAAGCTGTGTGATGGCTCCACAGGTTAGAGGATTGGAACAGGAAAGGTGAACAGTTAAAATCAGAGAGGAAAAGCAGATCATGGAGACAGGCTGCTGATGAAGACTGGAGTTCTAAATAATAGGTTCCTCTGTAATATGAAGACGAAGATTCTCGTGTTGCTGATCTTTTATGCTGTAACCTACATGTTTTGGTGTGATATTCATACTGTATTTCTTTAGGAGGCGTAGTTTTCTCCTTGAAATAATACTGTTTCATTAGTTTTCTCTGTTCACTGCTGTTTAATCTCTGTGTAAATTAAAAGGCTGAGTTGGACAGAGCAAGTGAAGAAAAAACAATCAATATGACCTTGTGCTGACCCAGATGTCTGACCATGGGGAGCAATGTGCTGTTTCCGGTTAGCTGGGAAACCAAGTGCGTTTCTTATGGTTTAAGTCACCTCCGAGTGTGGACGCTCACCACGGAGTTCTCAGAGTGACTGTGTGTGTGACTTTTTCTAGTTTTGCAGAAGGCAATTATCTGACTTGGACCCTGACATTTAAGGCAGCTGCAGCTGAGGAGGTATAGCAAGTCATCCACTAATTGGAAGGTCGGCGGTTTAATCCCCGGCTTCTCCACTGTATCCTCGGGTACGATGGCCTACTGAACCCCAAACTGTCCCCGATGATGAACCATCGGCGTGTGTTTGTGTCTGTGTGTAAAACACACAGTCTAGAACAAGCTCCGTACCAATGTGTGTTGGTGTGACCCGTTGTGTAAAGCTTGAAAAGGTTGTTAAGACAAGACAGGTACTATATATGAACTCTGTTTACAGTGTGACAGACTGAGGAACAGGAAACCATTACATCCAGGTGATGTCTTTACTCTCCCAGCAACACCTTCTTCCCTTTAAACCTCCCTCATTACATACCCTGACTGTGTAATGAGAGGGAATATGAGAGTGATGACACATTTTCATTGAATATCCTGTGCATGCATGTGTATACTGAAGATGTTAAGACTGGTATCTAATTTTCATGTTGGAATATATAATTCAGGGTCTGCTCAGAGCCTGAGGTTAGAGGAATATTTATTTACACATGTATGTAAATATGAAGCTACCACCAACAGCCAATTATCTTAGCTTAGCATAAAGACTGGCACCTAGCCTGGCCCAATCCAAAGGCAACAAAATCCACCTGCCAACATTGAAGCTCAGGAACTAACATATCATTTTCATTGTTTAAGACAAGTAAATCACTATATAATCGGTCCTACTAGATATTTTCTTGAGACCATAAAATTATATATGTATATATATTTCATGCACTAAACTGCAGAACATTTCCTGAACTCTTCCTGGGGGGCTGTATGTGAGAATGCTAATGTCTGAGTCAGTTGTCTCGTGATCAAGTATAAGAATACAGCAGGAAAATTCACAGCAAGCAAGTCGGCACATTGATGATGTTTTTTAACATGCAATGGATGCAAAACTGAAAAAAACAAAACAATGTTTTAGAAATATATGAGGATGGCAAAGAGGAGCTACAAACTAGAGAACACCAACCAAGATGTAAACTTGGAAAGACAATGAGACTCGAGAGTTTTTGATAATTAGGGTCGGCGCCAGAGTCGATGTGCTGTAAACCAAAGCATGACACCCCTCGTCTGAATTTTCCAAATACTTTCCTAAAGTAGTGAGCGCATCATACCCAGACTAATCTCCTGCTGCATTCTTCACATTTTAAAATAACATTTTGAAGTTTCTAAATCTCCCCAACTTTGTTTTTCAGTGGTCAGAAATATCTGACACTCATAATACTGTCACGTCAACTTATATAATGTATTTTTTAACTAATTGTTAAAAACATCATATGTAAATATACAGTATGTAAAAATTTATTTTATTCCGCAGAAAACTTGACATAATATCTGGGTAATCCTAATATATCCCTAATCCTTTGTTTTTGATTCACCAGTGTTGATCTCATTTTTGCTCCATTTATATGTAAATATTTTCAGTGTAATAAGTTGAAAATGTCAGAGTCTATTTCTTTATGTGACCTGTTTATGGTCGATTATTTTTTAATTGCTGGCAGCAAACTAACACTTTTCACAATATCAAGTTTTAATCTAAAACTATTCCACAATTTGGAGGCTAAATGTAAGACATCATGAATACCACCACTAACAGCAGTAGTGTATCTGATTGCAATGCCATTATTCATTTAGTTTTTTCATCACAAGGAAAAATCTGTTGGCAAGAATCAAATTTTATGTTACTCGGTTTTTCCTGATCACCATTTACTTCTCCACGTTAACAGTCAGCCTTTAATGCAACAATTGAGGCCTGTTCCCTGGGGGCTACAGAAAGTTATAGTAGGAAATCAATGCAGGTTTAGGATCAGTGTAAGAACGTTTTTAATTACTTCACTTAATCACAAAACAACCACAGACCAGTCTGATAATGTAATGATTACTTATTGTATTCTAACAGTGCATCAAAGGTTGTGCAGGGAGGTGAATTCACAAAGCAATACACCTCATCCTGCAGCCACCGTTTGCTACAGAGATCGAAGTGATTCTGTTCAACCTTCTTTCCCCTGCGGAAGCCAGAATGTGCGAGAAGAGGCTGTATAGCATGTATAATTGAGCAGCTAAAGAGACGAATGGCAGTCAAGATAATCTTGCTATTCCTTTGAGATGCGCTGATGTAACAGGTTGTCAAAACTATATATATAGTGAGAAGACGGGAACACGAAGAAAGGGACATGAATAGTCGGGAAGATAAGTGTAGAAAATAAGATTCTTATCTACACTGCAAAAAGAAGTATGGTTAAATCAGACTGGGAGTAACATGCCTGTTCTTAAGCTGAAATATTACTGAAGAAGTGCAGTGTTGCTTGAAGCTAAATGCTAAAGTCAGCATTTAACATAATCTCAGGGACAATGCTAATGTTTGTCAGACAACAAGTCTCGTCATGTTGTTCCATCTTAGTACCAAGCACGCTCAAGTTACAGGTGACCTTGATGTCTGCAAGACACACCACTGGTGATATTTAACCCATGTGACTTGTGATAAAAATGTATTTCTCATCATGAGTGTCCCCATATTTCTCTTAGACAAACACATGGATGCTATGAACTTTGTATCCTTAAGCATTAGAGAGCATCAGAGCAGTTTGAAGAAAATCTGTTTCTCTTCATCACTATGCAAAGTTATGCAGCATGGTGACTGAAAATCTAATCAGACCGTCGACTCGACCGAGGGGGGGCTGGGGGGCTCGTGGGGTATGAAGTATGAAGTTTCGAACGGGGGCTGCTGCAGTTGAAAAAGTGGGATGTCACTGTGGAGGTAGGGGTCCCCAAACCTCTCAGCCCCTAACCCCCTAACTGTACCACAGACTTGTGACCCTGAGGATGGGTGTTGATTCGGGAAAAAAAAATCAACTACGTGACAATATTTTTCTGGTTGCTGTGAATTGACGTCAGTGCAGGTGATGCTGTCACTAATTTGTCATTATCACCTTATGGGTCATGTGGGGATTGAAGAACATCTGAAGGCTAGTAACATATTTTATATTAAATTTGATTACGATTTCTTTAAATTCCAGTAACAATTACAGCAAAAAGTTTATTTTTAATTGTTTTTAAATTGTTTTGTCATCTTGCAACCCCTTTCTCTGTGTCTCCCCCGAACCCCCAAGGGGTCCTGACCCCTTCTTTGGGAACCACAGTACCACAGATACAGTGTATATATTGAGATTTAACACCATAGATACTCTGAAGTGATCTTTGTGATCACAGCAGATGGACATCTTTCTTCTGGCACCAGGAGTCTGATAATTTCCCCCCTTTGTGCCAAAAAAAGGCAGCTTCAATCACTTGTCAAGACAATGGCATCACAAAGCTGAGCAGAGCTCACAAGACATTACTGAGGACAAAGCGGGGCACAAGAATAGACTCGAGACACAAGAGTCTTCAGTGTGAGGGGGCAAGGAACGACAAAACAGAGAGAATGGAGCAGTAAGAAGACAGAGAATGTACGCACCCTCTATACAATGAACACCCACCAACATACGAGTGTGTGCGTGCAAGTGTGTGGACAAGTGTAAATAGACTCCCTACCGAGACATCAAGCTGTTATTTGAACGCTCTCTACAGTCGCGGACAAAATGTGATGTCAGAGCAAAACACTCAGAGGCCAGTTAATATGTGTATACATATGTGTATTAGTACATCCATGCACACACACAGTTAGATGTGCAGGACGCCTGCTGAGTCTAAGTGGTCTTATTGCTGTAGATGAACACAGAGGTTAAAAGTCACTTGGGTAAATGTATGGGATTATTTCTTTCAGTGGGATAAATGGAAAACAAATACATGGTCAGATATTGGACACCCTGCTGAATCTGACTTCCAGCTGTTTGCCTTCAGCATGTCAACTTTAGTGCATGACTCTGACCTTCAAATGTAAGGACAACTACTCCGCTTATGTTTTCCATTTGCAAGATAAGTATCATCATGTCCAGCATGATAAGTGCAGTGGATATCATAAGTGGATAGTTCAGTTCTGTTAGTGTACAGTATATCATACAGTATATTCAGGTTTTAAAGGAGTAGTTTTTCGGGAATACATTTAATGTCTGTCTTGAGATTTAGATTAATCAATCTGTTCTTTAAAGTTTATGATTCACAGAGTTTGATGCAAGATTTTTTATTTTGAAATGATGCAGCTGGAGACATTTGATACAGCACAATAAATAACTTAAGCATGTAATGTTTTTCTCTTTTTATTGAGACTAGTTTTTGATTTAAACATAGTTTCCGTTCTAAACCTGTTTGGAATGATCTGTTTGTTTGACCTGTGGTGAGAGATTTCTTTCTGAAACTGTAGAAGGGACCTGCAGTAACTGAGCTGCAGCAAATAAAGACCTGCAGCTGGACTCTGTCCACAGAACCCTGCTGCTCCACGGCTGCTGCACAAAAAGCTGTTCACCTGTTTATTCAAAGTTCAGTGAAGCTCAACTCGGAAAGCAGTGTATCAATATTGAACGTATCGCCTTGAATTTGACACTGTGCTCCCATGGGCCCTTAACAAGACACAAACCAAGTGTGAAGGTTCTCGAGATATGTGAGCCACACAAAGACATTCAGACAAAGGTTTCTGAAATTATTAGATGAATATAGTAACTTTCCAGAAGGTCATAGTTTGTGGTCTTGTTGCAATAGATTACATCTTCATGCTAATAACATTGTTATCAAGGCTTTTATTGTCTTGCATTAGACTGTAGATGTGTTTCTTTTGTTGTGTTAAAAATCTGCATGTTTCATCATAAATGCTTGTCACCCTTTTTTAAACTTGTGACTTTGTGGCTTAAATGTTTTTCTACATTTGCACATTGTAAAAAATAAAATGCCAGTCTCAGATAAAACAATATATACAATATTGGTAAATGGTGTGTGTGTACATATATATATATATCACATTCACACAGTGTATCTATGTGCAGCACTTTCTCTGTCACACATCAATCACATTGCTGGCACAGCCATCAGGGGCAATCTTGAGTTCAGTATTTTGCCCAAGACACTTCAGCATGTGGAATGGGATCTAACTGCTGACCCTCTAGAGTACGACCCGCTCTACCTCTTAAACCATACACAACGTACGCTGTTGTGTTAATATACAGAGCGGTTCACAGAGTTAACTTTACTGGCTCTCCATCCAGCGTTTTTAGAACCCTTGATTGTGGCTGTTGATAAAGATGAATTCATACTTTCTATGTCCCAGTCATAAATATTTTTGTCTCATTTCATAATGGAGCTGAGGAGCAACTGAGGAGCAGCTGGAAACTGCAGGTGTGAAACATGGAGAAATACAGACTCAGAGGGAGAATATAAGGGAGAGTAAAATCTCGGCTGTTTTGTAAAGAACTTCAGGAGACTCAATAATATATACACCTTGATGGAAGAGGATGAATCTGAAAGATAACTTAAACGCACAGTAAGAGCACCTATTGCCATTTTAAGTCATTGACTAGGACATGCTTGATATTGGGAAAGTAATCCATTATTCAGACGGACCCTCCAAATGGTAGATGGGGGTAATTCCAGTTTGAGCATCCAGGCTCTCACTAAGGGCCTTTGTGTTGTCCTGTTACCTGAATTATTTATCGCTTGGCAGAAATATAGACCTGAAATGGTTGAAGCGGTTGAAAAGCAAAGCTTGGGGGAGAAGCAGAGAGAAGAGAAGAAGGGGTAGAAGACGGACAGAGAGAGTAAAGGTGTGCACTGACACAACTGATAGACAACAGATGCTGAACAGAAAGCCACTTGGTGAAAAATGATGAGGTTACTTAGCTACAGATGGAGGCAATTAATAGACAATTAATCTGCTTGTGTGTGAGCTGGAGTCAAATGACAGAGAGGGGACGATGTTCTCACACTCACACACACACACACACACACACACACACACAGCAGGTTTCCCTATTTTTCTCCCTGTTCACAATCAAAGCCGACCACAGCAGCAGAGCTCATGGATGGCGTGGCAGAGCTACAGAATCAAAAGCTTTCATCAGGACCTCTCTCTTCTTCTTCTGCACCTCCACAATGTTGCTACCCCCCCCCCCCCCCCCCCTTTACTCCTCCTCTCACTGCATATTAGTTTCACTTTTACAGTCTTTCGTCTCTGTACATCTCCTCATTTTGGCTGTTTCGTTCTGTAGCCAACTGTTGCTGGTGAGATGGACACAGGATTGCATGAGAGGAGAGTATATAAACCTGATTTATGGGATTCTTTGAAGGCACATTACAGATGAGACAGTGAGCAGCAGATTGTTCCATTAAAAAAAATCATGGCAACTGCTCATCTTACTGGACTGTCTAACTGCAAATAGATTGCAAAGAACAAATACATTCCATGAGTACTTATATGCAGACAGCTCCATACAACTAATGATGATCTTCATCGTGCCGATTATGTCTCAGTTAGGTCTCCAAAATATCAGAAAATGATTGGAAAAAAAAAGAAGCTCATCATATTTTCTTTTAATTTTTTTTGCAAAGCAGCAGACGAAAATCTAATGATATTCAACTTGCAATAGAAGATGAAGAAAATCATCCAAAGCTGGAGCCTGATAATTGATTCATTAAGCAATTATCAAATTTGCTGTAGGTAAATAAATTATCTGGTTGATCTAATTCTATGATAACAGGTTGGATAAGACAAAACCGATAACCACTAATCGGCTATAACGTCAAAATATTAAATAAGGTTAAATGTGCATAGCTGTAACGTCAAGGGGTAAAATAACACAATTGTTTCCCCTGCAATTAATGAAAATAGAGTTTAAACACAATTAAAGATGTATTCAGTTATTCTCTCCATATATTTGCTAAACAGTTGGAGATAGAGTCACAGTTCAGCAATAAATTGACACTGACGGGCAGTGAGAACATATTAGCAGAGGTTCATGTCTTTTAAAAGATACATGTTGGCTGCTGGCGCGCACAACAAAGCCCGAACGCAAACACACTGACAACACACACGGTCCACTCAGACGTGCACACTTTGATGTGCTGCGTGCACGGTGAGATGTTTCAGCGGACTGCAGGTCCCTCAGGAGCGTGGGAGAGATACACAGCCTCGGAGCCCGTTACTGTGTCAAGCACCTACTCCCACACACCAGCCCGAGGTTTCTAATAAAACACTGATTCCTCTGCGAAATCGATATTTCATGGAGCTCAGTTGGGCAGGGCTGTGCGCTATGCGCTGCACAGTAGGAGTGCAAGTATACCCATCTTTAGACTGGATAAAGTTGAATATAATATGTATTAACGAAGCGATGCTTCCACTTGAAAAGATTTCGGTACATTTCTACAACATACATTGTAAATTACGCTGCGTAAAAGTTCACTCGAGAGCTTTTAAATATACAAGAGACGTCATAATAGTGAATCTTTGATTAACTGCACCTTTCTAAAATACTAGAGTGAAAAACTGTCTCTTTTAAATTGACCGTTGAAGTTAATGCTGGACGGGATCAGTCAAGATACAGTCCAAAAGCTGCGTGCGCATTTTACAATAAAATGTTTAGTCAGATAAACGGCTTAAGGAATTATGATTAATTAAAATAAAAAAATATATACATTTATAAAAAAGGACTCTTACCTCTTGTGTTGGAGCCGCGCTCTCAGAGATCCATGTCCGCAACCTGTGTGCGGGTTAGTGGGAAGCGTTCCTCCTGTCCTGTGGCACAGCAGCGCTCAAGCTCAGCAGCAGCTCCAGCAGGGGCCACTGTCCACAGCACAGCTCCGTGAGACGGACAAACTGACGGCTGCACTGTCCACAGGCAGAGCTCAGTCTCCTGCTGGATCCACGGAGGTCCCCGCTTTCAGGATTATTTCCACTGACTGAGGAGGAGGAGGGAGGTGCCAGATATCAAGGTCACTCAGATCAAAGCTGAATTAAAGCTTCAAATTGATCTGTTTTTTCTTTGAGGCTGCACGTCAATTAATTTAGTGTGTTTTAATCCAAATGTGCATTCACATTTTACATGGCGAGTCTTAGTTAAAGGGCAACTCAATCAATTTCACACAAGTCTATTAGTCTACAATCCCTCTATGTGAACTACCTCCACAAGGCTGATTGATCACTTTTTCAACATATTGTATTGAGATCAGAAACCACTTCCACGGATATATTCTGCAAACTGTTTACATCCATTCTCTGCAGAAGGGAATATAGGATCACCCCCTCAATAACATTTTGATTTTAAAAAAAAAGATCATTATCTGGATCCACAGCAAATTTCACCTGGAGTGTGGAGACCTCTGTAAGCATCTCCTCTCCCCTGCATAACATATCTGAAACTCACAGTGAACAGTTGAACTGTCCACATTCTTTGTGTTTAATAAATATTGTAACAAAGAGGAAAAATGTTTGAAATATTGTTGTTGTGAGCTTTATGGGAGTGCAATGCCAAAACAACAAAATCAGTGCACTCTCTACAAACATCAACTCCAATAACCTTGCCATAAAATACTGTCTTTGTTTTTGTCACCTCCCCAATGAGGTTATATTTTCATCCGAGTTTGTCTGTTAGCATTATTCAAAAACTACTGGAGGGATTACCACGAAACGTGAAAGGATGTGGTATAAGTCAGGAGAAAACCCATTTAATTTTGCTGTGGGTCCATATCAGGATCAGATCCAGCATTGTTTTTTCCACTCTCTTCTACATTGTGAGAGAATATTTTTTGAAATTTCTCAACAAAACAATGCAGACATGGTGATAAAGTCCAATCAGCCTTTGCAGGGGTATGAGCTCTCCGTGCCCTTCGAGTTTTAATATTTTAATGATCCTTTCTTTTGGTAGTAAGTATATCCTTAAGTTTACCCTTGGATCAGATGTTTCTTCAAGTGACCAGAATATTCTGTAAAGCTATAGTTCTGAGCTCAAAGCTCAACCAAGACAACAGAAGTGCATGGTTTGATATTTTCAGATGGAGCATTTGCACACACTGAAGGGAAACAAAAACAAGATGTTCCAAACACTGGTAAGTGGCTGACAGGCAACAGTATGGCTACATTTCAAAACACCAACAGTGTTGTTCAGGAAAACTGAGAACTACAACAAATGTAGAATAAAGCATGAGTCCATCTGCATGCACCCCATGACTCATTTCATTCCAAACAAAAAGTTAGTGTTCACTTTTATGTCATGTGGTCATGCTATGTGATGGGATTTAAGTGTGTTAAATTGTCCCAGTGTTCATCGCCTCTACAGCTAGAAAAACAGGCTTGTGCTTCAATACATTAGCAAACAATGAAGCAGCTGTTATCCAAAGGGTATTTATTGAACTTCATGTTAACATGGACTGAAACAGAAATGACCAGCTGACTCAGCTTCTAACAACCAGTGGACAAGAGAAGACGCTGGGCCACAGTGACGCTTCATCTCTTAACCACTGAATCCTCACATCAGAGGTTTCTGCTTCATATGTCCGACAGCCAATTTGTTTAAAACCTGACCAGCTTTTTTTCCCCCACTTTCCATGACAAGATGGAAAAAGTGGCATTTCTGTGGCCAGCTGAAGCCTCTCTCCCCCTCTCTCTGTGTATAATGGTTCGCTTCCCTCCCTCGCCTCCTGCAGCTGCTTGCTATTCCCCTTCTATTCGCCTGCGACTCGGAGGCAGAGGCTGCAGCTGACAGGACAGTGCAGGCTTGGGGACAATTAGAGAAGCGTGGGAGAGCCAGCTGGACCTGTTGCCAATTAAACCGACTGTGACCAGGAACCATACACAAGCACCAGTCTAATGGGCAACACTGCACATCTAAGAGCACTTGTGGATGTCACGCAAGTCGACTTAAGTGAACCTTCAGGTGTGGAAAATAATAAAGTTTTATTTATTCATCTCCAAAGGAAAATGTCATAGTAGTGAGTAAAAGCATTTTCTGAGGAATAACTTGTAGTGTGTGATAAAACAACGTAACAGAGCAAGAAAGTGTCTGTGAGGCATGAGCTGTTGCAACATCTGCCATGTTTCCAAACTGCACAGGAATGAGTGGTATGATCAGGTAGATATCGATTGTTTCATCTGTGCGCTCAATCTAAGAATTGGACAATACGTCCCCTGTGCCATGCAGTCCATCGTCAGTAGGAGATCTTTCCCAGCAGCATGCTCTGCAGCTGCCTGATCCTGCTCTCCTGTGGCAGCGCCAGGCTCTTCTCTGCCTGCTCCTCCTCCTCCAGCAGCTGCTCGATGTAGCAGGACGAGCCCAGCAGGATGTGGCCTGTGGCCTGCATGGAGAAGATGGTCCATCGCAGAGCCTCCCTGGACGCACAGCACAGAGGGAAAAATCGAATAATAGTTGTCAGAAATGGCAAATTCCAATCTGTGGAAATGGTGCAACAGACTAGTGCTGTCAGGTTTTCTAACAATGGAGTTGAACGATTTTGACATGACATGCAATTTGTTTGAATAAGTCAGCACTTGACGTTGCACAGCTCGTCTGTGGTGGCTCCTCTCTGCTGCCTCACTTGTGCTGGAAGCTAACAGGTGAGCCCACAGGCTGAAAGGTGCAAAGTAAACAAACAGCCTCAGCTGCTACATTTCTGTCTACAGTGTAGAACTGAAAATACTTCCACAAGCTGCCTCTCAGATGCCATGTGTCCTGATTATCTGCTCACGACTTGCTCTCATCTTCTTTCTTGTGTCAAAACAACGTCACATTACTGACTTACTTTACTGATAGGTCAAGAGGGCAGGTGTTAGGTCAAGTTAATAGTGATTGCTCTCTGCTGGATCATGAGCCAAACTTCAGATGCGTTTCCCAACTGTATATAAGTGAAATCCATAAAGTCATTACAGGTCGAATACACATTTTTCCCCCTATGTTTGAATTTAAATAAAAAGTGACAGCCCTGATGGACAAGGGCGATCACAATGTTTGAGTAACTTTGGATATATATATAAATATATGACATCATTACTTGAGTAACAGTTACAGAAAACAATATAGAAAAGCATGAGACCACACAAGCTGAGGTTTTCACACATCAACCACATCTCATGACACTGACAAGACACACACTCTTACTCTGCATTGTGAGCACAAAAGCCTCATTTGTGACAAGTCTGCAAAATGTAAGCCTCTCTGACTGAAGTGTGTCAAAGTTGAAAACCAGTAGATCTCAGCAGCAATGACAAAACTCCTCCCGAAATTAATCGGTGTAAAATCTAACCTTTGTTCTATTTTAACTCTGCCGCCCACACGAGTGTACACGGTACAGCACAACTTCATGCTTTACATTGTAGGGGCTGTGCACAGAATACTGCAACTGCTGTTAATGTGCTATTAAAGCGGCCTGCACACAGCAGGAAGCGGACCAGATAATAACTGAATTGTTAGTGGGTGGCTGAATTGCCAAAAGGTGATGATCCGCTTGGTAATTTATGGATTAGAAACTCATTAAAATGGATTGAAATTCATCTCTAACTGAATTAACCTTTTACTAAGGATCCAAAAAGGGCTTCAGTGGTGCTTGGGGGGGGGGGGACAAAATGGTTACGCAATGGTTTGACACAAAAGCATAAAAATCACATCAGGCCTCATATATTCTGTGGTAATTTTCACTCACTTCAACATATTTTTGGCAGCATAACAGCGCAGGTCATAGGACACGGAATAAGCCCCGTACAGTGTCGCCTTCATGTTCAGGCAGCCAATGAAATCACTGGGGTTGTTCTTGTAGAGGTCGAGGGTCAGCTTGGCCACATCTGTCCGGTGCGGCGGCCTCTCCTCACAGAGCTGATCTCTGGAGGGGCTGTTCTGTGAGGTGAGAGCAAGGGAAACACGAGTCAGGTGAGAAGGGCACAGACACACGGTGGTGTGGCAGCAAACTGGACCGGATGACGGCTCACGGCTGAACCAGTGTACTCTTACTGACTGAGGCTGCTCCTGTCAGTGATGATGATGATGGCGAATGACTATACAGGCATGGTCAATGTGTGGTCCAAGGTAAATATTTAGGGCGTGGGATGCAAATCATCTCCTGCATCAATTTCTTTGGAAATTAATTGCTTTTGGGTGAACATGAGTCATACAGTATTTGATGATACAACGGGGTCTGATTTATATTCAACACCAGCCTTTCATTTTTCCATCAACAAATTATGAAGAAAGAAACTAATCTCTGGTGTTCTGCCTCTGCACAATAACTGACATATTACTGCTCTATTCAGTCTGAAGGAGAAAATGTTTGATGCTATTCAATTTCACTGAATGGTCGATGTGTTTTTCTTTAGAGCTCAGATACATGTACCGTCTCTATTCATGGCTGCTGCATTAAAGAGGCAGACATCTCTCCGTCAGTCATTTTATTCATTAAAGACTCACTGACAACAAAGGAAGACTATCAATATGTCAAGCTTCCCACTGTGTTGTGCAGTGAAGAGACTGAACAACAGTGCCGCCTAGAGGTTGATGTGAAAAAAGACATACTGGATGTTGGCTCCACTTCTGTCCTTCTTCCAGCAGCACGAGGACCGTGTTGTCAGGCAGCGTCTGGAAGAACTCCTCTGTGTCCACACCCGTGCCGTCTTCACCCAGAACCAACGCACCGACACACGGGACGCTCAACGAGTCGCTGGCCTGAGACAGCAGGGACAGACATATACAGTCGAGCATCATGGTTAACGGGCCCAGACTCACATTACTCAAGATAGGTTTCTCTATATTAAGACATTGCGAGTCATCCTGTCCTGTCACAGTCACGTGAACTTTAAGCAGCATGAGTAAAGTTCAGGAGTATCACAGATGGTGCAGCAGTACGTGAGTCACAGTCTGTGGTTATTTTAATCCTCTATACACACCGGGGTGTCTCCCTGCTTCATCACCATGTCTTCAATCTTACTATTCCTTTAAATGTTGGACTAACTGTCACATACGTCACAAACCTCCTCCGTCACCTCCCATCCCATGCAACCCCCTCTCTCCTCACCTTGTTCATCAGGTCTTGTAGCGTGTCGGCCATGATTCCCTTCTTCACGCTCCGGTCAGCATTCGTGACTCTGAAGGGTTTCGTTCGAGGAGCTCGACCTGACAGGAGCTGCTGGGTCATGGAGGCGCTGGCGGACATACTGGCAGTCACACACCTGAGAGAGAAAAGCAAAACCTTCAGCTAGAAAGGTAAAAGATATACAGTGAGTGCTCACATATCTCATCATTGCATTAGCTTTCTTTGGCAGTATATTATGATGAATTGGAAATTATATAAACCAAATTGCTTTAGTATTGATTGGTTAAAATATTTTGTGGAATGTCAATGGAACAGGAAGCCTGAGGCCCTGGATATTATACATATTAGGAAAATGTGTTATGTGATTAAATTGAACTATTATTGATCTGTACCCTCACACCTAAACTGGTGTGTTTGTATTTTGGCACCTGTTTGTGTTTTGGTATTGTATTCGATATATATATATATATATACACACACACTATATATATGTATATATATGTATGTATATATATATATATATATAGTGTTGTCGGTCAGTATGTGCATTTATTGTGTCAATGTTTGTTACTTTTTATGTATCTGTATACAAAAAACTCTTCAATGTGGCCCAGCATCTTCTCTTGTCCACTGGTTGTTAAAAGCTGAGTCAGCTGGTCATTTCTGTTTCAGTCCATGTTAACATGAAGTTCAATAAATACCCTTTGGATAACAGCTGCTTCATTGTTTGCTAATGTATTGAGGCACAAGCCTGTTTTTCTAGTTGTTGAGGCGATGAACACTGGGACAATTAACACACTTTCTTTTAGTTCAGTTTTTGGTGTAGCATCATTTAAATCCCATCACATAGGAATGCATGACCACATGACAAAGTGAACACTGACAGTTTTTGTTTGCACTGAAATGAGTCATGGGGTGCATGCAGATGGTCTCATGCTTTATTTTACATTTGTTGTGAAGAAAATACAAGCACTTATTTAATTAAAGTCAATTATACTTTATATACAATGAGTAATTTAAAAAAGAGTTAAACCTTTTTCTAAACTGAACATAATCAGCTCATGAAGCAGTGCTCTTACTTGGAGAGGGAGGATGGAGTCAAAAGGCTGAGAGACTTCATAGCATAATCCATCTGAGTGCACCTCAACCTGAAATTGAAGTTGCAGTATTAGTAGAATTAAAGTGCAAAGCACCACTACAAGCAAACAGTGCAACAGGAATAATTGTAAACTATAAATATAAAGTACTTAAATATAAAGGGCCGATTCCAGAGTGAAGAAAACAACAATTTGTACAATTTAGATGAAACACACTAGTGAAAATGTCTCAAGAATAATTTTATATTCAATATCTGCTCATTGATCCCTTTCACCTAAATATTACCAACTGAACTTTTAATTCAACAAAGCTGCACCACATGACACACACTCATACATATTAGTTCACTAAATGTGCCTGATATTTTTCATCATGAGCCACAAATTAATCTCTGAGATGTTGGTCGAAACATTAAAAAATGCCAATATTAGAATTTTAAAGAATGAAAAAACATAATCCTGGATCTGCCCAGAACACGTCCTTCCCCTAAATTTGGTGGTAATCCATCCATTAGTTTTTGTGTACTACTGCAATATATCAGACAAACGCACGCTGATGTAGGTAATGAAAAAACTATCTGAAGTAAATTGGATTTACTCTCTAGGCTTTCACATGTATTTTGTCTAGCTCATGTATAAAAACAATCCTTCAAAATAAACTACACACATTTCACAAAAACGAACTTTTTAA